>NC_092336.1:89092500-89421875 GCF_046630445.1 Rutidosis leptorrhynchoides
TTAACAATATATGTGCATCTCCGCGTTTCGCTAAGGAATTGTCGACTTTTAAAAATTTAACGCAAAATCAACGTGTATGAAAAGTATCTCAAATATTTAGCGTTTTTTAAAAAGCGTCCGTTTTGTGTATAGTTAGTGACATTGTGTTCCTAAAATTATTTCGAGTTTGATGATGGTGTCGGAAAAATTTAACTCGTTGCGAGCGAGAAGATATGACCTGTTGAATATTTGAGTGGGGTTTATTTAAGATTTTTTATGAAAATGGTTATTTGACACTTTACCCCCTGTTTGGGGGGTCGATTTTAATTTTTGGAAAAAAGTGTAGGTGAATTTGCTGGTGAAATGAAATTTAGTTAAAAAAATTTTAAAAAAAGGAAAAATCGAAAATACCCTAGTTAGTATTCATAAATTTTTGTCTTCATCGAGAGGCAATACTAAGTGTTGCTTATTAACAATCGCAGTTGAACTTTTCATGCTCGATATTGATGCGAAAAACAAACCTATAGATACCGGCTGATATTTTATTTTCATTGGACTTTTGAAGTCTTGCTTATTTTGCGGGACTTGAGCGGCTTATGGTTTCATTTTGTTGTTGTTATAGGTACACATCCCTCTTCTATGTGTAAAGCAAAATACGAGGTATAGATGCCCAGCCCCTAAAAATCTCCGATAATGGTGCCAAGCGAGAATTTGTGACCCATAGAAAACACATTTGAATACTAGTACCAAACTCAGCCCAACATTATTGATCATCATTTATGAATTACATAATAATAATAAATTAATTGAGAGTTAAAGCCCATGAAGTCTCCATGGAGTCGGGTTGGTCATTGGTGTACTTGTATTTGACTCGGATGATTGTACTCACAATATTTATCTTCATCAAATTAATAAAGTTACGAGTATTTTTAAAAAAAAATCTTTATTAATCAGTTTATAAACTAACCCATAACACTTGTATTCAAGAGTGTTTCAAATGTTTAATTTTGCTTTCAAAAGAAAGAATGTACATATTAAAAGGACTATAAATTGGTGGTTCTTTTATGAAATAACACTAAAATACAATATGAAGACAAGAACAAAGAGAAAAATTTGAAGTCTCCAACTTTAACTCATTAATCCATACAAAACACATGAAAAAACAAACAAAGAAGCCAACAAAGTTGAGTTGATCTCACAGGTCAACTGAGTCAATACCCGAACCACAAATATTTATCGCGGTTCGTTCTTGACTCAAACCCAAGTTCATGAGATCAAAATCAACCCATATACTCACCTCTTCAATCCTACAAATTAAATCCACACCCATCATCTTGTTCAATTAAAAAAAAAACACAAGAAATTTCGGTCATTAAAAAGACTAAATAATAGATAAATCGATATATACATATCGATCTAGCTACTAATCTGCCTTCCTTGTTGATTAGAATGAACCACTTCTTTGATCCCTTGAACCGTGCGAGAAATGAGATTAACGACGGTATTAATTGACTCCATTGTGAGCTTAGATGACGGCAGATCGTTAACTAATATCTGGAATCCAACTGTTAATAGGGACCCACCTTCGGTTCCGGGTTTTGTAACTGGGGCACCTGATTCAGCCATACAATCTGGAACAATTGCGAACCCTGATGGTAGGAGAGTTACGCAGGATGAATCTCCACCGTTCATCACAACTGTGATCGATTGCACGTCGACAGCAGCGTATACGATGAGTGATCCTGTAACGTCTGTTGTACTTTCTTGAACTACCAACACTGAATTTTGATTCGCGTCAGAACCCGTACTCTTGAACATGCAAAGAACAAAAATTTGTTTAGAAGTTTGACTTCTGTGGTCAAACATAGACAAGATAATATATAGACAGATCTAACTTGTTGCCAATAATACATCAAAGACTTTTGATAGATACTCAGGTGTTGTTTGTTATTTATTGTGCAGAGCTTATTAGGTCCTATGTCGCAGAAAAATGTTTGTTTTTATGAAGACATAAGATAAAATAATGTCTTCTTTTGTCTTGTCTACAGACTTAATTATATGCTTGCAGACAAAAAACAAACCGTCTTTGATGTTCAGCCTAAAGGTCTTCATACCAAATCTTCTCTTCATATGTGGTACAAAAACATTTTAAAAAACAAACAATACCTTGATGGTTAACGTATTATTATACGAGGCTTAATTTCTAATATAAGCAGGTTAAATATATTTTCTTATTGTTTTTCAACGTGTGAGTATAATAAACATGTAAAAAAAAGTAATCAAGTCAAGTAGTACTCACATTGGCACGTAAAAGAAAGATAGTGTTGAGGTTGCCATGATCTTGACCCTTCGAAAAACGGAGCACATTTTGCATAGCGCTACCATGGGATAAAACGTCCCATTGACTTCTCAGATCTTCATTTAGTATCAAAGCGAACAATTGGTGATGTGGCATTGGCATCCAAACTGACATAGTAGCACTTAAAACCGCTCCAGACGGGTCACCGGGATTATTCAAACTCTTACGGATCATAATCTTAGCCGCTTCGGATCCATTGCTAATCACCTCCCATTTGTGACCACCAGTTGCACAAACACCAGCACAAAAGTTAGCCGTCATTCGTTGTGCGAGAGTCGTTAAGCTTCTTTTACCACCCGGTGACAGCACTGGTATAAGAAAAAAAAATATATTTTAGAAATGTCTCTTAAGTTGTTTAACTTTTAATAAAATATATTTATAAGTAAAAAAATTAGGTTTAATGTTCACTTGGACTATCATCGACAGCTGCATCGTGTGACATGATGGTTGCTATGCACTCGCAATGTCGTTGTAGTGTAGATAACCACTTTTGAGCCCCGAAACCTAAACCTGATCTAAGCAGCGGACGATACTGTTGGTGAACAACATGCTCATCATATTCCGTATGCTCAATCCAAATTACCTGCAAACATTCGATTAGTTGCATAGAGATGAATAATAATTGTACTTGATTAAAGTATAGATTAGTAAATTTCTGGTTATTTAAATCAAGAAAGAGGGATCAAGGAAGGCATGAAGAAAACGAGCCAACGAAATGAAAAATGAGTCAAATAAATAAGAATCAGCACAGTACATGGTAACAATTAAGTTTGATACAAGTATATCAAAGCAGATTATTAATTTTAATTTATATAATAACTAAAAAAGAGTTCACCAACATATTTGAACCTTTTTAACCCATATCAAAAGTTACCCCCTTATTTACCCAAACTTATCTTAGTCACCCATTTACCCACCTTCAGAAACAAAACCCATAGCATAAACAAAACGGAAAATCTAATCCCAATCACATTGCAACTAGAGTACAAGAGTCGATGACAAAAAATAATACACATTAAATTCTCGAGGGGCAAAACTATATCGGGGCAGACCAAATCCAGGCCATATGTAGCCTCGTGGTTCATAAACAAACATCATATATATATATATATATAAACGGAGTGTGAAATACGGAGGGGTGACAGATTTGCATATAATATAAGTTATATAACTGTAACAGTAAGAAATGAACATTCCAAGACTTTTTTTTTTCTTCAACTCTATCTATACATATATAATTTTACTAATATTTATGGGGATACACCACATAAAAGAATCAACAAATAATATATAACTGATGCCTTGATGTACTTATATTAACAGTTAAAAGATTAAAATAAAGGAGACATGTGACAATCTTGCTTCAATCTTTGAATAATGTGCAGTATACAAGTCATACAACCTCATAATGCAGAAACAAAGAATCCCAAATTTTATAGTTTTCACAACTTTTAGAAAAATTTGTACACTTAGCCAAATTGATGAAATTTATAAACTGTTATTTATATTTTTAAGTGTGAAGAACTTTATCAACTTTATAAATGGAACTTAGACAAATGGCTTATTTAATGTATTATCAGACCAATGGAAGATTAATCATACAAAAGTCGAAAACACATTTGGTTAAGTACTTACACACTTCAGTTGAAAGCAATATATACCTTTGAGCAACCATTGGGCATATCGTGTATGATACAGCCAGAAGGAAGCCTCCGAGATATAAAACCTTCTCGTCCACCGTCAATAGAGATATCAACTACGGCCCACACACCATCGCCTTGTTGCCTGCAGAATCGAATAAACCTCACTTGACGAGGCGGTACTAAAGGAGAAACCAATTGAATCTCGGCTTGCATCTACATAAAGTTTAAATCTTTTTAGCATTAACATTAAGAAATCCGAACTTTATACACAAGAGTTAAAAAAAACACTTACAAGTTGTACCACCCCGTTTCTTGAATCGCCCGTGCCATTAGAAATTACATCGATTATGCTACTACTCCCGACCACACCAAGAAACATTTCCCTCCACCGATTCTGAACAAGGCAAGATTCTAAATCTATCATCAATAACACTATAAATAATGATCACAAGTAACTAATTATCGAATTCGATAGATTAACTTACAGCGTCAAGCAATGCATCCACAAGAGCCAAACTATTAATCATTACCATGCCGCTTGCCCTTGAGGCATCGGAAACGTATCCGGGCGGTTTCATACCAAGACAAAGAGGGAAAGTTCTCCCATACTCTTCAAGATCGAGTACTTCACCTCCACCGTCGATGTTACCAACCCATAACGGGCTATTAACGTGCCCAAGTTTCATTAACTCATCCATGGCATTTAATGCGAGCTCCAAAAACATATTCTTTTCATAAGGCATCTCAACCCCACCTCCGCCACCACCGCCACCACCGCCCCCGCCACCAAAACCCGCCATACCCATTCTTGAAGGTGACATTAAGGGTAATACATTAGACATCCCGTTACCATAATCAAGCCCCATTGGTAATCCAACGTCCATTGGGTTCATACCATACCCATTTCTCCCAACCGCAAGGTCTAAACTGGAACTCACCATACCATGAGGCACTGATCCACCAAAAGACGATAAAGGCCTGCCCAAAAACTTATTAGCAAGAATAGTAATTCTGCTGAGTTCATCTCTTAATCTAGCATTATCAATTCTAAGATTATGTTCATCGATTGATATGTCTCCAAGAATCGCCTGCCCACCACAATTATTACAAACAGGAGCCCGAATCGCTTCTTTCATAGCTATATTTTCAATCCTAAGCTTATCGTTTTCTTGCTTCAAAATCGCATTCTCATGGCGCTCCAATTGTGTCTATAACATTAAACGTAGTTAACCAATAGTACAAATCAAATATCTTTTCGAATCTAATTATCATTATTGCTAATATTATTATAAATTATAATATTATAATAAGTAATAATAATATAATTATACTAATTACCTTCATTTGAGTTCTTCTGTTTTGAAACCAGAATTTAACTTGCTTGTTTTCCAAATTCAATTTCTTTCCAAGTGCCAATCTTTCTTTCTCATCAGGATGAGGGTTATCTTTAAAAGAACTACACCACATTACAATAAACAAAACAAACACTTGTCAAAACACATACAGTATAACATGTAAAACTTAATATATAAATATAAATATATATAATGACTAAAGTTAATTGATTGAGTAGTAAAAGATTAATTTTAATTACGCTTCAAGTTCTTGAATTTGATAGGGAGTGTGTCGGTGATATTTCTGTCGCCGGCGAGAATTTGAAGAAGGTCCGGCAGGAACATCTTGTTCATCACCAGATGCACCTTCTAAATTATCACTTCCACCAGACCTACTTTCAGATCCATCACCCCTAACCCTTCCAATATTTCCTTCAAATGTTTCACCAATCAAACCCATTTCACCAAGTCCTTCCATTTTTGGTTTCTGTACACATCACAAAAAAAGAATACAATAGTTAAATATAAACTATACCCAGATGAGAAATCATAAAAAGATCAAAACTTTATGACAAAAAGACAAAATCCCAATAATATAAATAAAAGAAATTGAATATAAAGTAGAGTAATAAATTAAAGAATGCGTACTAAAGCAAGTGAGAGTGATTGTGAGTTAAAAATAGGCTGGGGAATAGTTGAAGTGATGAGATGTGGTTGAGAAATGGGAGCTCTGTGCATTGGCTGCATATCGTTTAAAGAACCATCACCAACCACCATTCTTGAATCCCCACCACCACCACCACCACCACCATAAAACCCCCCATAACTCATCAGACCCAGTTTAAAAAATTACCCTTTTTCTAATAAGAAAAAAAAAATGAAATCTTTATCAGTGTTTCAAAATGGGTTTGATCTAAAGATTCTATTTTTCATCCACACATCACACACCCAGATCAAGAATGTGTGTGTGTAAGAAGTGCAAGTGTGGGTGTGGGGGTATGCTATTAAGTGTGTAAGTGTATGTGTGTAACTTGAGTGTCTTAAATTCATATACAACAACCAAAAGCCACAAAATTTAAAGACTACCCAAAGGGGTGGGTACAAGACAACTAAAACCCTTACTCCCTTGCCTTAATTCCCACTCTCAAAACCCTAAAATCTGACAGAGAAACAGGTTGACCATTTAGCTGTCATCTGTGAAGATGGCCCCATTTAAATGTATCTCTAAAAATAAAATCCGTTATAAATAAATTTTCCATAAATAAATATTTCATAAAAATGGAAGATAAAAAAGGGCTAAAAAAGGTTAAGAATTCAAAGGATCAAAATTGACTTTTTGGACACACTACAGAAATAGAGAAAAATAAAAAAAGAGACATCAGTTGACACTCTTTCTCTGATCATGGAAAAACACAAAAAATACAAGCTTTAAGAATCTTTTTATATTTTTTTATTATTATCAAACTCCACCCAAAAATTAATAAAATATTAAACTCAAACAGATACATACAAAGCTTCAGATTTGTGGACCTCCCCTCATTTTTATCTCTCTTTTACATACCATAAATAAAAACACACAGAAAATAAAAGATTAGAAAAGAAGAGCAAATAATTAGCACTAGATTAACAAAGAAACAAAAATTAATAAAATTATAATTCAATTATTAGAGCTATGACTTACAACGAACACTATATGTATACAGAGGCAGTGAAGATGTGAGTAGTTGAAAGAATGAGTGAAATCTTGATGATGAAAAATTAATTATTAATTAAAAAACTAAAAAGGTGTGAAAGTGTGTGTGTTTGAGTGTGTGCATTGAGGGTTTATAAATGATGAGAGAAAAAGGGGTAGGGGCTGGAAGGCTGTCTTCTAAAAAACACAGAGGTTCGAGATATCCGCCCAAAGATTTATTTTTTAAAAACGCGTGTTCTTATGTTGCGCCTGGTACTTGATTTTATATTTTCATCTCAATCTTAATTTAATTTAATTAGATTAAAATTTTAATCCTTATTACTTAGGGAGTACAATGTTAATTATATTATTATAATGTTATAATGTATAAGTATAAATTATAATATTCCGGTACTTTTTTTGACGGAAAAAAAAAAGAAAAATATTATATACCTATATCTAAAAGGTAAAGGAGAAATAAATAGTACTATTTCTTTTTCGACTTTCACAAACTAAACCCCCTAACTTTCATTAAAATACAAATCGAACACTCACTTTATACGTATATTTTTTCTCAAATTTTACAAGCTTATCCCCTAACTTTTATTAAAATACAAATTGAACCCCCCACTTTACTAACTTTTTTTTATTACTAATATTCAATTTTCACAAACTTAACCCCCAAACTTTTATTAAAATACAAATCGAACCCTCACTTTATACGTAATTTTTTTTTAAATTTCACAAACTTAACCCACTTTATATACCTATATCTAAAAGGTAAAGGAGAAATAAATAGTACTATTTCTTTTTCAACTTCCACAAACTAAACTCCCTAACTTCCATTAAAATACAAATCGAACCCTTACTTTATACGTATATTTTTTCCCAAATTTTACAAGCTTATCCCCTAACTTTTATTAAAATACAAATCGAACCCCCACTTTACTAACTTTTTTTTTTTACTAATATTCAATTTTCACAAACTTAACCCCCTAACTTTTATTAAAATACAAATCGAACCCCCACTTTATACGTAATTTTTTTTCAAATTTCACAAACTTAACCCACTAACTTTTATTAAAATACAAATCGAACCCCCACTTTACTAACTTTTTTTTTTTAAATAAAACCCGAACGCTAAAAGAAGCAACTTTCACAAAAGGAACAACCCTTCAATGTTATGTCGAAAAAAATTCTTTTTTACAAAATAGATCAAGACTTTTTTTTTAACTCGCATTCAAAACGGAACCTCCGACGCGAAGCGAGGGCTCCACAACTAGTTAATAACTAAAATGGAGTTCATCAAAAAGATGAAACCCCTAGTAGAACTTACATAACAAACAAATTTTCGAGCAAAACTAAAACTATTACCATAACGAAAGCTCACGACATGATATGATAAAAGACCACAATCTATCTATCAAAAACAATAAATCGAGTACAAGCAATCTAAACCACAACGTGAAATGAAAGAAAGTGACCAAACTACCTATCGAATGAGAGATTAAAAACTGTCTTGATCGAAGCGTCCAAGCTAAACGAAACCAAGAAAACCCCAAGCTCAAATATCTTAAATGAACTCGCCGAATTCGTCCATCTCAACACCCCCGAACCAATTTTTTCTTCTTCTTTTGTTGTTTTCTTATTTTTAACATAACCGGTTCGCTCTCATCGATCATACTCGTCATCATTTCATCGAAATTCGTGAAAGCCTCTGCTAACATTTTTTTTTTTCCAAGTACCATCTCGAATATAGGAGCAACCGTAGCAAAATTTTGATAACTATTATATCATGTCACAATACTTCAAAGTATTATATTTTATATTATTATTAATTAATTTGTGTTCAAAATTGATGATAACTTGCAAGCTAATTATTTTTGTTGTAAGTCCTTTGGGCCTTTGGTGTTAATTATAAATCAGTCTTTCCAATATATATATATATATATATATATATATATATATATATATATATATATATATATATATATATATATATATATATATATATATATATATATATATATATATATATATATATTAAAAGGATGTGTAAAGAACCTTAGTTTGTTTATACTGATATGAGTCTGTGTAAATTTTTTTTTTTTCAAAAAAAGATACTTTTAACAAAAAAGTTTTTTTAGGAAAAAAAATAATTTCTACATGGCAAAGTTTGTGATGCGAACCTCTGTGGCTTAATCTGTGCTACGTGTCAGTCTGCGTAGCAACATAATGCGCTTACATACTAGCACGTGCCTATGTGTTAGTCTGCGTGGACATAACGAGTCACATACACTGACATATGACACAAATTGTGTTATTATATATATATATATATATATATATATATATATATATATATATATATATATATATATATATATATTCTTCCATCTCGATTTGAAAGTCTAATATTCCATTTTACACTATGTCAAATCAATAGTTCACGTCTATAAATAAATAAAAATAAGAATGTAAAATTCTTCTATACACTTAATAGCTAATGTATGTATGTAAGACAAAAATTATTTAAATATTAAGATGTAACGACCCAACCTCATTTTACCAAAAACGCGTCTTAATTTTTTTTTAATACAGTACATCTGTACGGCGTCCAGTTATCTGGACGGCATCCAGCAGTGAAGATCAGGACGGCGTCCAAGACCTTTGGACGGCGTCCAAATGAACTAAAAGTTTCTGCTCAGTTTTTCAAATTCACGCGGGTGGAAAACCCGCTTCCCAACACTTTTAAACGAAACGGTTTTCACAACACATTAGTATAATTATAATTAAGAGATTTCCACAATAAAATCGAGTTTTACAACAACGGGCCCACATCGACCCAAACTACGACAAAGTGACCATTTCGACCCATTTATATATTTATTGACGGATTAGGACTCTACAACCCAACCCGATACCATGAGCATAATCTCGGGGACTACCAAATCCCCCATCCGCGTCCAATTATCCAAAAGCTACCCCATCGAGCCCAAGCACTCCTGCACGTCTAGTCTAACAACTAGCTAGCATCAATAACACAATACCTGTAAAAAGGTAAACAACGAGAGGGGTAAGCGTAGGCTTAGTGAATGCAATAATTATACATATACATATATAATCTACTTACTTGCAAACACTTACACAATTACCACATACACGCTAGCAATTAAAATAGCATACCATCGCAACGTATAACGCTAAATCTCCATTACCACAATCTAGCATAATCAATAGCATATATAACTCGAACAATATAATATGCTACACTACAACACATAACCATGGTTAACCAATAGTATAAGGGAATGGTACTCGAATTTCCCATCGGTGTTCATAACAACCATTAGAGTACTTAACACGTCGTACACTAACCCCACGGGTGGCATCTTAACACATCGATACTTCACCCCGAGTGGTGTCTTAACACGTCGACACTTCACCCGTGACATTTCTTGGAGTGACATCTTAACACGTCGATACTTCACTCCGAGTGGTGTCTTAACACGTCGACACTTCACTCTTCATATTACTTGGGATGTCATCTTAACACGTCGATGCTTCACTCCGAGTGGTGTCTTAAGACGTCTACACTTCACTCTTCAAATTACTTGGGATGGCATCTTAACACTTCGATGCTTCACCCCTAGTGGTGTCTTAACACGTCGACACTTCACTCATCACGTGAAACGTGGTGCCTTAACATGTCGACACTTCACATCTCACGCTACACAAATAAATACATTATATACGTACACGCATAATTATTCCACTCACCTCGAGATGCCTGCACAAGTCATATATGTAAATCGCCTCCAAACGCAACCGAGCAAGCTTTTACCTATAATACGCATATAGATATACACACAATCAACATACATTCTCTACAAGAGAATTCGACTCCAACACCCTTAACCAAGGGTTTATACTGTTGGTCCCTTGATTAACAGCAGGAGTATTGTAGAGGGGGGGGGGGGGGTGAATACAATTTATTTTAATTAACTGACCAATTAAACACAGTTTAGTATTTAAGCATGTAATTTAAATAGAATCAAAGGTAATTTTTAAACTGTTATTCTTTATTGATTAAATCACAAAGAATTACAACTATCCTTAGTAGAATGATAGTTGGTTGATACATATTTACCTAAGAATAGCTATGAGGATAAACTTAAAGCTATTACACGTTTTGGACTCTAAATAACAAAACCCACACCACTAGTTGTTTCAATAGTGGATACAACAATTTATAGTAGTCCTATTAATCGTGTAATGGTTCTATTGTCCACTGGTACATAGGATGTCTGTACTTGCAGGGTGTAACGACCCGCACTTTTTCGATCGTTCTATACTTATAAGATTAATATTTACATAAATTAAACCTTACCAACATGATAAGCAATCCAAATTGTTGAGACTTATGTTTTCGAAAAGAGTTTTACACAACGTTTGACCGTCTAGTTTGACCGATGATATCACGAACTATACAATATATGATAATTATACGTTTGTGTATATATATGTATATATACATATTTAACATGATCTAAGAATGTTTTAATATCTCATTTTGTATTAATAACAATAAGTTATAAGTATATTTTGAAACTACTAACTTAAGTTTTCAAAACGATAACCATACGTAACGTTATTTGACTTAAATACTTATAACCTATAATGTTTATACATATATCGTATAAGTAATGTATTTAATCACTTTTAAAGGGCTTACATACATAAAACAATATAAGTATATTTACAAAAGATAGCTATATTTGAATCCTCGTTCCGTTTTCTCAAAGATTTCTATACGTATACCTAGGGTATATGTACCCGTATCATACGCAGCTTCTAGATGTATTTACTATTGGTATATACCAATAAAAATCTGCTCCTTAGCAGCCTTAAATGATTAAGAAACATGTGGAACCAACCATTTGTCAAGTAGCATGAATTATTTAGCAAGAAAACAAAGTTAGGTATCTTTTTTTTCCTTTATAACCTAAAAACGTTTTTATGCATGCACACCATTTCTTCACCCCATTTTCTCATACTTACACTTCCATTTCTCTCTCAAAATACTCTTAACTTCATACTTGATCATCTCCAAGCATTTTTCCCATCATTTAGCTTCAAAAACAACACTTAAACCTCATAAGAAAACCTTACAAAAACACTTCAAGAAATCCTTCCAAGAACACCAACTTACTTCCAATCTTTCATCCACTTCCATCACCCTTTTGGTTCTAGGTTCTTACTCCTCTTTTACAGCAACCTTGTCCAAGGAACTTGAGGTAGAATCTATGTTCATAACCTTATTCGATTCATATATATATAGCTATCTTATTTTGTGGTATAAAAGTTTAACAACAAGAACATAGTTTGAAAGTTTTCAAACTTGTTTGCAAACTAAATAGATCCTTCTAACTTAACTTTTAAAATACTTCAAGACCTGTAATATATCTTAAATATATGCTAATTTAACAAGGTATAACTTGGTTTTTCAAAGAACACCTTAAAAACTGAATTTACGACATCGGAGTGCAACCGGGGGCTGTTTTGGGTTGGATAATTAAAAACCATCTTAAACTTTGAATTGGAGGTTTATTTTCTGGAAAAATGATTTTTACTATAAATATGATAACACATAAAAATTTCATGATTTAACTCAAAGTATAAGTATTTTTAGAAAAATAATCATTTAAGGTTGTTTACATGATGGAAAATGATTAACTTCATAAGTTTCACTAAAGTTTGACCTATGACCTGTGATTTCGAATACAAACTAAGGTATTTACAGTTCATAGTCTTAAAGAGGGACTCGATCCAAGGAAGTGGCAAGTTGAATTAACGAAAACGGAGTTGTAACGAAGAAACTATGACCAAAACGAGATCGGATATCTAAGACTAGTTTAGCTACGAAAATAATTGGAGAAAATTAAATAAATCACATCTTTTTAAAATAACATGATATTTTATATATATGTACTCATAATTTAATTTTATATGGTTCAGGATCACCCGTAAACAATACGAGAAGATTAATCATAAGATCCCATGATTGTACGCAACATGTCATTTGACAACACCGGTACCATGGGTCAAGATTAATCTCGACCAATACATATACGATGGGGTTTTATTTATTTCGTTGGGGGTTTTATTTATTTCATTGCGGGTATATTAAACATCTAAAAATGAACCATTAAAATTGAATTACTAACAACGAACTGCTAACTACGGACTAAGGAATTATTAAAAGTATTAAAAGTATAACAAGTATATATATGTGACGTTTGTTTAAAAAGAAAAGGTATTGATATATTATATATGGATAGGTTCGTGATATCAACCGGAGACCAAGTCAAATTATATATATCTTCAAGACGAAAGTGAGTATATAGTCCCACTTTTAAACTCTAAATATTTCGGGATGAGAATACATGTATTTTATGTTTTACGTTATGGACACAAGTAACTGAAAATATATTCTACGTTGAGTTGTACCACTGGCATACTTCCCTGTAGCTTGGTAACTAATATTTACAGCGGTATTGTAAACGCGAATCCTGTTGATAGATCTATCGGGCCTGACAACCCCAACCGGACTGGACGACCAGTATTCAACGGTTGCACAGTACTTCGTTTTGTGACTACACTTGGTACGGTGTAGTAAGATTTCATATTAAAGGGAATATGCGACGTGATTAAATGTTAAGTATGGTTACCAAGTGCTCAACCACTTAGAATATTTTTATGAAAATGTTTATATATGAAATCTTGTGGTCTATATATATATATATATTGCTGCCGGCACTAAACCTATATCTCACCAACTTTATGTTGACGTTTTAAACATGTTTATTCTCAGGTGATAATTAGAAGCTTCCGCTGCATTATGTTGAATTTAAGCAGGATCTTGCGTATGCATATTTGTGTCAAAAATAAAACTGCATATCCAAGAACTTGTGTTGTAAAATATGCTAGAAATCGTGTTGTTATCATCATTTGTAAAGTTTGTAAGTCGAAGATTATCGCTAAACGATAATCATCTTTATTTCGTCCAAAGCTTGTATCAAAAATAAGAATCATGGTTTGTAATGTATAATATATGCAGTTTTTCTTTTAAAAATGTCGCATATAGAGGTCAATACCTCGCAATGAAATCATACGTTATCTAACACGTTCTTACGGTTAAGGACGGGTTATGACATGTGGTATCAGAGCGGTGGTCTTAGCGAACCAGGTTTGCATTAGTGTGTCTAACTGATAAGTCGTTAGGATACATTAGTAAGTCTGGACTTTGACCGGGTCTGATTTAAAAACCATTGCTTATCATTGTTGGTTAAAATTTATATGTAAATATTATGTAGTACTAATGGGTTAGTTGTTGTGTGATAGATGTCGGGCTCAAAACTTGTTATCACATTCAGCGACTCTGAACCAGAATCTTCAGATGGTGTTCCAGTCATTAACCTATCCGATGACGAAAATAATATCTTTGGGGAAGACTCACAAATTCCGAATGAACCGACTATAGAGAACCCGGAAAGTGAACCCGAGGAGGAAAGTGAACCCGAGGAGGAAAGTGAACCCGAGGAGGAAAGTGAACCCGAGGAGGAAAGTGAACCCGAGGGGGAAAGTGAACCCGAGGAAGAAATACAGGAAATTACAAAAGAAGAGTTCGAACTAGGAAAGAAACGAAAGGCTAATGAATTAGAAAATTCAAATCCTGAGTTTAATAAGGATGATGTGGCACCAACTCCACTAGACACTACCACCCCTATTCCCGCTATTCCTATTCGTTCTATCCCGGCATCCAGTTCTTCAGTCCCACAGCCAAAATATAGGCAGACAGCCAGGATAAGCGTTAAGCGATTCTTTGAACCTAAACGTCCTAGAAAATAGACCAAACGATGCGCTGCCGTATTAAACCATGGGATCATATAATGTTTTGTATAATATTATTAGTGTGGTTTGTTTAATGTTCGATGTAAGATAAACATATGTAAAATAGTGAAGTGTGAAATGCAATAATTTTCCATGGTTAAGTATTATTTAGATGGTAGTAATTGATTCTGTACTAAGCTATTAAGTATGGACATTAACGGGTAGGTACTACCCTAGATATAATTATAAAACGCTAATAAGAAGAAAAGGCTTTTATAATAATACCTGGTTCATATTATTAATAAGCTATAATGTACTGTAAATATACACTACATCTATAATATTCCATGTGAATAATTATTTTCTTTTCATTCTTATAGAAGAATATGGCGCGATTGAACCGAATGACGGAACAAGAAATCCAGGAACTCATCAATCAGCGAGTGAACGACAGAATGTTATGGGTCGAGGCTGCAAGAGGTGCTGCAGTTAACCCAAATCCTCGTGTGGGGTGCACTTACAAAACTTTTCAAGCTTGCAAGCCCTCATCATTCAGTGGAACAGAAGGACCGATCGGTTTAACCCAGTGGATAGAAAAGATGGAGACTGTGTTTAAAATAAGTGGTTGTGTTGAAAAGGACATGACCAAGTATGCATCGTGCACTTTACAAGATAGTGCACTCACGTGGTGGAAAAATTATGTGAAGGCTGTAGGAGGAGATGTAGCTTATGATACTCCATGGGAAGAATTCAAAACAATGTTAATCAACGAATATTGTCCAAGGAACGAGGTTAGGAAGTTGGAAGATGAATTACGAAGTCTGAAGGTTATTGGTACTGAAATCACCAACTACAATCAGCGATTCATGGAATTAGTTTTGCTATGTCCTGAATTGGTTCCAACCGAAGAACGGAAAATTGAAATGTACAAAGATGGGTTGCCCAAAAAGGTCAAGGCAAATGTTACAGCATCGAAACCTAAGACAATTCATGAAGCTATAACCATGGCAAACGAGCTAATGGATCAGGTCATCATGGATAAGAAAGTATCCAATACTGATGTGAAGGTATCAGGTAACAAAAGAAAGTGGAATGGAAATTATGATCGAGGTAACCAACAACAATCTTTTAAGAAACAAGAAAACACGCAAGGTGCGGGTAGTGGTTTAAGCTTTGGTTATAAAGGACAAAATCCTTTATGCAACCGATGCCACAAACATCACTCTGGTTACTGTAATGTGGTATGCAACAAATGTAATCGAAAGGGTCATCTTGCTGAAGATTGTAGGGCTCTCGTTACAAATGGTACCAAGACTCCTGCCACCAATGCAAATAGAACTGCTTTGGCTACCATTACTTGTTTTGGGTGTGGAAAACAAGGTCACTATAAGAGCCAGTGCCCGAATCCAGAGAAGAATATCGGACCTGCACGTGGGAGAGCATTTGTTATTAATGCTAGAGAGGCATGTGAAGACCCGGAGCTTGTTACGGGTACGTTTACCATTAATAACTTATCCGCATCTATTATATTTGATACTGGTGCTGATAGAAGTTACGTGTGTAGAGACTTTCACGCTAAATTGAATTGTTCATCATTACCTCTAGATGCTAAGTACATGATTGAGTTAGCTAATGGTAAACTAATTAAAGCCGATAAAATTTGCCGTGATTGTAAAATAAATTTAGCCGTAGAAACATTTAAAATTGACTTAATACCCGTAGAATTAGGAAGTTTTGATGTAATAGTCGGCATGGATTGGATGTCCAAAATAGGAGCTGAAGTTGTGTGCGCCAAGAAGGCAATTCGCATTCCTCGTAAGAATAAAACGCCAGTAATGATTTATGGAGAGAAGGGTAACTCAAAGCTAAAACTCATTAGTTATTTGAAAGCTCAAAAGTGCTTGAAGAAAGGGTGCTATGCTATCTTAGCACATGTTAATAAAGTCGAAAAGAAAGAAAAAGAGAAGTGCATCAATGACGTGCCTGTGGCAAGAGATTTTCCTGAAGTATTTCCGGAAGAGTTGCCGGGATTACCTCCATTTAGATCTGTAGAATTTCAAATAGATTTAGTACCAGGAGCTGCACCAGTGGCTCGTGCTCCATATAGACTTGCACCGTCCGAGTTAAAAGAACTTCAAAGTCAGTTAAAAGAATTACTAGACCGTGGATTCATACGACCAAGCACTTCACCGTGGGGAGCTCCAATTTTATTCGTCAAGAAGAAAGACGGATCTTTCCGAATGTGTATAGATTATCGTGAATTAAATAAGTTAACTATCAAGAATCGGTATCCACTACCGAGAATTGACGACTTATTTGATCAACTCCAAGGATCATGTGTGTACTCGAAAATTGACCTAAGATCGGGTTATCATCAATTACGTGTCAAAGAAGAAGATATACCGAAAACTGCTTTTCGGACACGCTACGGTCATTACGAATTTTTGGTCATGCCGTTTGGATTGACGAATGCGCCAGCTGTATTCATGGACCTCATGAATCGAGTTTGTAGTCCATATTTAGATAAGTTTGTTATCGTTTTCATTGATGATATTCTTATCTATTCCAAGAGTGAGCAAGAGCATGAACAGCATTTAAGGTTGATATTAGAGTTATTGAGAAAAGAACAGCTATATGCTAAATTTTCTAAATGTGCTTTCTGGTTGAAAGAAGTGCAATTTCTTGGCCACGTTGTTGGTAGCAAAGGAATTCAGGTTGATCCAGCAAAAATTGAAGCCATTGAAAAATGGGAGACTCCTAAGACACCAATGCAGATACTCCAATTTTTGGGTTTAGCCGGTTATTATAGAAGGTTTATTCAAGATTTTTCCCGAATAGCTAAGCCGTTGACAGCGTTAACGCAAAAAGGGAAGAAATATGAATGGACTTCCGAGCAGGAGAGTGCATTTCAATTACTGAAAAAGAAGTTGACTACGGCGCCTATTTTATCATTACCAGAAGGGAACGATGATTTTGAAATATATTGTGACGCTTCGCGACAAGGTTTTGGTTGCGTTCTTATGCAACGGAAGAAAGTTATTGCATACGCATCCCGACAATTAAAGATTCACGAGCGGAATTATACGACGCATGATCTAGAACTGGGAGCAGTCGTGTTTGCATTGAAGATATGGAGACACTACTTGTATGGGGTTAAATGCACTGTGTTTACTGATCATAAAAGCCTTCAACATATTTTCGATCAAAAACAGCTGAACATGAGGCAACGTAGGTGGGTCGAGTTAATAAACGACTATGATTGTGAAATTCGTTATCATCCCGGGAAAGCGAATGTGGTGGCTGACGCTTTAAGCAGAAAGGAACGAGAACCAATTCGAGTACGAGCGATGAACATAAAAATCCGCATGAATCTCAACTCACAAATTAAAGAAGTTCAACGAGAAGCACTTACTAAAGAAAATATAGGAAATGAAATAATGAAGAAGTATGAGAAGCAACTCGTTATACGGGAAGATGGAATTCGATATTTTGCAAACCGTATTTGGGTACCGAAGTTGAGTGGATTAAGGAAGTTGATATTGAATGAGGCACATAAGACAAGATACTCGATACATCCTGGAGTTGGAAAGATGTACCAAGATCTTAAGACACATTATTGGTGGCCTAATTTAAAGACAGACGTTGCAACATATGTTGGGGAATGTTTAACTTGTTCTAAAGTCAAAGCTGAACACCAGAAGCCGTCAGGGTTACTTCAACAACCAGAAATCCCAGAATGGAAATGGGACGGTATTACCATGGATTTCATCACGAAGTTACCAAAGACTGCCTGGGGATACGACACCATTTGGGTGATTGTTGATCGTCTCACCAAGTCTGCACATTTCCTGCCTATAAAGGAAACGGATAGAATGGAGAAACTATTACGATTGTATATAAAGGAAATTGTTTCAAGACATGGAATACCTATTTCCATTATATCCGATCGTGATAGTAGATTTACCTCAAAGTTCTGGCAATCACTACAGGAGGCACTAGGAACTCGTTTGGATATGAGTACCGCATATCATCCGCAAACCGATGGGCAGAGTGAAAGAACGATTCAGACTCTCGAAGACATGCTCAGGGCATGTGTGATCGACTTTGGAAACGGATGGGATAAGTATTTACCGTTAGCAGAATTCTCGTATAATAATAGTTATCATGCGAGCATTAAAGCTGCACCATTCGAAGCATTGTATGGAAGGAAGTGTAGATCTCCTATCTGTTGGAATGAAGTAGGAGATCGACAATTAACTGGTCCCGAGATCATACACGAAACGACTGAGAAGATAGTACAAATTAAGGAGAGATTGAAAACAGCCCGTAGTCGCCAAAAGAGCTACGCCGATGTCCGAAGGAAACCATTAGAGTTTCAGATCGGTGACATGGTTATGCTAAAGGTGTCACCTTGGAAAGGTGTAATACGCTTCGGAAAAAGGGGTAAACTGAACCCAAGATATGTAGGCCCGTTCAAGATCATTGAATGCATTGGACCGGTAGCTTATCGACTCGAGTTACCGCAACAACTCGCCGGAGTACATAATACCTTTCACGTCTCAAACCTTAAGAAGTGTCTTGCAAAGGAAGATCTCACCATTCCTCTTGAAGAAATCCATGTCGACGAGAAACTACAATTCATCGAAGAACCAATCGAAATCATGGATCGTGAAGTTAAACAGCTCAAGCAGAGCAACATACCGATAGTTAAGGTTCGTTGGAATGCTAGAAGAGGTCCCGAGTTTACGTGGGAACGAGAGGATCAGATGAAACAAAAGTATCCACACTTGTTTCTCGATGACGCAAAATAGGTACAATTTTAAAATTTCGGGACGAAATTTATTTAACGGGGAGGTAATGTAACGACCCGCACTTTTTCGATCGTTCTATACTTATAAGATTAATATTTACATAAATTAAACCTTACCAACATGATAAGCAATCCAAATTGTTGAGACTTATGTTTTCGAAAAGAGTTTTACACAACGTTTGACCGTCTAGTTTGACCGATGATATCACGAACTATACAATATATGATAATTATACGTTTGTGTATATATATGTATATATACATATTTAACATGATCTAAGAATGTTTTAATATCTCATTTTGTATTAATAACAATAAGTTATAAGTATATTTTGAAACTACTAACTTAAGTTTTCAAAACGATAACCATACGTAACGTTATTTGACTTAAATACTTATAACCTATAATGTTTATACATATATCGTATAAGTAATGTATTTAATCACTTTTAAAGGGCTTACATACATAAAACAATATAAGTATATTTACAAAAGATAGCTATATTTGAATCCTCGTTCCGTTTTCTCAAAGATTTCTATACGTATACCTAGGGTATATGTACCCGTATCATACGCAGCTTCTAGATGTATTTACTATTGGTATATACCAATAAAAATCTGCTCCTTAGCAGCCTTAAATGATTAAGAAACATGTGGAACCAACCATTTGTCAAGTAGCATGAATTATTTAGCAAGAAAACAAAGTTAGGTATCTTTTTTTTCCTTTATAACCTAAAAACGTTTTTATGCATGCACACCATTTCTTCACCCCATTTTCTCATACTTACACTTCCATTTCTCTCTCAAAATACTCTTAACTTCATACTTGATCATCTCCAAGCATTTTCCCCATCATTTAGCTTCAAAAACAACACTTAAACCTCATAAGAAAACCTTACAAAAACACTTCAAGAAATCCTTCCAAGAACACCAACTTACTTCCAATCTTTCATCCACTTCCATCACCCTTTTGGTTCTAGGTTCTTACTCCTCTTTTACAGCAACCTTGTCCAAGGAACTTGAGGTAGAATCTATGTTCATAACCTTATTCGATTCATATATATATAGCTATCTTATTTTGTGGTATAAAAGTTTAACAACAAGAACATAGTTTGAAAGTTTTCAAACTTGTTTACAAACTAAATAGATCCTTCTAACTTAACTTTTAAAATACTTCAAGACCTGTAATATATCTTAAATATATGCTAATTTAACAAGGTATAACTTGGTTTTTCAAAGAACACCTTAAAAACTGAATTTACGACATCGGAGTGCAACCGGGGGCTGTTTTGGGTTGGATAATTAAAAACCATCTTAAACTTTGAATTGGAGGTTTATTTTCTGGAAAAATGATTTTTACTATAAATATGATAACACATAAAAATTTCATGATTTAACTCAAAGTATAAGTATTTTTAGAAAAATAATCATTTAAGGTTGTTTACATGATGGAAAATGATTAACTTCATAAGTTTCACTAAAGTTTGACCTATGACCTGTGATTTCGAATACAAACTAAGGTATTTATAGTTCATAGTCTTAAATAGGGACTCGATCCAAGGAAGTGGCAAGTTGAATCAACGAAAACGGAGTTGTAACGAAGAAACTATGACCAAAACGAGATCGGATATCTAAGACTAGTTTAGCTACGAAAATAATTGGAGAAAATTAAATAAATCACATCTTTTTAAAATAACATGATATTTTATATATATGTACTCATAATTTAATTTTATATGGTTCAGGATCACCCGTAAACAATACGAGAAGATTAATCATAAGATCCCATGATTGTACGCAACATGTCATTTGACAACACCGGTACCATGGGTCAAGATTAATCTCGACCAATACATATACAATGGGGTTTTATTTATTTCGTTGGGGGTTTTATTTATTTCATTGCGGGTATATTAAACATCTAAAAATGAACCATTAAAATTGAATTACTAACAACGAACTGCTAACTACGGACTAAGGAATTATTAAAAGTATTAAAAGTATAACAAGTATATATATGTGACGTTTGTTTAAAAAGAAAAGGTATTGATATATTATATATGGATAGGTTCATGATATCAACCGGAGACCAAGTCAAATTATATATATCTTCAAGACGAAAGTGAGTATATAGTCCCACTTTTAAACTCTAAATATTTCGGGATGAGAATACATGTATTTTATGTTTTACGTTATGGACACAAGTAAATGAAAATATATTCTACGTTGAGTTGTACCACTGGCATACTTCCCTGTAGCTTGGTAACTAATATTTACAGCGGTATTGTAAACGCGAATCCTGTTGATAGATCTATCGGGCCTGACAACCCCAACCGGACTGGACGACCAGTATTCAACGGTTGCACAGTACTTCGTTTTGTGACTACACTTGGTACGGTGTAGTAAGATTTCATATTAAAGGGAATATGCGACGTGATTAAATGTTAACTATGGTTACCAAGTGCTCAACCACTTAGAATATTTTTATGAAAATGTTTATATATGAAATCTTGTGGTCTATATATATATATATTGCTGCCGGCACTAAACCTATATCTCACCAACTTTATGTTGACGTTTTAAACATGTTTATTCTCAGGTGATAATTAGAAGCTTCCGCTGCATTATGTTGAATTTAAGCAGGATCTTGCGTATGCATATTTGTGTCAAAAATAAAACTGCATATCCAAGAACTTGTGTTGTAAAATATGCTAGAAATCGTGTTGTTATCATCATTTGTAAAGTTTGTAAGTCGAAGATTATCGCTAAACGATAATCATCTTTATTTCGTCCAAAGCTTGTATCAAAAATAAGAATCATGGTTTGTAATGTATAATATATGCAGTTTTTCTTTTAAAAATGTCGCATATAGAGGTCAATACCTCGCAATGAAATCATACGTTATCTAACACGTTCTTACGGTTATGGACGGGTTATGACACAGGGACAACATCATCAGAGAGCGTGCTCTCCTTTTCCCTCTTTGGTAGCTATTTGCAGGAACACCTCAATTTGGTTTGGCACCACTATTCGTTTAAACAAATAGAATGTTGTGTTCCCTAGGCGTTGACAAAGTATAACACATGTCTGCACATGCGTTAAACTTCTGCATTCCCATGTGGTCTTGTAAGGTCGCTTGTCAGCCGCCGACGCGTGTCCTTTTCTGTTCAACTTTGTCTTCGACTTCTGTTGAATAGTACAATTGATGTAGACCACTCAGGAAACCACCATGCTTGTAATGGAGCATGGTTGTCTTGTATTGTATGCTGCTTACCAGGTTTACTGGTTCTTCTTATGCTGAGTCACTTGATATTCTTGAATTGCTGAGTACTCATCCTGTGCTGATTCGAAGAATACACTCTACCTTGTACTGGTAGACTAGGCAGCATACTGAACACTTGACATAGCAATATTTGATGTCTATACATAAACAAACTTGTGCTGGCTGCACATAACATTTTAGTGCAAATAAATTACAGTTTTGTCATAATTAAATCCTTAATTATTTTGGGGACTCAACAATCTCCCCCTATTTGATGATGACAAAACTTATGACATTTAGAGAAAACACTAAAGCCGGTACTGAGGGACCTAATGAAAAATAGGCAGTAAATTTGTCCTTTTTAAGTTTGTTTTTGGGATCTTTTGCTGAGTTATCCATATCTTATAGCTTGATATGATTTTGAAGATAAACTCATTTCATTTTCATTACAACAGAGTATATACAGTAATTACAGAGCATCATAATGAATAATGAATTAATAAAAGATACAATTTGAGCACTAGAAGGCTATCTGTCTCTATCTTTATCTTTTTCTAGTTCATCATGTAGTGACCCGAACTTTTCTGAAAGGACCCGTCCTAATCCATCGGGATGAAGTCCATATCGATTACAAACGATTCACAACAGTTGATTACATCGCGAGGTAATTGACCTCTATATGATAAATTTTACAAACATTGCATTCGTTTTTAAAAGACAAACTTTCGTTACATCGACAGTTGACAGGCATGTAAAGCATTTCATAATATATCCAAATATAATTGACTTAATAATAATCTTGATGAACTCAACGACTCGAATGCAACATCTTTTGAAATATGTCATGAATGACTCCAAGTAATATCTCTAATATGAGCAAATGCACAGCGAAAGATTTCTTTCGTACCTGAGAATAAACATGCTTTAAAGTGTCAACCAAAAGGTTGGTGAGTTCATTAGTTTATCATAAAGAATCATTTCATAATTTTAATAGACCACAAGATGTCATACTTCCATTTCTCATAATCATACGTCCCATGCATAAAGACAAAAATATCATTCATATGGATTGAACACCTGGTAACCGACATTCACAATATGCATATAAGAATATCCCCATCATTCCGGGATCCTCCTTCGGACATGATATAAATTTTGAAGTACTAAAGCATCCGGTACTTTGGATGGGGCTTGTTGGGCCCGATAGATCTATCTTTAGAGTTCGCGTCAATTAGGGTTTCTGTTCCCTAATTCTTAGATTACCAGACTTAATAAAAAGGGGCATATTCGATTTCGATCATTCAACCATATAATGTAGTTTCGATTACTTGTGTCTATTTCGTAAAACATTTATAAAAGCGCATGCATTCTCAGTCCCAAAAATATATATTGCAAAAGCATTTAAAAAGGGATTAATGAAACTCACGCGTATAAATATTGTATAACAGTTAATAAAGCATTTGCATGTATTCTCAGCCCAAAAATGTAAAGAGTAAAAAGGGAGTAAATGAACTCACCTAATGTATTTTGTAGTAAAAATACATATAACGGCATTGAACAAAAGTAAGGTTGGCCTCGGATTCACGAACCTATAATATTTATATATATATTAACACATATAATGGTAATCGAACAAATTATGTATTATAAGTGTATTAATTGTTATTTTAGTTATGTTTTTCATTAATAACCTAATTAGTTACATTTATTAATGTTTATTGTAAAAAGTATTAATATAGTTACGTTATATGTAGTAAATATGATTTTATATAACTAATAGTTATTCGATAAAATAATGTTGATAATAGTAGATAAAAGGTGTTCCATTCTATAATAATAATAATAATAATAATAATAATAATAATAATAATAATAATAATAATAATAATAATAATAATAATAATAATAATAATAATAATAGTTATGATAATAATAATGATAAAAATGATACTTTTAATAATAATGATAGAATATGATAATTTAAATAATACCTTGAATAATATTATTAATAATAATAATGATAACTTTAATGAAATGATAATTTTTAATATTTTTAGTAATAAAAATAATAATAACATAACAATATTAGTAATAATAATAACTATAATGTCTATAATAATAATACTCTTACTAATAATGATGTTAATAATGATTTTACTAATAATAATACTTCTCATAATAATATTAGTGATAATATCTTATTTAGATCATGACTTAATTATAGTTTTACTTATTTTCATATTTGTATTCATAAATTATATGTTTATATAATTATAATCCTTTCAATAATTTTTATCATAATACTAATAATAATAATACCAAATACTAATACTTATAACACCAATAATACCACAATTACTAATAATCTTAATAATAACAATAATAAAATTAATAGGAATAATAATAATAACAATAAACAATAATAATAATAATAGCAATATCAATGATAATAAATAAAAGTAGGCTACCTTCCAATAAGCTTTAAAAAAAATAACCGCCGCCACCCGAGTTCGAACCCGAGACCTCCCGATCTCATTCCAACACACATAACCAATCCTCCAATTCTCATTTTTCTGAATAACTACTAAACTGAAATATATATATCTTAATTTTTTTTTTTTTCTGTTCTCTCCAACTTCCTTCTTCGTTTCAGTTTAATCGACCCTCACTATAAATCCTTCCAACAATGATTTAAATACTTCCATCAACTCATAATAATCAGTAACTAATTGATTGTATTAATAGAAAAAAAAATAAAATAAAAAAATAAAAAAAAATAAAAACAAAAAACTGCTGCTGCAGTCGTTCGTGAATAAAAAAAAATAAATATTGATTTTTGATTTTGAGTTTGTTTTACATTACAATTACAACATGAAACCTGTTGTAAATCGTAATTAGAAACTTCATGGATCGTTAATTTCAACAGAAACATCACATAAATCTTTAATTTGATCTTAGAACAAAGTTTGACTTTTTGAAACATAAACTTTGACTCCATAATTAGAGTTCGTTATAAAGAGATGAGAGTTCAATCTTTGCAGAAAGATTAAGTAAAACATTACTAACAAACCCACATTAACACAATTTGAAATTGATTTAAAAATTGAGCTGTTTGAAATTGAGACCAAATACAGAGTTCGATGGGTTTTAACTTCTGTTTTCTGTTTTGATTAATGCAGTGATATTTAGATTATCTCTGAGTAATTGAATGATGTAAAACTCTTATAATAAATCCTAAATTATTGTATAGTGACATGAGAGGTCGACGTTTACAGAATTAGACAAGAAGGACACAAAATTTCCAATTAAGCAATTAAATAAGAAAAAGAAATAAAAGGAATAAAATTTCATAACAGATTTTGGCTTGTTCCTGGTGTTTGATTCTGATTTGCACTGTAAAGGAATCAGATTTGAATTGATTAGATAAAAAGGTGTTAACAAATTTTGGTAATCTTCTGTTTTTAAATTTTACTTAATAGATATTAATAATAAATATATTAATTTAAATAATATTAAAAATAATACCAATAATAACTATATTATTACTAATGATTAATAATAATAAAATGATAATAATATTAATAATGATTTTTAATGATAATGGTAATAATAGTTATAAAAATAATAATAATAATACAACAAATCAATTGTATCAAATTTCGTAATTATGTAATATTCATATTAATAATAATAACACTGATATTAATATTAAACATTTTTTCAAATATTAGTAATGAAAGTAATATTAGTAAAGATGACAAATTATATGCGTTAAATTTCATATCTATATATTATCTATTATAATATAATTATTACTAAGATTAATTATTAATATTATTCATTGATATTACTATTATTAATGAAAATAATACTAATGTTACTATAACAACTATATTTTAACTTTTAATTACATTTAATATAATAATATTACAACTTATTAATTATATCATATTTATATATAAATATAAATTTACTTTAAACTACACTTAATTATTTGTATCTTATTTCACATATTTGATCTTATTATATTTTATTTCTTTCAATTATTATTTATACATATACATTTATTTTCATATATATAAATATTTTTATTTACAAACAATGGTTCGTGAATCGTCGGGAATAGTCAAGGTCAAATGTAATCATGGAAATAGTTTAAACATTATGAGACTCAATTTAATAAACTTTGCTTATCGTGTCAAAATCATATAAGATTAAGTTTAAATTTGGTCGGAAATTCCCGGGTCATCACAGTACCTACCCGTTAAAGAAATTTCGTCCCGAAATTTAAGTGAGGTGGTCATGGCTAACAATAGAAATTTTTTCATGGCGAATATGAGTTGATAAATAGAGTTTTATCATCATCAAGTAATATGGATAAAACATTTCGTTTTTACGAAGGGTACGAGTGAAGCTATCATGAAAGAGTGAAATGAGTAAATGTAGGTTCGTCATATCTTTTGACGTAGACAGGATTGAATTTAGAAAATAAGGTGTGTCTTAACTATTGACGTTGTCTTGGTTGAATTCCGGAATTCAAGGGATTTAAAGATACTCTTCAAAATCTAAAAGATTTGATTCTTCGGCGAGTAAGAAAATTAGGATTCTCTAATTAAATGCGGAGATCTGCCTTGATTTTTCTATCAGATATGTCACTATAAATTAACTTCTTCCGTTCCGTTACTTTTACCATTCCTATACCCAATTCCTAAATTCAAAACTTTATGAAAAATGCTTAATCTGGCTCTGATCCTTGTCCTTTTTCTTACTATCGCAACAATCATTCTCATTTTCCAACTTCCACCAGAGGAATCTGCTTTATTCTACTTCGCCCTTGGGATTATAATGTTTTTAAATTCTCCCGTGTCTTTATGTTGCGATAAACATTGATATACACGGTTTGTAATTTATGTGTTGTTATCGGGCTTTATATTCTCCCTTATATTTCAAAGTTCTATGCCTTTGTTTTCTCCTCCCGACTTCAAGTCAAGCGAATAATGGTCCAGAATTTGTAGATATAGAGTTTCGAATGATTATAATGTTCTAAGCCGGAAGGAACGTGATAGCACGATTTGATTTTCAAATTTATCAACATCACGGAAGATAGAACCATTAAGAATACATTTTCTTGATTTGTTCAGGAGTTAAGTAGAATGAAAGAGTTATGTAACATGACACATGATGACGTTATGATATGTGAATCATCACGTCCTATTAGAAACTCAGCATGACTTACTGTAATATAATCACGTTGATCAAGTGTCATTATATTATACTTACTCATGCATCAATTTCAAACACCACTTCAAAATCATTCATAATTCAAACTCGAATTTTAAAGAAATTTAGAAACTAAAATGGTTTCCTTTATGATGTAATACGGATAGCACGAAAAGATAACTAATTTCGGACAAGAAGATTTATGAAAATATCCTCAGAAATATCGAAGATATTGATGACGATATTTTGGAATTTCTAAGTTCGATGGTTGATGAGGAAGATTTTCCGCAAGATTTTAACATGAGTACAGAGCAAGATATTCGTTGAAGGTTTCATCGGATCCAGAATTACCTGGATTCTTTGAATATATGGTATGGTCCTTGTATTTGTCCTTGGTCTCCTTCGTGGTTAGCTCAATCCGTTTTCCAGTTCCAACTTTTCTGAGCTTTTCCAACATACTATTCTTTATCATCAAACTTTCGATGATTATGGTCGTTTACGGTTGTCTATGGTTTCTGCTGCTTCATTCAGCTTTTTCAACATTCAGAGTATTGATTTGTGACTGAGTGCTTTTCAGAATTCCAGAATGAGAGATCATAATTCTAAGAGATAAATGTCATACATATAACTGTTGATGTAGATATGCTGTGAGTTTTCAAAGTACTGATTGCTGATTCCCGGTAATTGGTATGGCAGTTATTGTTACAAGATGCGGATGAGTATATGATAGGGTTTCAATGAATAAATATAATGATTTGTCAGAGAGATTTAAGCCAAGAAGTAACGAGGTTGCTGGTATGTTTGCTGGTAATATGGTGGAATATAAAAGAATTCTCCGGTATCAAAAGGGTAATCGTATATATCAGGATTATAGTAAGGCTACTTCGAATGAAAAGTCGAAGTTGACTTGCTGGAGCTGTGACAAAATTGGCTACCTTGAAAAGGGATCGCCAAGTTATTTTTGCTAATAAATGTCAAAGGATCTTATGCGGCTACGTGTTAAACTTTTACTCAGTTGCCGAGAGTTTCTCAGGTGCATAACTATATGCATAAATCTTTCCTTCCGTATATGAAGTGCGGTTGATTCATCCTATCGATTGAGGTGTTTTCAAGAATCATGAAAGGTTTGAACGCAGATTGTAATTGTCAAGATACAAATGAGGTTTAAGATGAAATCAAGTGGCAAACTTGAAGAAATGTTTAGTTTCATATGTTATAAACAATATTTTAATTCATTTTAATTGTACAATGTCGGTAGTCCATAGTTGATAGTCCACAGTTGACAGTCCAATAATTCATATATAATTTAATATACAATAATCGAATTAATTAATACGTATCGTGACCCGTGTACATGTCTCAGACTCGATCACAACTCAAATTATATATATTATTTGAGAATCAACCTCAACCCTGTATAGAGAACTCGATCATTACTGCATATAGAGTGTCTATGGTAATTCCAAATAATATATATAAATGCGTCGATATGATATGTCAAAACCTTGTATACGTGTCCCGATATTTAAAGTGCGTAAAATAAATAACAGAAATATGCGTAAAGTAAATAACAGAAATTAAATGACGATAAATAAAATTGCGATAATTAAATTTCGATAAATAAACTACGATAAATAAAATGTAATCAGTTAGCTAGGAATAGTTAGCTAGGAACAGTTAGCGCGGATCCTTAACAAAATTCCTCATAGTTAATTTGTTTGTTTCTAACTAATTTTATTTTGTCAAATATTTTTTTTTTCTTCACTATGCCACTTGTTGGATTCTGATAAATCAAAATCCAAATATGAAATTGGATGAATATGGTTATTCTGTGGTGAATGGATTTGTATATCGGTGGATGTAAGTAAGATAGTAAACGACTGTTGAATCAGTTTCGAAGAATGTACATTGTAACTTATTAATGTGAAATCTGAATATTCCTTGAGTATTACCTACCCGTTAAAATATTTTCACAATTAACGCTTTGCACGAAAGAATTTTTAATTACAATCTTTATGAAAACATATATACATATATATTTTCTTCAGATGTAATTATAGATTTAATGAGTTAATATAGTATTAATCTCATTTGATTTACCGTTAGAACTAAGATACATAATCTATAAAACATTAGAGATTACATAATCGCCATGTCGAACGAAGATAAAATAGATAGAATGATACGTAGAACGATGATTATGCTCGTGGTACAGAATGTGATATTGAGGCAAGGATTGTTGATGATACAGGTGCTGTTACTGATGGTACTGTTGGTGTCGGTGATGTTGCTGAAGCTGGTAAGTTTTGCACCATGTTCTCCAAATTGATTACTCGAGCGCGAAGCACGTTGACTTCTTCGATTACTCTGGGATGATTGTTGGTCGGAATGAGCGGATGAATAAGGTTTAGAATCTGAGTTATGATATAGTTGTGGCGAGATATTCGAGAAATGAGGGTGAAAATGGTGTTACGAACAGGTTCGCTGGTAAGTGATTCAGGTTCTTCGCCAAAAGGTGAATTCGGTTAGTGGAAGGGATCGCCTTCTGCGCGTCTCCATTGATTAAGTCGACTACGAATCCATCACATAAATTGGGGATGGATGCTTGGTTGATTCATTCTGGTGACGTTGCTTCCGGAGCTTAGATGACTATCCATTCGGAATAACTGTCGGGATAACTATCGGAATAGCTGTCGGAATCCGTGGGACTCGAACTAGTTGAAGGATTCATCTCGTATGATCAGATGAAGGATTTTCGATAAGAAATAGGTTATAGGATGTAAATTAGTATCCTGTAATACATAATTTACATATGCATATATAATACTAAAATCTCATAAGTTACGGAGGAATCTACGGAAGCTGTCAGGTAACGATAACAATAACAGATACGCTAAGATATGAATTAGCAGATATGCTAAGATATGAATTTTGTCTATACACTATTCATGCAGTCAACGCAATAAGATGTGTCTAGACTAAGAATAATAAGCAGGTAATTTACTAAGGATGATAAGCAAATGATTTCTGACAAAAATGATAAGCAAAACTTTTGACATGCAGACACGGTCGAAGTCCAGACTCACTAATGCATCCTAACGACTTATCAGTTAGACACACTAATGCAGACCCGGTTCACTAAGACCACCGCTCTGATACCAACTGAAAGGAACCGTCCTAATCCATCCGGACGAAGTCCATATCGATTACAAACGATTCACAACAGTTGATTACATCACGAGGTAATTGACCTCTATATGATAAATTTTACAAACATTGCATTCGTTTTTAAAAGACAAACTTTCGTTACATCGACAGTTGACAGGCATGTAAAGCATTTCATAATATATCCAAATATAATTGACTTAATAATAATCTTGATGAACTCAACGACTCGAATGCAACATCTTTTGAAATATGTCATGAATGAGTCCAAGTAATATCTCTAATATGAGTAAATGCACAGCGGAAGATTTCTTTCGTACCTGAGAATAAACATGCTTTAAAGTGTCAACCAAAAGGTTGGTGAGTTCATTAGTTTATCATAAAGAATCATTTCATAATTTTAATAGACCACAAGATGTCATACTTCCATTTCTCATAATCATACGTTCCATGCATAGAGACAAAAATATCATTCATATGGATTGAACACCTGGTAACCGACATTCACAATATGCATATAAGAATATCCCCATCATTCTGGGATCCTCCTTCGGACATGATATAAATTTCGAAGTACTAAAGCATCCGGTACTTTGGATGGGGCTTGTTGGGCCCGATAGATCTATCTTTAGAGTTCGCGTCAATTAGGGTTTCTGTTCCCTAATTCTTAGATTACCAGACTTAATAAAAAGGGGCATATTCGATTTCGATCATTCAACCATATAATGTAGTTTCGATTACTTGTGTCTATTTCGTAAAACATTTATAAAAGCGCATGCATTCTCAGTCCCAAAAATATATATTGCAAAAGCATTTAAAAAGGGATTAATGAAACTCACGCGTATAAATATTGTATAACAGTTAATAAAGCATTTGCATGTATTCTCAGCCGAAAAACGTAAAGAGTAAAAAGGGAGTAAATGAACTCACCTAATGTATTTTGTAGTAAAAATACATATAACGGCATTGAACAAAAGTAAGGTTGACCTCGGATTCACGAACCTATAATATTTATATATATATTAACACATATAATGGTAATCGAACAAATTATGTATTATAAGTGTATTAATTGTTATTTTAGTTATGTTTTTCATTAATAACCTAATTAGTTACATTTATTAATGTTTATTGTAAAAAGTATTAATATAGTTACGTTATATGTAGTAAATATGATTTTATATAACTAATAGTTATTCGATAAAATAATGTTGATAATAGTAGATAAAAGGTGTTTCATTCTATAATAATAATAATAATAATAATAATAATAATAATAATAATAATAATAATAATAATAATAATAATAATAATAACAATAATAATAATAATAATAGTTATGATAATAATAATGATAAAAATGATACTTTTAATAATAATGATAGAAAATGATAATTTAAATAATACCTTGAATAATATTAATAATAATAATAATGATAACTTTAATGAAATGATAATTTTTAATATTTTTAGTAATAAAAATAATAATAACATAACAATATTAGTAATAATAATAACTATAATGTCTATAATAATAATACTCTTACTAATAATGATGTTAATAATGATTTTACTAATAATAATACTTCTCATAATAATATTAGTGATAATATCTTATTTAGATCATGACTTAATTATAGTTTTACTTATTTTCATATTTGTATTCATAAATTATATGTTTATATAATTATAATCCTTTCAATAATTCTTATCATAATACTAATAATAATAATACCAAATACTAATACTTATAACACCAATAATACCACAATTACTAATAATCTTAATAATAACAATAATAAAATTAATAGGAATAATAATAATAACAATAAACAATAATAATAATAATAGCAATATCAATGATAATAAATAAAAGTAGGCTACCTTCCAATAAACTTTAAAAAAAATAACCGCCGCCACCCGAGTTCGAACCCGAGACCTCCCGATCTCATTCCAACATACATAACCAATCCTCCAATTCTCATTTTTCTGAATAACTACTAAACTGAAATATATATATCTTAATTTTTTTTTTGTTTTCTGTTCTCTCCAACTTCCTTCTTCGTTTCAGTTTAATCGACCCTCACTATAAATCCTTCCAACAATGATTTAAATACTTCCATCAACTCATAATAATCAGTAACTAATTGATTGTATTAATAAAAAAAAAAATAAAAAAATAAAAAAAAATAAAAACAAAAAACTGCTGCTGCAGTCGTTCGTGAATAAAAAAAATAAATATTGATTTTTGATTTTGAGTTTGTTTTACATTACAATTACAACATGAAACCTGTTGTAAATCGTAATTAGAAACTTCATAGATCCTTAATTTCAACAGAAACATCACATAAATCTTTAATTTGATCTTAGAACAAAGTTTGACTTTTTGAAACATAAACTTTGACTCCATAATTAGAGTTCGTTATAAAGAGATGAGAGTTCAATCTTTGCAGAAAGATTAAGTAAAACATTACTAACAAACCCACATTAACACAATTTGAAATTGATTTAAAAATTGAGCTGTTTGAAATTGAGACCAAATACAGAGTTCGATGGGTTTTAACTTCTGTTTTCTGTTTTGATTAATGCAGTGATATTTAGATTATCTCTGAGTAATTGAATGATGTAAAACTCTTATAATAAATCCTAAATTATTGTATAGTGACATGAGAGGTCGACGTTTACAGAATTAGACAAGAAGGACACAAAATTTCCAATTAAGCAATTAAATAAGAAAAAGAAATAAAAGGAATAAAATTTCATAACAGATTTTGGCTTGTTCCTGGTGTTTGATTCTGATTTGCACTGTAAAGGAATCAGATTTGAATTGATTAGATAAAAAGGTGTTAACAAATTTTGGTAATCTTCTGTTTTTAAATTTTACTTAATAGATATTAATAATAAATATATTAATTTAAATAATATTAAAAATAATAACTACATTATTACTAATGATTAATAATAATAAAATGATAATAATATTAATAATGATTTTTAATGATAATGGTAATAATAGTTATAAAAATAATAATAATAATACAACAAATCAATTGTATCAAATTTCGTAATTATGTAATATTCATATTAATAATAATAACACTGATATTAATATTAAACACTTTTTCAAATAATAGTAATGAAAGTAATATTAGTAAAGATGACAAATTATATGCGTTAAATTTCATATCTATATATTATCTATTATAATATAATTATTACTAAGATTAATTATTAATATTATTCATTGATATTACTATTATTAATGAAAATAATACTAATGTTACTATAACAACTATATTTTAACTTTTAATTACATTTAATATAATAATATTACAACTTATTAATTATATCATATTTATATATAAATATAAATTTACTTTAAACTACACTTAATTATTTGTATCTTATTTCACATATTTGATCTTATTATATTTTATTTCTTTCAATTATTATTTATACATATACATTTATTTTCATATATATAAATATTTTTATTTACAAACAATGGTTCGTGAATCGTCGGGAATAGTCAAGGTCAAATGTAATCATGGAAATAGTTCAAACATTATGAGACTTAATTTAATAAACTTTGCTTATCGTGTCGAAATCATATAAGATTAAGTTTAAATTTGGTCGAAAATTCCCGGGTCATCACATTTTCCATGTTTATATATATATATTAAATGAAATTGTTATTTACATGATTAAGTGTTTCCAACATGTTAAGCAATCAAACTTGTTAAGACTTGATTAATTGAAATAGGTTTCATATAGACAATTGACCACCCAAGTTGACCGGTGATTCACGAACGTTAAAACGTGTAAAAACTATACGATGACATATATATGGTTATATATATAGTTAACATGATTTTATTATAAGTATGTATCTCATTAGGTATTTTAACAATGAGTTATATACATAAAAATGAGACTATTAATTTAAGAAACTTGAAAACGATATATATAACTATTATCGTTATAACAACGTCTTACTAGGTACATATGAATCATATTAAGATATTGATACACTTGGTTAATTATGTTAAATGATAAGTAAATATATTATTAAGTGTATTAACAATGAAATACATATGTAAAAATAAGACTACTAACTTAATGATTTCGAAACGAGACATATATGTAACGATTATCGTTGTAACGGCATTTAACTGTATATATATATCATACTAAGATATATTATATATCATAATATCATGATAATATAACAATTTAACATCTCATTTGTTATAATAAACATTGGGTTAACAACATTCAACAAGATCGTTAACCTAAAGGTTTCAAAACAACATTTACATGTAACGACTAACGATGACTTAACGACTCAGTTAAAATGTATATACATGTAGTGTTTTAATATGTATTCATACACTTTTGAAAGACTTCAAGACACTTATCAAAATACTTCTACTTAACAAAAATTCTTACAATTACATCCTCGTTCAGTTTCATCAACAATTCTACTCGTATGCACCCGTATTCGTACTCGTACAATACACAGCTTTTAGATGTATGTACTATTGGTATATACACTCCAATGATCAGCTCTTAGCAGCCCATGTGAGTCACCTAACATATGTGGGAACCATCATTCGGCAACTAGCATGACATATCTCATAAAATTACAAAAATATGAGTAATCATTCATGACTTATTTACATGAAAACAAAATTACATATCCTTTATATCTAATCCATACACCAACGACCAAAAACACCTACAAACACTTTCATTCTTCAATTTTCTTCATCTAATTGATCTCTCTCAAGTTCTATCTTCAAGTTCTAAGTGTTCTTCATAAATTCCAAAAGTTCTAGTTTCATAAAATCAAGAATACTTCCAAGATTGCAAGTTTACTTCCAAGTTTTCTAAATCCATTCCAAGTAATCATCCAAGATCAAGAAACCTTTGTTACTTACAGTAGGTTATATTTCTAATACAAGGTAATAATCATATTCAAACTTTAATTCAATTTCTATAACTATAACAGTCTTATTTCGAGTGGAAATCTTACTTGAAATTGTTTTCGTGTCATTATTCTGCTTCAAGAACTTTCAAGCCATCCAAGGATCCTTTGAAGCTAGATCTATTTTTCTCATTTCCAGTAGGTTTATCCAAGGAACTTGAGGTAGTAATGATGTTCATAACATCATTCGATTCATACATATAAAGCTATTTTATTCGAAGGTTTAAACTTGTAATCACTAGAACATAGTTTAGTTAATTCTAAACTTGTTCGCAAATAAAAGTTAATCCTTCTAACTTTACTTTTAAAATCAACTAAACACATGTTCTATATCTATATGATATGCTAACTTAATGATTTAAAACCTGGAAACATGAAAAACACCGTATAACCGAATTTACGCCGTCGTAGTAACACCGCGGGCTGTTTTGGGTTAGTTAATTAAAAACTATGATAAGCTTTGATTTAAAAGTTGTTATTCTGAGAAAATGATTTTTATTATGAACATGAAACTATATCCAAAAATTATGGTTAAACTCAAAGTGGAAGTATGTTTTCTAAAATGGTCATCTAGACGTCGTTCTTTCGACTGAAATGACTACCTTTACAAAAACGACTTGTAACTTATTTTTCCAACTATAAACCTATACTTTTTCTATTTAGATTCATAAAATAGAGTTCAATATGAAACCATAGCAATTTGATTCACTCAAAACGGATTTAAAATGAAGAAGTTATGGGTAAAACAAGATTGGATAATTTTTCTCATTTTAGCTACGTGAAAATTGGTAACAAATCTATTCCAACCATAACTTAATTAACTTGTATTGTATATTATATAATCTTGAGATACCATAGACACGTATACAATGTTTCGACCTATCATGTCGACACATCTATATATATTTCGGAACAACCATAGACACTCTATATGTGAATGTTGGAGTTAGCTATACAGGGTTGAGGTTGATTCCAAAATATATATAGTTTGAGTTGTGATCAATACTGAGATACATATACACTGGGTCGTGGATTGATTCAAGATAATATTTATCGATTTATTTCTGTACATCTAACTGTGGACAACTAGTTGTAGGTTACTAACGAGGACAGCTGACTTAATAAACTTAAAACATCAAAATATATTAAAAGTGTTGTAAATATATTTTGAACATACTTTAAAAAGGCAAAAGAAAATAATAAGGGAAAGGGCATAAAAATAGAGAAATCTAATTCCAACCCCGATGAACTTTATATGTATCGTCAACCCCCGAAGCCCTTAAGTTGTAACAATGACCCGGGAACCTCTAAACCACCAGGTTTTTCTAAACCAATGTGGAAAACAACGGCTCGTATTAGGGGAACATCATATATCCCTAGAAACTTGGCAAACCAAACCAAAACCGAAGAAGAAGAAACGAGCGAGTCAGAATAAGATAGTTGTATTCGTGTGGTGTAATATATGTAATATAGTGTTCTTATGCTTTATGATATATGTAAAGATAGTTGTATTCTTGTCTATTTTACAGTTTAAAAACACAAAATGGATAGACAACCCAATATTTTAAGAGACCTACCCGGAGACATGATTGATGAAATCATGTCTAGAGTCGGTCAGAATTCCTCGGCACAACTATTTAAGGCGAAATCAGTTTGTAAGACATTCGAAGAACGTTCCAAGAATGTCTTGGTTTATAAGAGACTTTCGTTTGAAAGATGAGGGATATCACATTGGGAAACCCATAAGTTACGATGTGTTTACTTTGACGCATATATTGCGGGAAACCCAAATGCTATTTTACGCAACGGGTTAAGAAATTATTTTGACTCAATGTATCCGAATATAGGACTTCATGATTTAGAAAAGCGGCTAACATGCAACATAAAGAAGCATGCTATGCTTACGGGTTAGTAATGTTCGCTTCTCACCAAAGTGAGAACAAGAACATCGGGCTACAACTATTAAACAAAACGTTCCCACAAGTAACGGAGTCGGTAATTGGGGTAAGAAATGAGGTTTTTAGATTGTTACGGGACTGTTGGACATTACGTAACCCTCGTCCCTTTGACGACGTTACAACACGCTGTCTTATCAACGGCCATAACGGTTATGTTCCACAAGACCAAGGATGGGAAGTAGTCCTAGTAAAACCAGAATGCATGACTTGTTTCTGGACGTATGAATTACGTGTCTTTATTGCCTTTGCTGAATGACTTGTGTACTAGCTAGAATTATCTTCACAACTATCTTGTATCAAAGTTATTATGTGCTATATTTCATGCTTTATGTAAAATAAGCGGTATTGTAAGTTTGTAAAATATTGTATAAAAGTTTGAACGCGAAATATTATTATAATCAGTTTTTCATATAGAATTGTAGTAGTTGAATTGTATATTAGCTACTAAGTATGAACTTAACGGGTAGGTACTACCCGAATTTAAACTTATAAAACGCTAATATGAAGAAAAAGCTTTTATAAATGAGTTCATATTATGCTACGAAATACTATTAACTACTCCTAATATTCTGTATGATTAACTTGTTCCATTTGACTATTTTGAAGGAAATGGCACCGACTACTCGACACACCGTGAATATGAATGAAGAGGAATTCCGTACTTTTCTAGCTTCAAACATAGCCACAGCACAGGCTGCGCTACATACCAACAATAACCTTGGATCTAGCAGTACAGGAAATCGTGTAGGATGCACCTACAAAGAATTCACTGCCTGCAAACCTTTGGAATTTGATGGAACCGAAGGACCGATCGGATTGAAACGGTGGACCGAGAAGGTCGAATCGGTGTTTGCCATAAGTAAGTGTACTGAAGAGGACAAAGTGAAGTACGCTACGCATACCTTCACAGGTTCTGCATTAACATGGTGGAATACCTATCTAGAGCAAGTGGGACAAGATGATGCGTACGCACTACCGTGGTCAGCATTCAAGCACTTGATGAACGAGAAGTACCGTCCCAGAACCGAGGTCAATAAGCTCAAGACAGAACTTAGAGGGTTACGAATCCAAGGATTTGATATTACCACGTACGAAAGACGATTCACAGAATTGTGCCTAATGTGTCCAGGAGCGTTCGAAGATGAGGAAGAGAAGATCGATGCGTTTGTGAAAGGATTACCGGAAAGAATCCAAGAAGATATAAGTTCACACGAGCCCGCCTCCATACAACAGGCATGTAGAATGGCTCACAAACTAGTGAACCAGATTGAGGAAAGAATTAAAGAACAGACGGCTGAAGAGGCCAATGTGAAGCAAGTCAAAAGAAAATGGGAGGAAAACGGTGATAAGAATCACCAATACAACAACAACAGCAATTACAATAATAATCGCAACAATTATCCCAACAATCGCAACATCAATCGCAACTACAACAAACAGCCCAACAACAACAACAACAACAACAACAACAACAACAACAGCAACTACAACAATCATCCCAACAACAATAACAACCGCAACAACAACAACAATCAGAAGCAGCTATGCCAAAGGTGTGAAAAGTATCACTCGGGGTTCTGCACCAAATTTTGCAACAAGTGTAAAAGAAATGGTCATAGCACGGCGAAGTGTGAGGTCTACGGACCAGGGGTTAACAGAACGAAAGGAACAAATGGTGTCGGAACGAGTAATGGCGGAGCAAGTAGTGTCAGAGCAAGTTATGCCAATGTAGTTTGTTATAAATGTGGAAAACCGGGCCACATTATTAGAAATTGCCCGAACCAGGAGAACACGAATGGACAAGGCCGTGGAAGAGTTTTCAATATTAATGCGTCAGAGGCACAGGAAGACCCAGAGCTTGTTACGGGTACGTTTCTTATTGACAATAAATCTGCTTACGTTTTATTTGATTCGGGTGCGGATAGAAGCTATATGAGTAGAGATTTTTGTGCTAAATTAAGTTGTCCATTGACGCCGTTGGATAGTAAATTTTTACTCGAATTAGCAAACGGTAAATTAATTTCAGCAGATAATATATGCCGGAATCGAGAAATTAAACTGGGTAGCGAAATATTTAAGATTGATTTGATAGCAGTAGAGTTAGGGAGTTTTGATGTAATAGTTGGCATGGACTGGCTGAAGAAGGTGAAAGCAGAGATCGTATGTTATAAAAATGCAATTCGCATTGTACGAGAAGAAGGAGAACCCTTAATGGTGTACGGAGAAAAGGGCAACATGAAGCTACATCTTATTAGTAATTTGAAGGCACAAAAACTAATAAGAAAAGGTTGCTATGCTGTTCTAGCACACGTCGAGAAAGTACAAACTGAAGAAAAGAGCATCAATGATGTTCCCGTCGCAAAAGAATTTCCCGATGTATTTCCGAAAGAATTACCGGGACTACCTCCACATCGATCTGTTGAATTTCATATAGATCTTGTACCAGGAGCTGCACCAATAGCTCGTGCTCCTTATAGACTCGCACCCAGCGAGATGAAAGAACTGCAAAGCCAACTGCAAGAACTATTAGAACGTGATTTCATTCGACCAAGCACATCACCATGGGAGCTCCTGTTTTATTTGTCAAGAAGAAGGATGGTACATTTAGGTTGTGTATTGACTACAGAGAGTTGAACAAACTTACCATCAAAAACCGTTATCCACTGCCGAGAATTGCCGACTTATTTGATCAACTACAAGGATCGTCAGTTTATTCGAAGATCGATTTACGTTCTGGATATCATCAAATGCGAGTAAAGGAGGATGATATTCCAAAAACTGCTTTTAGGACGCGTTATGGTCATTACGAGTTTATGATTATGCCGTTTGGATTGACTAACGCACCAGCTGTGTTCATGGACCTTATGAACCGAGTGTGTGGGCCATATCTTGACAAGTTTGTCATTATTTTCATCGATGACATAGTTATTTACTCAAAGAATGATCAAGAGCACGAAGAACATTTGAGAAAAGTGCTAGAAGTATTGAGGAAAGAAAAACTGTACGCTAAGTTTTCAAAGTGTGCATTTTGGTTGGAAGAAGTTCAATTCCTCGGTCACATAGTGAACAAAGAAGGTATTCAGGTGGACCCGGCAAAGATCGAAACCGTTGAAAAGTGGGAAACCCAAAAACTCCGAAGCATATACGTCAATTTTTAGGATTGGCTGGTTACTACAGAAGATTCATCCAAGATTTCTCCAAAATAGCTAAACCCTTGACTGCATTAATGCATAAAGGGAAGAAATTTGAATGGAAGGATGAACAAGAAAGGGCGTTTTAATTATTGAAGAAAAAGCTAACTACGGTACCTATATTGTCATTGCCTGAAGGGAATGATGATTTTGTGATTTATTGTGATGCATCAAAGCAAGGTCTCGGTTGTGTATTAATGCAACGAACGAAGGTGATTGCTTATGCGTCTAGACAATTGAAGATTCACGAACAAAATTATACGACGCATGATTTGGAATTAGGCGCGGTTGTTTTTGTATTAAAGACTTGGAGGCACTACTTATATGGGGTCAAAAGTATTATATATACCGACCACAAAAGTCTTCAACACATATTTAATCAGAAGCAACTGAATATGAGGCAGTGTAGGTGGATTGAATTGTTGAATGATTACGACTTTGAGATTCGTTACCACCCGGGGAAGGCAAATGTGGTAGCCGACGCCTTGAGCAGGAAGGACAGAGAACCCATTCGAGTAAAATCTATGAATATAATGATTCACAATAACCTTACTACTCAAATAAAGGAGGCGCAACAAGGAGTTTTAAAAGAGGGAAATTTAAAGGATGAAATACCCAAAGGATCGAAGAAGCATCTTAATATTCGGGAAGACGGAACCCGGTATAGGGCTGAAAGGATTTGGGTACCAAAATTTGGAGATATGAGAGAAATGGTACTTAGAGAAGCTCATAAAACCAGATACTCAATACATCCTGGAACGGGGAAGATGTACAAGGATCTCAAGAAACATTTTTGGTGGCCGGGTATGAAAGCCGATGTTGCTAAATACGCAGGAGAATGTTTGACGTGTTCTAAGGTCAAAGCTGAGCATCAGAAACCATCAGGTCTACTTCAACAACCCGAAATTCCGTAATGGAAATGGGAAAATATTACCATGGATTTCATCACTAAATTGCCAAGGACTGCAAGTGGTTTTGATACTATTTGGGTAATAGTTGATCGTCTCACCAAATCAGCACATTTCCTGCCAATAAGAGAAGATGACAAGATGGAGAAGTTAGCATGACTGTATTTGAAGGAAGTCGTCTCCAGACATGGAATACCAATCTCTATTATCTCTGATAGGGATGGCAGATTTATTTCAAGATTCTGGCAGACATTACAGCAAGCATTAGGAACTCGTCTAGACATGAGTACTGCCTATCATCCACAAACTGATGGACAGAGCGAAAGGACGATACAAACGCTTGAAGACATGCTACGAGCATGTGTTATTGATTTCGGAAACAGTTGGGATCGACATCTACCGTTAGCAAAATTTTCCTACAACAACAGCTACCATTCAAGCATTGAGATGGCGCCGTTTGAAGCACTTTATGGTAGAAAGTGCAGGTCTCCAATTTGTTGGAGTGAAGTGGGGGATAGACAGATTACGGGTCCGGAGATAATACAAGAAACTACCGAGAAAATCATCCAAATTCAACAAAGATTGAAAACCGCCCAGAGTCGACAAAAGAGCTACGCGGACAGTAAAAGAAAAGATATAGAGTTTGAAATTGGAGAAATGGTCATGCTTAAGGTTTCACCTTGGAAAGGCGTTGTTCGATTTGGTAGACGGGGGAAACTAAATCCAAGGTACATTGGACCATTCAAGATTATAGATCGTGTCGGACCAGTAGCTTACCAACTGGAGCTACCTCAACAACTCGCGGCTGTACATAACACTTTCCACATCTCAAATTTGAAGAAATGTTTTGCTAAAGAAGATCTCACTATTCGGTTGGACGAAATCCAAATCAATGAAAAACTTCAATTCATTGAAGAACCCGTCAAAATAATGGATCGTGAGGTTAAGAGACTTAAACAAAACAAGATACCGATTGTTAAGGTTTGATGGAATGCTCGTAGAGGACCCGAGTTCACCTGGGAGCGTGAAGATCATATGAAGAAGAAATACCCGCATTTATTTCCAGAAGATACGTCAACACCTCCAACTGCTTAAAATTTCGGGACAAAATTTATTTAACGGGTAGGTACTGTAGTGACCCGAACTTTTCCATGTTTATATATATATTTAATGAAATTGTTATTTACATGATTAAGTGTTTCCAACATGTTAAGCAATCAAACTTGTTAAGACTTGATTAATTGAAATAGGTTTCATATAGACAATTGACTAACCAAGTTGACCGGTGATTCACGAACGTTAAAACTTGTAAAAACTATACGATGACATATATGTGGTTATATATATAGTTAACATGATTTTATTATAAGTATGTATCTCATTAGGTATTTTAACAATGAGTTATATACATAAAAATGAGACTATTAATTTAAGAAACTCGAAAACGATATATATAACGATTATCGTTATAACCACGTCTTACTAGGTACATATGAATCATATTAAGATATTGATACACTTGGTTAATTATGTTAAATGATAAGTAAATATATTATTAAGTGTATTAACAATGAAATACATATGTAAAAATAAGACTACTAACTTAATGATTTCGAAACGAGACATATATGTAACGATTATCGTTGTAACGGCATTTAACTGTATATATATCATACTAAGATATATTATATATCATAATATCATGATAATATAACAATTTAACATCTCATTTGTTATAATAAACAATGGGTTAACAACATTCAACAAGATCGTTAACCTAAAAGTTTCAAAACAACATTTACATGTAACGACTAACGATGACTTAACGGCTCAGTTAAAATGTATATACATGTAGTGTTTTAATATGTATTCATACACTTTTGAAAGACTTCAAGACACTTATCAAAATACTTCTAATTAACAAAAATGCTTACAATTACATCCTCGTTCAGTTTCATCAACAATTCTACTCGTATGCACCCGTATTCGTACTCGTACAATACACAGCTTTTAGATGTATGTACTATTGGTATATACACTCCAATGATCAGCTCTTAGCAGCCCATGTGAGTTACCTAACACATTTGGGAACCATCATTTGACAAATAGCATGAAATATCTCATAAAATTACAAAAATATGAGTAATCATTCATGACTTATTTACATGAAAACAAAATTACATATCCTTTATATCTAATCCATACACCAACGACCAAAAACACCTACAAATACTTTCATTATTTAATTTTCTTCATCTAATTGATCTCTCTCAAGTTCTATCTTCAAGTTCTAAGTGTTCTTCATAAATTCTAAAAGTTCTAGTTTCATAAAATCAAGAATACTTCCAAGATTGCAAGTTTACTTCCAAGTTTTCTAAATCCATTCCAAGTAATCATCCAAGATCAAGAAAAATTTGTTACTTACATTAGGTTATCTTTCTAATACAAGGTAATAATCATATTCAAACTTTAATTCAATTTCTATAACTATAACAGTCTTATTTCGAGTGGAAATCTTACTTGAAATTATTTTCGTGTCATGATTCTGTTTCAAGAACTTTCAAGCCATCCAAGGATCCTTTGAAGCTAGATCTATTTTTCTCATTTCCAGTAGGTTTATCCAAGGAACTTGAGGTAGTAATGATGTTCATAACATCATTCGATTCATATATATAAAGCTATCTTATTCGAAGGTTTAAACTTGTAATCACTAGAACATAGTTTAGTTAATTCTAAACTTGTTTGCAAATAAAAGTTAATCCTTCTAACTTGACTTTTAAAATCAACTAAACACATGTTCTATATCTATATGATATGCTAACTTAATGATTTAAAACTTGGAAACACGAAAAACACCGTAAAACCGAATTTACGCCGTCGTAGTAACACCACGGGCTGTTTTGGGTTAGTTAATTAAAAACTATGATAAACTTTGATTTAAAAGTTGTTATTCTGAGAAAATGATTTTTATTATGAACATGAAACTATATCCAAAAATTATGGTTAAACTCAAAGTGGAAGTATGTTTTCTAAAATGGTCATCTAGACGTCGTTCTTTCGACTGAATTGACTACCTTTACAAAAACGACTTGTAACTTATTTTTCTGACTATAAACCTATACTTTTTCTGTTTAGATTCATAAAATAGAGTTCAATATGAAACCATAGCAATTTGATTCACTCAAAACGGATTTAAAATGAAGAAGTTATGGGTAAAACAAGATTGGATAATTTTTCTCATTTTAGCTACGTGAAAATTGGTAATAAATCTATTCCAACCACAACTTAATCAACTTGTATTGTATATTATATAATCTTGAGATACCATAGACACGTATACAATGTTTTGACCTATCATGTCGACACATCTATATATATTTCGGAACAACCATAGACACTCTATATGTGAATGTTGGAGTTAGCTATACAGGGTTGAGGTTGATTCCAAAATATATATAGTTTGAGTTGTGATCAATACTGAGATACGTATACACTGGGTCGTGGATTGATTCAAGATAATATTTATCGATTTATTTCTGTATATCTAACTGTGGACAACTAGTTGTAGGTTACTAACGAGGACAGCTGACTTAATAAACTTAAAACATCAAAATATATTAAAAGTGTTGCAAATAAATTTTGAACATACTTTGATATATATGTATATATTGTTATAGGTTCGTGAATCAACCAGTGGCCAAGTCTTACTTCCCGACGAAGTAAAAATCTGTGAAAGTGAGTTATAGTCCCACTTTTAAAATCTAATATTTTTGAGATGAGAATACATGCAGGTTTTATAAATGATTTACAAAATAGACACAAGTACGTGAAACTACATTCTATGGTTGAATTATCGAAATCGAATATGCCCCTTTTTATTAAGTCTGGTAATCTAAGAATTAGGGAACAGACACCCTAATTGACGCGAATCCTAAAGATAGATCTATTGGGCCTAACAAACCCCATCCAAAGTACCGGATGCTTTGGTACTTCAAAATTTATATCATATCCGAAGGGTGTCCCGAAATGATGGGGATATTCTTATATATGCATCTTGTTAATGTCGGTTACCAGGTGTTCACCATATGAATGATTTTTATCTCTATGTATGGGATGTGTATTGAAATATGAAATCTTGTGGTCTATTGTTACGATTTGATATATATATAGGTTAAACCTATAACTCACCAACATTTTTGTTGACGTTTAAAGCATGTTTATTCTCAGGTGAATACTAAGAGCTTCCGCTGTTGCATACTAAAATAAGGACAAGATTTGGAGTCCATGTTTGTATGATATTGTGTAAAAACTGCATTCAAGAAACTGATTTCGATGTAACATATTTGTATTGTAAACCATTATGTAATGGTCGTGTGTAAACAGGATATTTTAGATTATCATTATTTGATAATCTACGTAAAGCTTTTTAAACCTTTATTTATGAAATAAAGGTTATGGTTTGTTTTAAAAATGAATGCAGTCTTTGAAAAACGTCTCATATAGAGGTCAAAACCTCGCAACGAAATCAATTAATATGGAACGTTTTTAATCAATAAGAACGGGACATTTCACATCACCAGATAGCTTTTCTTCTTTCACTTTCAAGGCAGCCCAGGCTTTAGGAAACAAGTAAGGAAGCTCAGCAAGGTTATAAACTGGAACATGAGGAGGTAGAATGATGGGATCTCTACTGTGTGGGCCTTCACCAGTAGATTTCTTTCTTTTAGGCTTTTGAGAAAGAACTTCTTCTACGTTTACTACTGGTGCATTCCCAAATTTTGTTGCTTTGTTGAAGAGCTCTTGGAGTTCTGGCTTCAATGTCTTTTTAATACCACTCTCAGCCTTACCAATGAAGTACTCCAATATCTCCATCCATTCACTGAATTCGAAGTTTCTCAAATCGATGTAGTCTACCCTTTCTTGAATGTTATCTTCCCTGCTGATACTGAAAGCTCTTTTTGTGCCTCTGTGCACTTTGATGATCTTGCTGGGATTTGATCTCCTAGTCAGTACATCACCATACTTGCTCCTATAATAGTGATCAGATAGCTCTATTATTCGTTCAGTTTCTATAGGAGCAGTAGTAGGCGCTTTTTCAGCAGCTTCCAGTTCATCAAGAGCTTTATCTTGTTCTTTAACAATAGCTTTGGCTAGCTTGAGGGACTCAGCCTCTTGCTTTCTATCAGCAACCAATTTAGCTTCTACTTCCTGAAGCCTTACCCTTTCAGCATATTCAGCATCAGCATCTTCCCTTCTTTGCCTTTCAACTTCTAAGCCCAAAAGATAATCATCGGTAGTAATATTCAGGGACTTTGCTGTTTCAATCATTTTCCTTCCCTCATCAGTTCTAAGGGCATCACGATACTGCCTTAGATCCATACCTAGTTGCCAAACCTCTTGAAATTGAGCTTTCTCTTCATCAGTATGAAGCCTTTGACCATTGTTATTTAGATACACGCTAATTTCAATGCCATAGGTTAAAGCAGTGATATAGAATGGCTGATCAAGAGGATGATGCAGCAATCTAACTTGACATATCCTTTCAGAAATAGCTGCTTGTCTTTGCTCAAGCAATTCTGATACAGTGATCTCCAGCCTGTAAGCCTCTCTTTCATCTGGATTCATCCTTCTTAGATCTGGCTCACCACGGGCAACTGAATCATCTTTCGAAGTTGTGTGTTTATCATGAGGTTTTGGGGAAGATGGAGGATACATGATTGATTCTGATATGCCTGAAGAACTCACTGAAAACTGATTAATACGTTCATCCCGTGTTCTATCAAAATAAGCAAGAGTCTGGGGAGCGATAGGTGATTGAACAAACAGATGATCTCCTCTGCCCCATACTGTAAAATCAGCAGGATCAACAGTAACAGTATCTTGTTTAACACCCAGCTTAGCCCCCTTGGCTGGGTCTTCAACACTTGTTTCACCCAACAACACACTACTGGCTGGGTCTTCTATCACAGCACTCCTTGCTGTGTCTTCAGTACCAGCTGACTGATTAGTATCAGCTGGCACAACTGCCACAGTATCTTCATCAGCTGACTCAAATAGGGGTCCTTTCCTTAGGGGCTGGTTGTCCCTAGGAGCAGATTTCACCCTTTGTTTGTCTATTGGCATGGGTTCAGCTGATGGTTCTTGTGTTGATACTGGTTCTTGTGGAGGCAGATAGGGAACGATAGCAAGATGCTCCCCCTTAACATCATCAACATCAAGGTCTGTTATTTCTGCTGGCTGTTGTTATGTAGCTGGCTGAGCAGAAGATGCTGGTCAAGAAGATGAGCTAGTTTCTAACATTGCATCTAGCCATTTCATGAACACGTCAGCTCTTACTCCTCCCGACCCAGTAGATTGCAGATAATCTTTCATTTCTTCAGGAGTCATTCATTTGATCCTGTCTGCTCGCTCAGCATACAGCTTTGCCCTTTTCTTGTCATACTTAACCATGAACTTAGCATTTCTTTTACGAGCATCTCTTTTGTACTTTTTAATGATGAGTAGTTCATCATTAATATCCAATTTTTTTGGGACCAGGCTTCTTCTATGTTCAATTCTGTGTTGTTTACGAGCAATATAAGCCTCCCATTTGGCATTAAAGGCATCATTTAAATCTTGTTGTCTCTTCTGATGTCTCTCCAGTTTTCTTTTCATTTTCCTTTCAATCGTCTGAGAGACAACAAGAGATTCAGCAACAGCCAGCTCAGAAACATCACTGGGCTTACTTCCAGAACCAATATCATCCACTGATGTGGCAGACATACTGGGTTGATATTCACCAGCTGCCTGTACACCAGCTTCAGTATGAGTGTTGCTGGGCTTAGTTCCAGCACCTTGACCAGTACCAGTACCATCATCATCACCATCTCTCCTTTGCTGTTTAGGAGCCTTTTTATGCTCATGCTCCCCCTCAGATTGTTTTCTCTTTTTGGACTTCTTTTTAGACTTCTTCTCCCCCTTTTTATCATCAGCAGGGGCAGAAGGGTGATCAGGGGAAACTTGTGCATCAAGGTCACTATCTGACTCAGGAACTGAATATGCAAAGTTGTTCCAGTCAGCATCAGCAGGAGAAAGATGGGCACCAGGATCTACACCATATTGTCGGAGACACAGATTTGAAGATCTAACTTCATTTCTTGCAACACCCATGGCCATTTGATTAACAGTGGCCCTAACATCTGCTTGTAGGGCAGCCATTTGTTACATAGTCTCCACCAATTGAAGATAAGCAGAGACAGGAACCATATTTGCCATTTGTTGTTCCTGCGAATCCAACCTCTCTGTCAATACCTGATTCTCTTCATTAAGAAAAAGATTCCTTCGATTAGCAGCATCAAGATCAGTTTGAAGACGGGCAATATGATCAGCATATTCATTATGAGAGATGATTCACCTTTTGAGATCCTCCTATTGTTCATATTGTTTGACAATAGCTTCCACCGCTAGATCAGCAAAAGCACATACTTGTTTGAGCTGGTTTTCAATGGTAGAAGTGGTAACCTCCCCAGCTCTGTGTATGGCTTCAGTCATTCTATCAACAATAGCAGAGCGAATGGTGCTTTGTATATCTGGTGTAACTTTGGCTAACGTTTTATAGACAGTCAGAGTGGAGATGGCAGCCACCTCATCAGCATTAAAACAGCTGGTTGAGGGGCGATCACTAGCTGCTAACATAGGAGTACCTCCGTGGGGTGGTGGAGGTGGAAGGTCAGAATCTGACTCATCACCATGATTACCATCATTTTTACCTTCACCCGAAGGTTTAGAACCACTGGTATCCTTGTCAGCATCATTATCAGCATCATCAGTTAGATCCACTGGTTTGTCTTTAGAACCAGTCACATTATCATGAGTGACTGGTCCGCCCTTACCAGTACCTTTATCAACATTACCATCAGATGAAGAAGATGATGAGGAAGAAGCTGATGAATAAGAAGGTACTGGCGAATCAGGGACATTTTGCATAACACATTTACCAGTAGCAGGATCTATGATGAACTTGAGAGTCCTCTATGTACTAGGCCATGGAGAAGCAGCTGAAGCCATACAAAAGTAGTGATAGTATGGCTGCTCATTAACTTGTTGTAGTGTGGCCAACCTCTTATATACCTCTTCTCTTGTTGGTCGATCCCGCTGAGATAATAGCTTAGTCAGCTCCTCGTCTGGTAATTTGTTGGCTGAGACTATAGCACTTTGGGGATCAATAGTCAGCTGATCCACCAGCAAGGCAACTCTGGGAGTGATGGATGCTCCCCTATAGATGAAGTTAGGTACAACTTCATCAGGATCTGGTACCTGGCACACATATGGTTTCTTCTCAGCAGAGGCAGTAGCGTGAGAAGAATCAGTGGTGGCAGTAGCAGAGGTACCAGTATCCATAGTGGGTTCTGTAGAACCTGTGACATGTGCAGAATAGGCAGCATTTGCTGCGATAAGCTCATCAGTAAGCACCACGTCATCTTGGTCACCACCTGTGATAATCTCCTCAATAGAAGCAGCTGGAGGAGTAACAGTGGTAGAGCCAGAAATATCAACATCAAGAACCTCCTTAACAATATTACCAATGACCTTTTCAAGTACATAAGGAGTTTCCATTATCATCTCCTCAACCACTTCAGAACCAGTGGTTGAAGCAGCAATACCAGAGACAGTAGGAGGAGTAGCAGAAATATCAGCAGTAGCTAACTCCTCATTATCAGTAAGAACAGTGGAACCAGCAATCACATTATCTCCAGTAGAGCCAGCAGCAGTAGAAGCAACAGTACTAGTATCAGTACCACCAGTAGACAAATCAGTAGCACCAACGCCAGTAGCAGAAATGGAGAGCTCATTAGTAGAAACAATAACATGCTTTTCTTGCTCCCCCTCTGCCTGTTCATCTACCCTGCTGAGAACTGAAACAAAAGAACATTTTATATTAACAATTGTAGAACCAAATAAATTTGACTCAACAATTTCATCTGTTGTTGGTCTCTGGGGATAGACTGGTGATTTAGTCAGCCCTTCGATTGAGACAGAGTTAGGTGTCTGTAAGTACAGTTGTGACTCTGCTGACTCATTGGCAACACATATTGACCCAGATAGTATGACAACCCGGAAATTTCCGACTAAACTTAAACTAAATCTTTATGTGATTCTGAGACAATAATCAAAGTCAGCTGAACTGAACCTCAAAAAAAAATTTAAACTAATTCCATTAAACTTCGACAAACACGAACAATTATTCGTAAATAATTATGCATTAGTAATTATTCGTTATATTAATATTATTATTAATATCATATCATTAACCATTATCATTTACAAGTATTATTATTATTATTATTATTATTATTATTATTATTATTATTATTATTATTATTATTGTTATTATTATTATTATTATTATTAGTATTGTTACTATTACAAGTATCACTAATATTATAGTTATTATTATTATTACTACCAATCTTAGTTACCAATTAATATTAATTTTATAACTATAATTATCATTATGATTACTATTATTATTGTTATTATAAAAACAATAAAAGTTATTATTATTTTCATTTATCTTAGTATTAGTATTTTTTTTAAAGTATGGTTATTAAAATTATCATTAGTAATAAGTTTTTTTATCATTATTATTATTATCATTTGCATTATTATTATTATTATTATTATTATTATTATTATTATTATTATTATTATTATTATTATTATTAATATAATTATTAAATATTAATGTTAAATAAATTAAAAGAATACCTAATACCTAATTTAGGTCATCTTTATTTTTATATTTTTTTGTGTCTTCGTGATTTTTTTTTCTGCTTTATGTTTTTTATTAGATTTGTTTGATCGTGATTTTCCTTGTCAAACCACTGAAAGCTACAAAACAAATTCCACCAAATTTTATTATTGTATGAATCCTCAACTTGTACTCTATATATTACATACTGCAAATTCAAGAATTAAAACCGAAAAAAAAAATCAGAAAATAAAAAAAAAAGAGTCGTCCTGCTGTGTTCTTGAACTCGAAATACAATGGCTAGATTTCGTATTTAATTTCAAAATCCTTAAATGTAGTTTTGATAGAATTCTCACACTCAAACTTCCTGAAAAATTTCATATTCCAATTCCTCAAAACGAATTCGAATTTCGAAGTCAAAGTTTAATTTCAAAAAGTCAACAGTTTCTTCTTCCTTTAAATTCATGAATTATAGGATGTTTCAGGTTCAATTGATAATTCTAGCGTATTTTAATGATCAATTGGAAGATGTTTCATGAAGATATCAAGATCTCAAAACCTCTAAATTTCAGAATCAATTATTAAGTTCTTATTTTTTTCTTTTTTCTGTCGAACACAGCAGATATATTTCTTTTTCTTCCTTTCGTTTGATAATATCAACACCCATAACCGTTTTCTTATGTTTCAATTTCGAATTAATTCAAACTTTTAAATTCGTTGTAGTGATTGGGATTGAACCTTGGTCGAATTGTAAGTGTGAATGAGGAAGAAGAAGATAAACATAAAAACGGGTTAAAAGAAAATAAAACCATAGATAAAACAGAAATATAGAGATAGAAGGATGGTAGAGGGTGTTTGTGTGTGAGCGGGAGGTCAAGGGTTCGAGCCCGGTTCGTTGCAAATTTTTAGAAAAAACTTGTAAAGGTAGTTTTCATTCTTAAATTTATTATTATTATTATTATTATTATTATTATTATTATTATTATTATTATTATTATTATTATTATTATTATTATTATTATTATTATTATTATTATTATTATTATTATTATTATTATTATTATTATTATTATCAATAACATAAGTATTATTAATATTACCATTATTATTATTAATATGATATCATTAATAGTATTATTATGATTAAAAATATTATTTTTGTATTATTATCATTAGTATTGAAATAATTATTATTATTATCAAAAATTATCATTTAGAATTAGTATTATTATTAAAAGTAACATTTTTATTAAAAATTATCATTTTCATTGTTATTAAAAATCTATCAATTATAAAAGTATCATTGTTATTAAAATTAAAATTAACATTATCATTACTATTAATATTATTATTATCATTCTTATTAATAAAAGTATTAAAATTATCATTCGTATTAAAATTATCATTTATAATAAGATTGTATTTATATTAAAACTATCAGTATTATTATCATTAATAAAATCATTAATATTGTTATCATTATTATTATTACAAAATAATACAACTCTTTATTCGTTATCATTATTAAAATCATTTTATCAACCAAATACTTATATATAGAATATATATATATATATATATATAGAATATATATATATATATATATATATATATATATATATATATATATATATATATATATATATATATATATATATATATATACATATATATATATATAACAATTGAAATAATATATAAACTTATTCAATTACGAGTATATGTGTTAATATATATACTTAATATAGGTTCGTGAATCCGAGGACAACTCTACACTTGTTCAAGTGTTATCATACGTATATCATACAAACTATCGTATCGTGAGTTTCATATGATCCCTTTTACTCTTTACATTTTTGGGCTGAGAATACATGCACAACTTTTATAACTGTTTTACACGTATCAACTATTAAACTGTGATATGTTGGGCTATGACCAGCAAGTCCCCAACCGACAAGTATAAACGATAACTTGTTACAGGGCAAACTTGAAAGTCTAGTCTAAATACAAGTACCAACTATTAAACTGTGATATGTTGGGCTATGACCAGTGTGATGACCCGAAAATTTCTGACCAAATTTAAACTTTATCTTTAAATGATTTAATGTTTCCGACACGATAAGCAAAGTCTATGAAGTTGAATCTTAAAATTTTAGAACTGTTTCATGTATTAAATTACATTTGACTGCTCTCAACGATTCATGAACAATTATATGTATGTATATATATATATATATATGTATAAGTAAAAAATGACTTTCCTACCGTAAAACACTATTTGCTACAGTAAAACACTATTTGCTACAGTGAAACCGTATTTTGCTACAGTGCTACAGTAAACACTATTTTGCTACAGTAAACACTATTTGCTACAGTAACACTATTTGATGTCGACGAACTAGCAAACAAAAACAGGATAAGGCGGCCATGCGATCGCATGGCAAAAACACTGAAAACTCATGCGATCGTATGAGGTACTGTAGCAGGCCACATACTATAAAAGCTCGATTCATTCCTCTGTATTATTATTTTTTTATATTATTATTATTATTATTATTATTATTATTATTATTATTATTAAGATTAATATTATTATTATTAATCTTATTATAATATTATTATTAGTAGTATATATACCTAAAATACTACGACGAGGTTATGAGCGTGTCACCTTCAAAATGGGTTTTTGAGCGGGATAGAGCTAAGGAAATTATGGGTTATTGTCAAGGAGGTTATGGGTAATGTTCGAGGGTATATTTGTGAATCAAATCTAGTGTTTATCATCTCTGTTGCGTCTACGTACTTTCCTACAATATTGAATCTCAATATTGATACGTAAGCACTCATATTTTATCTTTTATACATTAATTGTGTATCCATGTCTAGTGCTCGAGTATATATATTTATGCATGCTTGTATACTAAATTTTGTTGTTAAACAGTTATGATGAATCACGAAGTAAATACATATATTACTGGTAAAAGGTATATGATATACATGTTTTTGGAAAGCTGGCGAAAAATCAATAACTTTTCATTTAGATATCGAATAATTTCGATGAACGGATTAAAAGATATGATCAACTGAATTATGATTAACGTTAATTGAAATTGCTTTTGAATCTACAATTAAGATTTAAACAACTTGTTTACGAGATTGATAAATTGGATTTTTGAATATTACCAACCGAGTAAATGAATCCTTATATAAGGTATGTCTTGTTTTGTTGAACTATTGACAAAATTGACTTTTTGAAACGACTTTGGATAACTTTTGTATGTCGATCTCGAGCATTAGGATTGTTATACACTATGACCTGACCTAGCTTGATAGAAATTTATTGACCAACATATGTTCTCTAGGTTGAGATCTACGGTTATTTGATATTCCGAGTTTCGGTCACGTTTTGGTGAACAACTTTATGTGCTGCTAAGGTGAGTTTCATTTGCTCCCTTTATAATTGCTTTTGCAGTATATATTTTTGGGTTGAGAATACATGCACTTTATTTTAAACGCAATGGATACAAGTACATACTAAATTCTACACTGAGTTTGAACCGAAAATCCCTTAGCTTTGGTAACTAGTAACTACCAGTTATAAGAACTGGTGGGCGCGAGTAGTAGTATATGGATCCATAGGGCTTGATATCCCCGTCCGAGCTAGAGCGCTAGCCTTTTAACGGACGTATGCTATTTGAGAAGCGTACAAGTTGGTTTGCGTGTACTATTAAGATGATTATACAAAGGGTACAAATTATATATACGTTAAGTTTAGTTACCAGGGTGCTCAATCTTGTAGAATATTTTGATAAACGTTTATGGATGAAACAACTGAAATCTTGTGATCCACCTTTATACACAGATTATGCGAAACATTAAAACTATGAACTCACCAACCTTTGTGTTGACACTTGTTAGCATGTTTATTCTCAGGTTTCCTAGAAGTCTTCCGCTGTTGCTTATATGTTAGACAAGCTATGTGCATGGAGTCTTACATGACATACTTTTCAAGGAAACGTTGCATTCACCAAATTATCACCATGTATCTTATTTTGACTGCATTGTCAACGGAAGTACTATTGAAAACTATTATTTACGGTGATTGTCTATATGTAGAAATCATCAGATGTCGAAAACCTTTGATTTAAATATTCATTTATGGTGTGCCTTTTCAAAAGAATGCAATGTTTACAAAACATATCATATAGAGGTCAAATACCTCGCAATGAAATCAATGAATGACGTATTGTCCATATGGATTTGGAGCGATCGTCACAACCAGCAAGTCCCCAACCGACAAGTATAAACGATAACTTGTTACGGGGAAAACTTGAAAGTCTAGTCTAAATATCAGTACCAACTGTTAAAAACTATGCTATACCCGGCTATGTCCGACTAAGTCCCTACAGTGATATTTTTAATTGCTGCGGCATTCTTAATTATTGGGGATAGGCCTATCGGGAGTAACGTCCCCGATACATTTGACTAAGTCTTTGTATTACTTAATAATGAAATTAAAACGACAAGGACAGAACAACTTGTCACGGGGCAAATAATGTTTAGTCTAAATATCACGCACTGGCATAACTTTTTGATCCTGCGGGAGATCAACTTGACTGGATCTGAGTGATCTACTTATGAAAACAAATCTTGTGGTCTAACACTATTACTGAAATCATTATTTATGACAAACCTATGAACTCACTCAACCTCGTGTTGACCTTTTTAAGCATGTTTATTCTCAGGTACTTAAGTATTGCTTCCGCTGTATATCTACTGCGTTGATGATGATTGCTTGCTATGCTTGGAGTCTTCATTACATATCATATCAATTAAATACATATTTATCTTCCGCTGCAAAACTCAACAAAACGTCTCATGTAGAGTCGTTCTCGTTTATACAACTGTGATTTGATATAATTAGTCACAAATACCCCAGGCCTTATTTGGGGGTGTGACAGATTGGTATCAGAGCAGGTTGTTGTAGAGAACCAAGATTGCATTTTATGTATGCCTTATACAATTAGGTACCTTAGCAATGTAGGACTACAACTTTCCCTGACCATAGTGCCTTTAATTGTTGCCTTTAACTGTTAAATGCTACACTATGCCTTAGAAACTATGCTTATTAAATTGTTTAATATTTCTTAGAATGCCGAGCCAATCAGAGAACTCTGTCTACTCTCCAATTATGCCACCACATTCAAATGCGATACCTGTTGATTCTGCTAACTCTGGCTCTAATCACTCACCGGTATATAAACCAACGAGTACTTCTGAATGGGAAGTATTTCAAAGCCTTCATAACTACAATGGTGACTACTCAGGCTACGAGCCCGAAAAAGTGCCTATTGAGGAATCGTCTAAAAACTTATCTCTAAAGAGAAAGCAAACTGAAACCGCTACTGCTGATAAAGCCGGTCCATCAAAAAGGGCTAGCTCACCATCTCGTGAAAACATCGCTCAGATAGAGGCGCGTTTAAATAACCTAGAGAAAGAAAACAAAATCTTAAAAGAAATCATCATAAAATCCTTCGAAACTCGAACCGAAAGGCTAGAAGAACTTGTAAAGTATAACACAGAAAAAGTAATGGAGAAGGTGATGAAAGTGAAGGACGATGAAGAACGCAATACCCGCTGGGGAAAGCAATCTCTTGCCTATTTGAGAGAAGATGTCGACCTTAGATTTAAGATGGAGGAAGACCACATGAATAGTCAACTTTCCATGAGGGACTACATGTACCATGTAATCAACAATGATGTTTCCAATCTTTATGATAACCTCGAGTATCTTTATGAGGAACAAAAGGAGAAGAACGAGAAAGTTGAAAAGTTTATAAAGAAAGTTGAGGACGAGAAAAAGAAATATGAAGACTACTTCAATCTTAATATTTCCTAGTAATTTTTTCCTATTTTCTATCTATGCAAAGGCTAGGCCTTAAACTATTTCCATCCCCGAATCGTGTAATAAGAAGGCTTGTTTAAAGCCTCGTTCTTAATAAAATAAAGTGTTTCATTTATATCATATTCATCTTTATCCCACTTAATTTTTTTTTTCAAACTTATGACCTATCAGATTTATCAAACTTCTATACACCCTTATGTTATTGAAGATAATGGTTCGTCCACAAGCTCCTGCTACTACTCCAAACACTTACGTATCTTATGCCTTTATGCATCGGTTTACGAACCAGAAAATGACACTGGATTATCACAGTATACGAATTGAAATTCTTTAATCAATATCTGGTTACAAATCTCAACACGTCAGACCACCATTATTACATAAATAGAGGACACATCATATCTTATCATATCTTATCATATCTATCCCAATAGACTTTGTCTACCACTTTTTCTAAATTTCCTCCGTAAATTACGGAAATCTTTTTGCTATAAATACGTATTCAAGGAGACGAATATATCATTCATTATTCAATACCCATTTCATATCAAACCCTATTCCAAACACATAATATGAATTTCTCTAACTCCTCGAGCTCCCACGGCAGCGTAACTGGAACAAACGAACCAATCAGCCATCATCTTTTTTGGATGGATTGGGGATGGGTTCGTAGCCGACTCAATCAATGGAGGCAAGAAGAAGGTGATCCCTTACACCAACCGAATTCACCTCTTGGCGAAGAACCTGAAGCACTTAACGGCGAACCAGTCCGAAACACCATTTTCTCTCTTCTTTCCAGGGTATCCCGTCACGAATATATAATATCGAAGATTCTAGATCTTATTCACCCCCTTGTTCCAACCGCCAATCATCCCGGAATAATAGAAGAACTCAACGAGCTTCGCGCTCGAGTAGTGGCTCTGGAAAATCTGGTGCGAAACCTACAAACACCAGCAGCAGCACTTGCAGCATGACCAGTACCACCAGTACCATCATAAACAACATCCGCATCCCACGCCTCAACATCACACTCGGTACCTCGGATATCAACATCATACGCCCCAAAGATACCAAGGAATATTAGCAATAAAGAGTTAAGATGTATTGACTCATTCTTCGTGAAGAATTATATATGTATACCTTATATATATATATATATATGATTTGGAACAATAATAATAATTTTTTTTTGTACTAAGCTATTACGTGTGAATCTTAACTAGTATGTACTACTTGGTTAATTCATATCACTAATATGCTATGATGTACACCCTTCGTTAATGACTTAACAATTGTTAATCACTGCTTCAACACAATAAACTCCATTTCATAATGAATCAAGTGTAACGATGAATGTATTGATTCATAACTTCAGTAGCGAAATATTTCGCGACAATTATGAAATCTCTAAGGTTTTGGAGATTATTTACTCTCATTCCAAACCGCAAATCAGATGAGTTTAATATTATATTAACTCATTTAATCCATGATTATATCTAAAGAATACATATATGAACGTATATCTTCATAAAGATTGTAAAATTCTGTTGTACAAACCGTTAATTGTGAAAATATTTTAACGGGTAGGTAATACCCGAGAAATATTTACATCTCACATTAATACATTGTACATTCTTCAATTTTGATTCATAAATCATTAATTATACGCACTACCTTCACAATGATACACAATCATCTTCATACAAAATCAATTACACATTCTGAAATTAACATATCAGAATTCAAGTAAAGCTTTAGCAGGTGTTATCTTCCTAAAGATTACTACATTCATGAATTATATTCATTCGTATTCTGCAATGAATTATCACATCAAACCACCGAAATTATCATTACTTTTGAAATCAACAACGCCTAATCGTCAACCATTAGATTCGTTGTCGATTACAATCAGCGTTTAATCATCTAAAAATAAAATTTCTTGAAACCCTATCTGATTGATAACCAATGATTCAGATATGGTAGCATTAAATGCAGAGGAAACAAAAGAATTTTCCTCGTCATTGGATCTTAGAAATTCTAAGATATCATCGTATTCTTCGTTATAAATATCCTCTATATTTCTGAAGATATCTTTATAACGATTCTTGTCAGCAATTAATTATCTCTTTGCGATATCTTTATCATAAAGGAAACTGTTTTAGTTTCTATATTCTGTAAAATTCAAGTTTAAATTATGAATGATTTGAAGTAGTGTTGGGAATTGAAGCATGAGTTAGTATAATATAATGACGTCAGGCCAACGTGATTATATTACAGTAAGTCATGCTAAATTTTTAATGGAAGATGATGATTCATAGACTTTATAATCATCATTTGCCATGTTACACGACTCTTACATTCTATTTAAACTCTAAACATATCAAGAAAATATTTTTCTTGATGATTTGGTCTTTTCCGGATATTCTGGTAATATGACAAATCAAATCGTGCTATTACCTTTCCTTCTGCTTTGAATATCATGATCATTCGAAACTTCATACCCATGAATTCTGGACCGTTACTTGCTTTACAAAAGCATGAAGCTTCGACATATAAGGGAAAATATAAATCCCGATAACATCACCGAAATTACAAACCGTGTATATCAATGCGTATAGCAATATAAAGACACGGGAGAACTAAAAACACAATAAATCCTAGAGCATAATATAAGTAAACAGACTCCTCTGGTGGGAGTTGGAAAAGAAGGAAGATTGTGGCGATAACCAATATAAGGTCAAGAACAAGAACTGGATTGAGCATATTAACAAATATTTTGGAAATATGAATTGAAGAAAGAAAGTATAGAAGTGGTGAAGATAATGAAACGGAAGAAGCTAATTTATAGCGAAATTCCAGACACAGCAATCGAGGCAATTCACCGCATTAATTAAAGAAAATCATAATTTCCTTAATTACCGGAGAATCAAATCCTATAGACCATGAAGATTTCCTTTAATTCCTTGAACCCCGAAAATCAATCGTGACTACGTCAAAAGTTAAAACGAACATTTAATTTCCTCATTTCACTCTTTTACGATAGCTTCGTTTATACTCTTCCTATAATCGAAATATTATATCCATATTACCAAATGTTGATAAACCTTTATTTTTTTAACTCATATTCATCATTCTTGTTGTAAAGAATGACGATCTCTATCAAATTTCATGATTATAATTTTCATGAACTCCTCTCTATTTTGTCTACCCTAATCTTGTGGCATAAACGCTCAAGGTTTAAATAAGCTCACTATTATTCATAACACATTTCATGTGTATTGAAATGCTTGTATAGCGTCATTATCTCCTTCTGAGGAAACCTAATCAATGACACTCTTGTTAGATAACCACCGCATTAATGATAAAATGCACTTCGTAGAATTTATGGATCATAAGATTTAAACTCTTGAAACAAAACAATATTCTATTCGTTGGAATTCACGCAAGGCCCCGAGTATACAGGGAAGTGAAAACCAAATAAAACGTAAATATCCTCATCTATTTATGATCAACGCCGATTGATGGCAACAACTAAAATTTCGGGACGAAATTTCTTTTAACGGGTAGGTACTATGACAACCCGGAAATTTTCGACTAAACTTAAACTAAATCTTTATGTGATTCTGAGACAATAATCAAAGTCAGCTGAACTGAACCTCAAAAAAAATTTTAAACTAATTCCATTAAACTTCGACAAACACGAACAATTATTCGTAAATAATTATGCATTAGTAATTATTCGTTATATTAATATTATTATTAATATCATATCATTAACCATTATCATTTACAAGTATTATTTATTATTATTATTATTATTATTATTATTATTATTATTATTATTATTATTATTATTATTATTATTATTATTATTATTATTATTATTATTATTATTATTATTGTTATTATTATTATTATTAGTATTGTTACTATTACTAGTATCACTAATATTATAGTTATTATTATTATTACTACTAATCTTAGTTACCAATTAATATTAATTTTATAACTATAATTATCATTATGATTACTATTATTATTGTTATTATAAAAACAATAAAAGTTATTATTATTTTCATTTATCTTATTATTAGTATTTTTTTTAAAAGTATGGTTATTAAAATTATCATTAGTAATAAGTTTTTTTTATCATTATTATTATTATCATTTGCATTATTATTATTATTATTATTATTATTATTATTATTATTATTATTATTATTATTATTATTATTATTATTATTATTATTATTATTATTATTAATATAACTATTAAATATTAATGTTAAAATAAATTAAAAGAATACCTAATACCTAATTTAGGTCATCTTTATTTTTATATTTTTTTGTGTCTTCGTGATTTTTTTTTTCTGCTTTATGTTTTTTATTAGATTTGTTTGATCATGATTTTCCTTGTCAAACCACTGAAAGCTACAAAACAAATTCCACCAAATTTTATTATTGTATGAATCCTCAACTTGTACTCTATATATTACATACTGCAAATTCAAGAATTAAAACGAAAAAAAAAATATCAGAAAAAAAAAGAGTCGTCCTGCTGTGTTCTTGAACTCGAAATACAATGGCTAGATTTCGTATTTAATTTCAAAATCCTTAAATGTAGTTTTGATAGAATTCTCACACTCAAACTTCCTGAAAAATTTCATATTCCAATTCCTCAAAACGAATTCGAATTTCGAAGTCAAAGTTTAATTTCAAAAAGTCAACAGTTTCTTCTTCCTTTAAATTCACGAATTATAGGATGTTTCAGGTTCAATTGATAATTCTAGCGTATTTTAATGATCAATTGGAAGATGTTTCATGAAGATATCAAGATCTCAAAACCTCTAAATTTCAGAATCAATTATTAAGTTCTTATTTTTTTCTTTTTTCTGTCGAACACAGCAGATATATTTCTTTTTCTTCCTTTCGTTTGATAATATCAACACCCATAACCGTTTTCTTATGTTTCAATTTCGAATTAATTCAAACTTTTAAATTCGTTGTAGTGATTGGGATTGAACCTTGGTCGAATTGTAAGTGTGAATGAGGAAGAAGAAGATAAACATAAAAACGGGTTAAAAGAAAATAAAACCATAGATAAAACAGAAATATAGAGATAGAAGGATGGTAGAGGGTGTTTGTGTGTGAGCGGGAGGTCAAGGGTTCGAGCCCGGTTCGTTGCAAATTTTTAGAAAAAACTTGTAAAGGTAGTTTTCATTCTTAAATTTTTTATTTTTATTATTATTATTATTATTATTATTATTATTATTATTATTATTATTATTATTATTATTATTATTATTATTTTTATTATTATTATTATTATTATTATTATTATTATTATTATTATTATTATTATTATTATTATTATTATTATTATTATTATTATTATTATCAATAACATAAGTATTATTAATATTACCATTATTATTATTAATATGATATCATTAATAGTATTATTATGATTAAAACTATTATTTTTGTATTATTATCATTATTATTCAAATAATTATTATTATTATCAAAAATTATCATTTAGAATTAGTATTATTATTAAAAGTAACATTTTTATTAAAAATTATCATTTTCATTGTTATTAAAAATCTATCAATTATAAAAGTATCATTGTTATTAAAATTAACATTATCATTACTATTACTATTATTATTATTATTATTATCATTCTTATTAATAAAAGTATTAAAATTATCATTCGTATTAAAATTATCATTTATAATAAGATTGTATTTATTATTAAAACTATCAGTATTATTATCATTAATATTGTTATCACTATTATTATTACAAAATAATACAACTCTTTATTCGTTATCATCATTAAAATCATTTTATCAACCAAATACTTATATATAGAATATATATATATATATATATATATATATATATATATATATATATATATATATATATATATATATATATATATAACAATTGAAATAATATATAAACTTATTCAATTACGAGTATATGTGTTAATATATATACTTGATATAGGTTCGTGAATCCGAGGACAACTCTACACTTGTTCAAGTGTTATCATACGCATATCATACAAACTATCGTATCGTGAGTTTCATATGATCCCTTTTACTCTTTACATTTTTGGGCTGAGAATACATGCACAGCTTTTATAACTGTTTTACACGTATCAACTATTAAACTGTGATATGTTGGGCTATGACCAGCAAGTCCCCAACCGACAAGTATAAACGATAACTTGTTACAGGGCAAACTTGAAAGTCTAGTCTAAATACAAGTACCAACTATTAAACTTTGATATGTTGGGCTATGATCAGCAAGTCCCCAACCGAAAAGAATAAACGATAACTTATTACGGGGCAAACTTGAAAGTCTAGTCTAAATATCAGTACCAACTGTTAAAAACTATGCTATACCCGGCCATGTCCGACTAAGTCCCTACAGTGGTATTTTTAATTGCTGCGGCATTCTTAATTATTGGGGATAGGCCTATCGGGAGTAACGTCCCCGATACATTTGACTAAGTCTTTGTATTACTTAATAATGAAATTAAAACGACAAGGACAGAACAACTTTTCACGGGGCAAACAATGTTTAGTCTAAATATCACGCACTGGCATAACTTTTTGATCCTGCGGGAGATCAACTTGACTGGATCTGAGTGATCTACTTATGAAAACAAATCTTGTGGTCTAACACTATTACTGAAATCATTATTTATGACAAACCTATGAACTCACTCAACCTCGTGTTGACCTTTTTAAGCATATTTGATAATGCTAAAAACGAACATATATTTCATAGCATTATTCCTCAAGAAAGACAAGCTTTTAGTTGCAACTGTTCTATTTACAAGTGACATTCGTTTAAATAATAAAAGGTGAAGACAAAAGACAGATTCGACGAATTGAGGTTCCAATTATTGATAAGAAACGTCTCAAAATTACAAGAGTACAAGATTCAAAACGCAAAGTACAAGATATTAAATTGTACGCAAGGACGTTCGAAAATCCTGAACCGGGACCAGAGTCAACTCTCAACGCTCGACGCAACGGACTAAAAATTACAAGTCAACTATGCACATAAATATAATATAATATATAATTAATTCTTAAAATTAATATATATATTATATTATATTATAAAACTGTCGGCAGAAGAAAACAACCAAATGTGAGCCTCCCCAGCTGGCCATACGATCGCATGGCCTTGAAGAGCAAAGCTCATGCGATCGCATGAGCTCCTTTTTCAGTTTACAGGCCTATAAATTTGCAGTTTGGTGAACGTAAAATCCATCCTTTCTTCTCTTCATCTTACGTAAAGCATTTATATTTATATTTATATTTTAATTTTAATTTTAAATCCTAATAATAAGGGTATGTTAGCGAATGTTGTAAGGGTGTAAGTCGAAATTCTGTCCGTGTAACGCTACGCTATTTTTAATCATTGTAAGTTATGTTCAACCTTTTTAATTTAATGTCTCGTAGCTAAGTTATTATTATGCTTATTTAATCCGAAGTAATCATGATGTTGGGCTAAAAATATTAAAATTGGGTAATTGGGCTTTGTACCATAATTGGGGTTTGGACAAAAGAACGACACTTGTGGAAATTAGACTATGGGCTATTAATGGGCTTTATATTTGTTTAACTAAATGATAGTTTGTTAATTTCAATATAAAGATTTACAATTGGACGTACCTATAAATAACCATATACACTCGATCGGACACGATGGGCGGGGTATTTATATGTACGTATAATCGTTCATTTAACCGGACACAGGAATGGATTAATAGCCACTAGAATTATTAAAACAAGGGTGAAATTATGTACAAGGACACTTGGCATAATTGATAACAAAGTATTAAAACCTTGGGTTACACTCAGTCGACATCCTGGTGTAATTAATTATTAAACAAAGTATTAAAATCTTGTTACAGTTTAAGTCCCCAATTAGTTGGAATATTTAAACTTCAGGTATAAGGATAATTTGACGAGGACACTCGCACTTTATATTTATGACTGATGGACTGTTATGGACAAAAACCAGACGGACATATTAAATAATCCAGGACAAAGGACAATTAAGCCATGGGCATAAAACTAAAATCAACACGTCAAATATCATGATTACGGAAGTTTAAATAAGCATAATTCTTTTATTTCATATTTAATTTCCTTTATTTTATATTTAATTGCACTTCTAATTATCGCATTTTTATTTATTGTTATTGTATTAAATTGCACTTTTAATTATCGTACTTTTTATTTATCGCAAGTTTATTTTATCGCACTTTTATTATTCGCAATTTCATTATCGTTATTTACTTTACGCTTTAAATTAAGTCTTTTATTTATTTAATATTTTACATTTTGTTTTAACTGCAACTAAAGTTTTTAAAATCGACAAACCGGTCATTAAACGGTAAAAACCCCCTTTATAATAATAATATTACTTATATATATATTTGTATTTTTATAAATTTAAACTAATATAGCGTTAAGCTTTGTGAAAAAGATTCCCTGTAGAACGAACCGGACTTACTAAAAACTACACTACTGTACGATTAGGTACACTGCCTATAAGTGTTGTAGCAAGGTTTAAGTATATCCATTCAATAAATAAATAAATATCTTGTGTAAAATTGTATCGTATTTAATAGTATTTCCTTGTAAAATATAAAGCTATTTTATATACACCTCGCATAACATCAAGTATTTTTGGCGCCGCTGCCGGGGATCGCCGAAGCGAAACGCCACACACATAAAAAAAAAGATTTTTATTTTTAGTACGCTTTTGTAAAAATACGTTTTAAATATTCGAAAATATAAAAAGAAAAATAAAAATATAAATATTTTTAAGAGTTTGTAAGTTATATAAAAGTTTCTTTATCTTTATTTTATAAAAATATAAGTTTTATTTAATTTATATAAATATATTACATAATTTTATTAAAACAGCAAAACAGAAAAAAAAGAAGAAGAAAAAAATAAAATAATAAACTCTCGGGCCTGCTACTGTAGCAGCCCGTAACCTGGCCCAAAATTCAAGCTCATGCGATCGCATGAGCCCGAAGGCATAAACTCATGCGATCGCATGAGAGTGTCTGACACGCCAACTGCAACCCTAATTCAGCATTAATTACGAAGTTTATTTATTATTTAATTTAAAACCCTAATTAGGGTTTATTATTTAATTAGTTATTAGTTTTTTTTTATTATTTTGTTAGTTTAGTTTAATTAGTATAATTAAATTATAAAATTAATAGTTTTATAAAATATATAATATAAAAATAATATTTTTATAAAAATTGTACTTTTTACAACTTTTAGGATATTTTTATATTTTGTCCCTTTTTAATTGTTTTAGCGTAACTTTTGTATTTTTCGCTCGTATTTAGTTTTAAGATATAATTTTTGCCATAGTTATTTTTATATCTAGAATTTTAGGCTTTGCCGTAAAATTCCTTAAGTGCTTTTTCTTTATACTAAGATTTAGGTGCTTTAGAATTTTGCGACGCCTTTTTAAGTTTTAGTATCTTTTTAAGTTATTGCCATTTGGGATAGAGTTTTACTTGTAAGCTTTAATATTTTTAGACGCCTTTTACCTATGTATCAATTATCATTCCAATTAGTAATCTCAATTTGCGATTATAATTTTAAGTTAGTGATAGTAATAAGGTTGGGTTAGTCGAGTGTTTTTAAGTTCTATAAGTCATTTCTTTTTATTTCTTATTTTCCGACGCCTTTTATTTTTCAACCCTTTTCTTTTTCTTTTTCGACGCGCTCTTTTTCTTTCTTATTTCTCGCTATTCTAGTTTTTAGGACATAGATTTTTATTCTACTTCTTATCTAAATTTCTTAAAATTACGAAAATTTATTTTAAGTGGTTAAATTGATAGACATCAAAATTTTCTGGTTCGTAGTAATAGTTGAATTTGTGCGTGGACCGGGTTATTGGAGCCAAACAGTCCTCAATTATATTGAGACCAAACGAATCCTGCCCCTCTACTGCATCTTTTGGCTATTCGAAACGTGGGAAAAATCAGAAAAGTCTATTGATTGGATAACTTATATAATTTTTCTTTCCTTTTAAAAAACTAAGAGGATATTCAGTGAATGCACCGAGCAAGACGTTCACCACCTTTTGTACGTTCACCACCTGTAACTAGATCAAGACATTTAGCAAATATTACCGCCGTTGATTTTTCTTTAGAATCGTCATCCAGTCAACCAAGTACTCCAATTCAAATTTCCGATAATCCATTTTTTGAACCCGACCTCACAATTGAGAATCCGGAGAATATTCAGGGACGATTCATAGATCCTGAACCATTAAATTTTCCTCCGGAACCACCAATCATTCAAACAGAGATTGTTGAGGAACGAACCATTAAATCAGAATCCTCTAGTGATTCCGATTCAACAAATTCAATTATGGAGAATCTGGAACCTTTAAGTATGGAAGACCGAATGAGAGCTAAACGCACTTGTAGTGACCCGAACTTTTCCATGTTTATATATATTAATTGAGATTGATATTTACATGATTAAATGTTTCCAACATGTTAAGCAATCAAACTTGTTAAGACTTGATTAATTGAAATATGTTTCATATAGACAATTGACCACCCAAGTTGACCGGTGATTCACGAACGTTAAAACTTGTAAAAACTATATGATGACATATATATGGATATATATATATAGTTAACATGATACTATGATAAGTAAATATATCATTAAGTATATTAACAATGAACTACATATGTAAAAACAAGACTACTAACTTAATGATTTTTAAACGAGACATATATGTAACGATTATCGTTGTAAAGACATTTAATGTATATATATCATATTAAGAGATATTCATACATGATAATATCATGATAATATAATAATTTAAAATCTTATTTGATATTATAAACATTGGGTTAACAACATTTAACAAGATCGTTAACCTAAAGGTTTCAAAACAACACTTACATGTAACGACTAACGATGACTTAACGACTCAGTTAAAATGTATATACATGTAGTGTTTTAATATGTATTTATACACTTTTGAAAGACTTCAATACACTTATCAAAATACTTCTACTTAACAAAAATGCTTACAATTACATCCTCGTTCAGTTTCATCAACAATTCTACTCGTATGCACCCGTATTCGTACTCGTACAATACACAGCTTTTAGATGTATGTACTATTGGTATATACACTCCATGATCAGCTCTTAGCAGCCCATGTGAGTCACCTAACACATGTGGGAACCATCATTTGGCAACTAGCATGAAATATCTCATAAAATTACAAAAATATGAGTAATCATTCATGACTTATTTACATGAAAACAAAATTTCATATCCTTTATATCTAATCCATACACCAACGACCAAAAACACCTACAAACACTTTCATTCTTCGATTTTCTTCATCTAATTGATCTCTCTCAAGTTATATCTTCAAGTTCTAAGTGTTCTTCATAAATTCTAAAAGTTCTAGTTTCATAAAATCAAGAATACTTTCAAGTTTGCTAGCTCACTTCCAATCTTGTAAGGTGATCATCCAACCTCAAGAAATCTTTGTTTCTTACAGTAGGTTATCATTCTAATACAAGGTAATAATCATATTCAAACTTTGGTTCAATTTCTATAACTATAACAATCTTATTTCAAGTGATGATCTTACTTGAACTTGTTTTCGTGTCATGATTCTGCTTCAAGAACTTCGAGCCATCCAAGGATCCATTGAAGCTAGATCCATTTTTCTCTTTTCCAGTAGGTTTATCCAAGGAACTTAAGCTAGTAATGATGTTCATAACATCATTCGATTCATACATATAAAGCTATCTTATTCGAAGGTTTAAACTTGTAATCACTAGAACATAGTTTAGTTAATTCTAAACTTGTTCGCAAACAAAAGTTAATCCTTCGAACTTGACTTTTAAAATCAACTAAACACATGTTCTATATCTATATGATATGCTAACTTAATAATTTAAAACCCGGAAACACGAAAAACACCGTAAAACCGGATTTACGCCGTCGTAGTAACACCGCGGGCTGTTTTGGGTTAGTTAATTAAAAACTATGATAAACTTTGATTTAAAAGTTGTTATTCTGAGAAAATGATTTTTATTATGAACATGAAACTATATCCAAAAATTATGGTTAAACTCAAAGTGGAAGTATGTTTTCTAAAATGGTCATCTAGACGTCGTTCTTTCGACTGAAATTACTACCTTTACAAAACGACTTGTAACTTATTTTTCCGACTATAAACCTATACTTTTTCTATTTAGATTCATAAAATAGAGTTCAATATGAAACCATAGCAATTTGATTCACTCAAAACGGATTTAAAATGAAGGAGTTATGGGTAAAACAAGATTGGATAATTTTTCTCATTTTAGCTACGTGAAAATTGGTAACAAATCTATTCCAACCATAACTTAATCAACTTGTATTGTATATTATGTAATCTTGAGATACCATAGACACGTATACAATGTTTCGACCTATCATGTCGACACATCTATATATATTTTGGAACAACCATAGACACTCTATATGTGAATGTTGGAGTTAGCTATACAGGGTTGAGGTTGATTCCAAAATATATATAGTTTGAGTTGTGATCAATACTGAGATACGTATACAATGGGTCGTGGATTGATTCAAGATAATATTTATTGATTTATTTCTGTACATCTAACTGTGGACAACTAGTTGTAGGTTACTAACGAGGACAGCTGACTTAATAAACTTAAAACATCAAAATATATTAAAAGTGTTGCAAATATATTTTGAACATACTTTGATATATATGTATATACTGTTATAGGTTCGTGAATCACCAGTGGCCAAGTCTTACTTCCCGACGAAGTAAAAATCTGTGAAAGTGAGTTATAGTCCCACTTTTAAAATCTAATATTTTTGGGATGAGAATACATGCATGTTTTATAAATGATTTACAAAATAGACACAAGTACGTGAAACTACATTCTATGGTTGAATTATCGAAATCGAATATGCCCCTTTTTATTAAGTCTGGTAATCTAAGAATTAGGGAACAGACACCCTAATTGACGCGAATCCTAAAGATAGATCTATTGGGCTTAACAAACCCCATCCAAAGTACCGGATGCTTTAGTACTTCGAAATTTATATCATATCCGAAGGGTGTCCCGGAATGATGGGGATATTCTTATATATGCATCTTGTTAATGTCGGTTACCAGGTGTTCACCATATGAATGATTTTTATCTCTATGTATGGGATGTGTATTGAAATATGAAATCTTGTGGTCTATTATTATGATTTGATATATATAGGTTAAACCTATAACTCACCAACATTTTTGTTGACGTTTTAAGCATGTTTATTCTCAGGTGATTATTAAGAGCTTCCGCTGTCGCATACTTAAATAAGGACGAGATTTGGAGTCCATGCTTGTATGATATTGTGTAAAAACTGCATTCAAGAAACTTATTTTGTTGTAACATATTTGTATTGTAAACCATTATGTAATGGTCGTGTGTAAACATGATATTTTAGATTATCATTATTTGATAATCTACGTAAAGTTTTTTAAAACCTTTATCTATGAAATAAAGGTTATGGTTTGTTTTAAAAATGAATGCAGTATTTGAAAAACGTCTCATATAGAGGTCAAAACCTCGCAACGAAATCAATTAATATGGAACGTTTTTAATCAATAAGAACGGGACATTTCAGTTGGTATCCGAGCGTTGGTCTTAGAGAACCAGAATTTTGCATTAGTGTGTCTTATCGAGTTTGTTAGGATGCATTAGTGAGTCTGGACTTCGACCGTGTTTACTTGAAAAATAATTGCTTAACAAATTTTGTTGGAAACTATATATTTTTAACATGTGAATATTATGTGATATATTAATCTCTTAACGCGTTTGATATTATGTGATAGATGTCTACCTCTAGAACAAGTCTCATTGACTCACCTAATAATAATGAAGAGTCAAATGTAAATTGGAATGATTCGTGGACTGATTCACAAGTTCCCGAAGAGGAACCGGAAGAAGAGTCGGAATCGGAAGAAGAATCGGAACCGGAAGAAGAATCGGAACCGGATGAAGAAATAGAACCGGTGGGGGAAATAATAAAACGGTTAAGTAAAAGAAAATCCTCAACTAGCCGACCAATGTTAATTATGGTCAATGGTGTTTCCGCCAAGGAAGCAAAATATTGGGAGGAATACCAATTCTCCGATGAATCGGATTCCGACGAGAATTCCGATGATGTTATAAAATTACCACAACTGAATTTAAAAAGGCAAAAGAAAATAATAAGGGAAAGGGCATAAAAATAGAGAAATCTAATTCCAACCCCGATGAACTTTATATGTATCGTCAACCCCCGAAGTCCTTAAGTTGTAACAATGACCCGGGAACCTCTAAACCACCAGGTTTTTCTAAACCAATGTGGATAACGACGGCTCGTATTAGGGGAACATCATATATCCCTAGAAACTTGGCAAAACGAACCAAAACCGAAGAAGAAGAAACAAGCGATTCGGAATAAGATAGTTGTATTCGTGTGGTGTAATATATGTAATATAGTGTGCTTATGCTTTATGATATATGTAAAAATTGCTTGTATTAATAAGTATTTTTTTTATGAATCTAACTCTTGTCTATTTTACAGTATAAAAACATAAAATGGATAGACAACCCAATATTTTAAGAGATCTACCCGGAGACATGATTGATGAAATCTTGTCTAGAGTCGGTCAGAATTCTTCGGCACAACTATTTAAGGCGAGATCAGTTTGTAAGACATTCGAAGAACGTTCCAAGAATGCCTTGGTTTATAAAAGGCTTTCGTTCGAAAGATGGGGGATATCACATTGGGAAATCCATAAGTTACGATGTGTTTACTTTGACGCATATATTGCGGGGAACCCAAATGCTATTTTACGCAATGGGTTAAGAAATTATTTTGACTCAATATATCCGAATATTGGACTTCGTGATTTAGAAAAAGCGGCTAACATGCAACATAAAGAAGCATGTTATGCTTACGGATTAGTAATGTTCGCTTCTCACCAAAGTGAGAACAAGAACATCGGGCTACAACTATTAAACAAAACGTTCCCACAAGTGACGGAGTCGGTAATTGGGGTAAGAAATGAGGTTTTTAGATTGTTACGGGACTGTTGGACATTACGTAACCCTCGTCCCTTTGACGACGTTACAACACGCTGTCTTATCAACGGCCATAACGGTTATGTTCCACAAGACCAAGGATGGGAAGTAATCCTAGTAAAACCAGAATGCATGACTTGTTTCTGGACGTATGAATTACGTGTCTTTATTGCCTTTGCTGAACGACTTGTGTACTAGCTAGAATTATCTTCACAACCATCTTGTATCAAATTTATTGTGTGCTATATTTCATGCTATATGTAAAATAAGCGGTATTGTAAGTTTGTAAAATATTGTGTAAAAGTTTGAACGCGAAATATTATTATAATCAGTTTTTCATGTAGAATTGTAGTAGTTGAATTGTATATTAGCTACTAAGTATGAACTTAACGGGTAGGTACTACCCGAATTTAAACTTATAAAACGCTAATATGAAGAAAAAGCTTTTATAAATGAGTTCATATTATGCTACGAAATACTATTAACTACTCTTAATATTCTGTATGATGAACTTGTTCCATTTAACTATTTTGAAGGAAATGGCACCGACTACTCGATACACCGTGAATATGAATGAAGAGGAATTCCGTACTTTTCTAGCTTCAAACATAGCCGCAGTACAGGCTGCGCTACATACCAACAATAACCTTGGATCTAGCAGTACAGGAAATCGTGTAGGATGCACCTACAAAGAATTCACTGCCTGCAAACCTTTGGAATTTGATGGAACCGAAGGACCAATCGGATTGAAACGGTGGACCGAGAAGGTTGAATCGGTGTTTGCCATAAGTAAGTGTACTGAAGAGGACAAAGTGAAGTACGCTACGCATACCTTCACAGGTTCTGCGTTAACATGGTGGAATACCTATCTAGAGCAAGTGGGACAAGATGATGCGTACGCACTACCGTGTTCAGCATTCAAGCACTTGATGAACGAGAAGTACCATCCCAGAACTGAGGTCAATAAGCTCAAGACAGAACTTAGAGGGTTACGAACCCAAGGATTTGATATTACCACGTACGAAAGACGATTCACAGAATTGTGCCTATTGTGTCCGGGAGCATTCGAAGATGAGGAAGAGAAGATCGACGCGTTTGTGAAAGGATTACCGGAAAGAATCCAAGAAGATATAAGTTCACACGAGCCCGCCTCCATACAATAGGCATGTAGAATGGCTCACAAACTAGTGAACCAGATTGAAGAAAGAATTAAAGAACAGACTGCTGAAGAGGCCAATGTGAAGCAAGCCAAAAGAAAGTGGGAGGAAAACGGTGATAAGAATCACCAATACAACAACAACAGCAATTATAACAATAATCGCAACAACTATCCTAACAATCGCAACATCAATCGCAACTACAACAAACGGCCCAACAACAACAACAACAACAACAGCAACCATAACAATCATCTTAACAACAATAATAACCGCAACAACAACAACAATCAGAAGCAGCTATGCCAAAGGTGTGAAAAGTATCACTCGGGGTTCTGCATCAAATTTTGCAACAAGTGTAAAAGAAATGGTCATAGCGCGGCGAAGTGTGATGTCTACGGACCAGGGGTTAATAGAACGAAAGGAACAAATGGTGTCGGAACGAGTAATGGCGGAGCAAGTAGTATCAGAGCAAGTTATGCCAATGTAGTTTGTTATAAATGTGGAAAACCGGGCCACATTATTAGAAATTGCCCGAACCAGGAGAACACGAATGGACAAGGCCGCAGAAGAGTTTTCAATATTAATGCGGCAGAGGCACAGGAAGACCCGGAGCTTGTTACGGGTACGTTTCTTATTGACAATAAATCTGCTTACGTTTTATTTGATTCGGGTGCGGATAGAAGCTATATGAGTAGAGATTTTTGTGCTAAATTAAGTTGTCCATTGACGCCTTTGGATAGTAAATTTTTACTCGAATTAGCAAATGGTAAATTAATTTCAGCAGATAATATATGTCGGAATCGAGAAATTAAACTGGTTAGCGAAATATTTAAGATTGATTTGATACCAGTAGAGTTAGGGAGTTTTGATGTGATAATCGGTATGGACTGGTTGAAAGAAGTGAAAGCCGAGATCGTTTGTTACAAAAATGCAATTCGCATTATACGAGAAAAAGGAAAACCCTTAATGGTGTACGGAGAAAAGGGCAACACGAAGCTACATCTTATTAGTAATTTGAAGGCACAAAAACTAATAAGAAAAGGTTGCTATGCTGTTCTAGCACACGTCGAGAAAGTACAAACTGAAGAAAAGAGCATCAATGATGTTCCCATTGCAAAAGAATTTCCCGATGTATTTACGAAAGAATTACCGGGATTACCCCCACATCGATCCGTTGAATTTCAAATAGATCTTGTACCAGGAGCTGCACCAATAGCTCGTGCTCCTTACAGACTCGCACCCAGCGAGATGAAAGAACTGCAAAGCCAATTACAAGAACTTTTAGAGCGTGGTTTCATTCGACCAAGCACATCACCGTGGGGAGCTCCTGTTTTGTTTGTCAAGAAGAAAGATGGTACATTCAGGTTGTGTATCGACTACCGAGAGTTGAACAAACTTACCATCAAGAACCGCTACCCACTACCGAGAATCGACGACTTATTTGATCAACTACAAGGCTCGTATGTTTATTCAAAGATTGACTTACGTTCCGGGTATCATCAAATGCGGGTGAAAGAAGATGATATTCCAAAGACTGCTTTCAGAACACGTTACGGTCATTATGAGTTTATGGTCATGCCGTTTGGTTTAACTAATGCACCAGCTGTGTTCATGGACCTTATGAACCGAGTGTGTGGACCATACCTTGACAAGTTTGTCATTGTTTTCATTGATGACATACTTATTTACTCAAAGAATGACCAAGAACATGGTGAACATTTGAGAAAGGTGTTAGAAGTATTGAGGAAGGAAGAATTGTACGCTAAGTTTTCAAAGTGTGCATTTTGGTTGGAAGAAGTTCAATTCCTCGGTCACATAGTGAACAAAGAAGGTATTAAGGTGGATCCGGCAAAGATAGAAACTGTTGAAAAGTGGGAAACCCCGAAAACTCCGAAACACATACGCCAGTTTTTAGGACTAGCTGGTTACTACAGAAGGTTCATCCAAGACTTTTCCAGAATAGCAAAACCCTTGACTGCATTAACGCATAAAGGGAAGAAATTTGAATGGAATGATGAACAAGAGAAAGCGTTTCAGTTATTAAAGAAAAAGCTAACTACGGCACCTATATTGTCATTGCCTGAAGGGAATGATGATTTTGTGATTTATTGTGACGCATCAAAGCAAGGTCTCGGTTGTGTATTAATGCAACGAACGAAGGTGATTGCTTATGCGTCTAGACAATTGAAGATTCACGAACAAAATTATACGACGCATGATTTGGAATTAGGCGCGGTTGTTTTTGCATTAAAGACTTGGAGGCACTACTTATATGGGGTCAAAAGTATTATATATACCGACCACAAAAGTCTTCAACACATATTTAATCAGAAACAACTGAATATGAGGCAGCGTAGGTGGATTGAATTATTGAATGATTACGACTTTGAGATTCGTTACCACCCGGGGAAGGCAAATGTGGTAGCCGATGCCTTGAGCAGGAAGGACAGAGAACCCATTCGAGTAAAATCTATGAATATAATGATTCATAATAACCTTACTACTCAAATAAAGGAGGCGCAACAAGGAGTTTTAAAAGAGGGAAATTTAAAGAATGAAATACCCAAAGGATCGGAGAAGCATCTTAATATTCGGGAAGACGGAACCCGGTATAGGGCTGAAAGGATTTGGGTACCAAAATTTGGAGATATGAGAGAAATGGTACTTAGAGAAGCTCATAAAACCAGATACTCAATACATCCTGGAACGGGGAAGATGTACAAGGATCTCAAGAAACATTTTTGGTGGCCGGGTATGAAAGCCGATGTTGCTAAATACGTAGGTGAATGTTTGACGTGTTTTAAGGTCAAAGCTGAGCATCAGAAACCATCAGGTCTACTTCAACAACCCGAAATCCCAGAATGGAAATGGGAAAACATTACCATGGATTTCATCACTAAATTGCCAAGGACTGCAAGTGGTTTTGATACTATTTGGGTAATAGTTGATCGTCTCACCAAATCAGCACACTTCCTGCCAATAAGAGAAGATGACAAGATGGAGAAGTTAGCACGACTGTATTTGAAGGAAGTCATCTCCAGACATGGAATACCAATTTCTATTATCTCTGATAGGGATGGCAGATTTATTTCAAGATTCTGGCAGACATTACAGCAAGCATTAGGAACTCGTCTAGACATGAGTACTGCCTATCATCCACAAACTGATGGGCAGAGCAAAAGGACGATACAAACGCTTGAAGACATGCTACGAGCATGTGTTATTGATTTCGGAAACAGTTGGGATCGACATCTACCGTTAGCAAAATTTTCTTACAACAACAGCTACCATTCAAGCATTGAGATGGCGCCGTTTGAAGCACTTTATGGTAGAAAGTGCAGGTCTCCGATTTGTTGGAGTGAAGTGGGGGATAGACAGATTACGGGTCCGGAGATTATACAAGAAACTATCGAGAAGATCATCCAAATTCAACAACGATTGAAAACCGCCCAAAGTCGACAAAAGAGCTACGCTGACATTAAAAGAAAAGATATAGAATTTGAAATTGGAGAGATGGTCATGCTTAAAGTTGCACCTTGGAAAGGCGTTGTTCGATTTGGTAAACGAGGGAAATTAAATCCAAGGTATATTGGACCATTCAAGATTATTGATCGTGTCGGACCAGTAGCTTACCGACTTGAGTTACCTCAACAACTCGCGGCTGTACATAACACTTTCCACGTCTCGAATTTGAAGAAATGTTTTGCTAAAGAAGATCTCACTATTCCGTTAGATGAAATCCAAATCAACGAAAAACTCCAATTCATCGAAGAACCCGTCGAAATAATGGATCGTGAGGTTAAAAGACTTAAGCAAAACAAGATACCAATTGTTAAGGTTCGATGGAATGCTCGTAGAGGACTTGAGTTCACTTGGGAGCGTGAAGATCAGATGAAGAAGAAATACCCGCATCTATTTCCAGAAGATTCGTCAACACCTTCAACAGCTTAAAATTTCGGGACGAAATTTATTTAACGGGTAGGTACTATAGTGACCCGAACTTTTCCATGTTTATATATATTAATTAAGATTGATATTTACATGATTAAATGTTTCCAACATGTTAAGCAATCAAACTTGTTAAGACTTGATTAATTGAAATATGTTTCATATAGACAATTGACCACCCAAGTTGACCGGTTATTCACGAACGTTAAAACTTGTAAAAACTATATGATGACATATATATGGATATATATATATATAGTTAACATGATACTATGATAAGTAAATATATCATTAAGTATATTAACAATGAACTACATATGTAAAAACAAGACTACTAACTTAATGATTTTTAAACGAGACATATATGTAACGATTATCGTTGTAAAGACATTTAATGTATATATATCATATTAAGAGATATTCATACATGATAATATCATGATAATATAATAATTTAAAATCTTATTTGATATTATAAATATTGGGTTAACAACATTTAACAAGATCGTTAACCTAAAGGTTTCAAAACAACACTTACATGTAACGACTAACGATGACTTAACGACTCAGTTAAAATGTATATACATGTAGTGTTTTAATATGTATTTATACACTTTTGAAAGACTTCAATACACTTATCAAAATACTTCTACTTAACAAAAATGCTTACAATTAAATCCTCGTTCAGTTTCATCAACAATTCTACTCGTATGCACCCGTATTCGTACTCGTACAATACACAGCTTTTAGATGTATGTACTATTGGTATATACACTCCAATGATCAGCTCTTAGCAGCCCATGTGAGTCACCTAACACATGTGGGAACCATCATTTGGCAACTAGCATGAAATATCTCATAAAATTACAAAAATATGAGTAATCATTCATGACTTATTTACATGAAAACAAAATTACATATCCTTTATATCTAATCCATACACCAACGACCAAAAACACCTACAAACACTTTCATTATTCAATTTTCTTCATCTAATTGATCTCTCTCAAGTTATATCTTCAAGTTCTAAGTGTTCTTCATAAATTCTAAAAGTTCTAGTTTCATAAAATCAAGAATACTTTCAAGTTTGCTAGCTCACTTCCAATCTTGTAAGGTGATCATCCAACCTCAAGAAATCTTTGTTTCTTACAGTAGGTTATCATTCTAATACAAGGTAATAATCATATTCAAACTTTGGTTCAATTTCTATAACTATAACAATCTTATTTCAAGTGATGATCTTACTTGAACTTGTTTTCGTGTCATGATTCTGCTTCAAGAACTTCGAGCCATCCAAGGATCCATTGAAGCTAGATCCATTTTTCTCTTTTCCAGTAGGTTTATCCAAGGAACTTAAGGTAGTAATGATGTTCATAACATCATTCGATTCATACATATAAAGCTATCTTATTCGAAGATTTAAACTTGTAATCACTAGAACATAGTTTAGTTAATTCTAAACTTGTTCGCAAACAAAAGTTAATCCTTCGAACTTGACTTTTAAAATCAACTAAACACATGTTCTATATCTATATGATATGCTAACTTAATAATTTAAAACCTGGAAACACGAAAAACACCGTAAAACCGGATTTACGCCGTCGTAGTAACACCGCGGGCTGTTTTGGGTTAGTTAATTAAAAACTATGATAAACTTTGATTTAAAAGTTGTTATTCTGAGAAAATGATTTTTATTATGAACATGAAACTATATCCAAAAATTATGGTTAAACTCAAAGTGGAAGTATGTTTTCTAAAATGGTCATCTAGACGTCGTTCTTTCGACTGAAATTACTACCTTTACAAAACGACTTGTAACTTATTTTTCCGACTATAAACCTATACTTTTTCTATTTAGATTCATAAAATAGAGTTCAATATGAAACCATAGCAATTTGATTCACTCAAAACGGATTTAAAATGAAGGAGTTATGGGTAAAACAAGATTGGATAATTTTTCTCATTTTAGCTACGTGAAAATTGGTAACAAATCTATTCCAACCATAACTTAATCAACTTGTATTGTATATTATGTAATCTTGAGATACCATAGACACGTATACAATGTTTCGACCTATCATGTCGACACATCTATATATATTTCGGAACAACCATAGACACTCTATATGTGAATGTTGGAGTTAGCTATACAGGGTTGAGGTTGATTCCAAAATATATATAGTTTGAGTTGTGATCAATACTGAGATACGTATACACTGGGTCGTGGATTGATTCAAGATAATATTTATTGATTTATTTCTGTACATCTAACTGTGGACAACTAGTTGTAGGTTACTAACGAGGACAGCTGACTTAATAAACTTAAAACATCAAAATATATTAAAAGTGTTGCAAATATATTTTGAACATACTTTGATATATATGTATATATTGTTATAGGTTCATGAATCACCAGTGGCCAAGTCTTACTTCCCGACGAAGTAAAAATCTGTGAAAGTGAGTTATAGTCCCACTTTTAAAATCTAATATTTTTGGGATGAGAATACATGCAGGTTTTATAAATGATTTACAAAATAGACACAAGTACGTGAAACTACATTCTATGGTTGAATTATCGAAATCGAATATGCCCCTTTTTATTAAGTCTGGTAATCTAAGAATTAGGGAACAGACACCCTAATTGACGCGAATCCTAAAGATAGATCTATTGGGCTTAACAAACCCCATCCAAAGTACCGGATGCTTTAGTACTTCGAAATTTATATCATATCCGAAGGGTGTCCCGGAATGATGGGGATATTCTTATATATGCATCTTGTTAATGTTGGTTACCAGGTGTTCACCATATGAATGATTTTTATCTCTATGTATGGGATGTGTATTGAAATATGAAATCTTGTGGTCTATTATTATGATTTGATATATATAGGTTAAACCTATAACTCACCAACATTTTTGTTGACGTTTTAAGCATGTTTATTCTCAGGTGATTATTAAGAGCTTCCGCTGTCGCATACTTAAATAAGGACGAGATTTGGAGTCCATGCTTGTATGATATTGTGTAAAAACTGCATTCAAGAAACTTATTTTGTTGTAACATATTTGTATTGTAAACCATTATGTAATGGTCGTGTGTAAACAGGATATTTTAGATTATCATTATTTGATAATCTACGTAAAGTTTTTTAAAACCTTTATCTATGAAATAAAGGTTATGGTTTGTTTTAAAAATGAATGCAGTCTTTGAAAAACGTCTCATATAGAGGTCAAAACCTCGCAACGAAATCAATTAATATGGAACGTTTTTAATCAATAAGAACGGGACATTTCAGCACTGGCCAAGGTCACGCAATTACTCATCCAGACATTAATGCACCAGATTATGAAATCAAAGGACAAATTCTACACATGGTGACTAATCAATGCCAATTTAGTGGTGCGCCGAAGGAAGATCCAAATGAACATCTTCGTACCTTTAATAGGATCTGCACTCTATTTAAAATAAGAGAAGTTGAGGATGAACAGATATATCTCATGTTATTTCCCTGGACTTTAAAGGGAGAAGCCAAAGATTGGTTGGAATCGTTACCTGAAGGGGCGATTGATACATGGGACGTTTTAGTTGAAAAATTTCTTAAACGATTCTTTCCTGCATCTAAAGCCGTAAGACTTCAAGGAGAAATTGTTACGTTTACACAGAAACCGAATGAAACTCTATATGAGGCATGGACAAGATTTGGAAAGTTATTAAGAGGATGTCCGCAACATGGTTTAGATACCTGTCAAATAGTATAAATATTCTACCAAGGATGCGACATCACTACAAGGAAAGACATAGATATTGCAGCTGGTGGTTCTATTATGATGAAAACTGAAACTGATGCTTATAAAATTATTGATAACACTGCTTCCCACTCACATGAGTGGCACCAAGATAAAGATATCGTTAGATCATCTAAAGCAGCTAGAGCCGATTTTAGCCATGACTTAGATTCCATTTCCGCAAAGATAGATGCTGTCGAGAGACGAATGGAAAAGATGACTAAAGATATACACTCAATACGAATTAGTTGTGAGCAGTGTGGAGGACCACATTTGACAAAAGATTGTCTCAGTATTGAACTAACAATGGAACAAAGAGAGAATGTTTCATACATAAACCAAAGGCCTGGAAATAATTATCAGAATAATTATCAACCGCCAAGACCGATCTACAATCAAAATCAGAACTATAACCGAAATATTCCATACAACAACTAACAAGGTCCTAGCAATCAACAAGTATCCAACAATACTTACAATCAGCAAAGACCTAATTTTCAAAACAAACCACCACAACCCGATGATAAAAAGCCGAATTTAGAAGATATGATGACGAAGCTAGTTGAAACTCAAACGCAGTTTTTCACATCTCAAAAACAAACCAATGAACAAAATGCTCAAGCATTTAGAAATCAACAAGCTTCTATTCAAAATCTGGAACAAGAAGTAAGTAATCTAGTAAGGTTAATAGGTGAAAGAAAACCGGGAAGTTTACCTAGTGATACAAATGCTAACCCCCGGAATGAAACAGCTAAAGCCATTATCACAAGAAGTGGTACAACACTTAAACCACCTGAAATACCTGTAACTTCTGATGAAGCTATTCCTACTCCACAAGAACCACAACCTGATCAAGATAAGGAAAAAGAACCGGTAGTTGAGAAGGTTAATGAAGATAACACGGTTAAGGCTAAACCTTATGTTAAACCATACCAACCACCACTTCCTTACCCGAGTAAAATGAAAAAAGAAAGACTTGAAGCCGAGCAATCCAAATTCTTGGATATGTTTAAACAGATAAATGTAAATCTTCCTTTCATTGATGTGATTTCAGGAATGCCTAGATATGCTAAATTCTTGAAAGATCTAATCTCAAATAGAAAGAAAATGGAAGAACTCTCGGCTGTTACTATGAACGCTAATTGTTCAGCAGTGCTGTTGAATAAGATACCAGAAAAACTATCTGATCCAGGAAGTTTCACAATTCCATGTTTTCTGGGTAGTCTTAGTTCAATAGAAGCATTGGCAGACTTAGGTGCTAGTATAAATCTAATGCCGTATTCACTATACACTAAACTAGACCTTGGAGAATTGAAACCAACAAGAATAAGTATACAACTAGCCGATAGATCAATAAAATATCCTAGAGGGATAATGGAGAATATGCTAGTTAAAGTTGGTACTTTACTATTTCCAGTAGATTTTGTTGTTCTGGACATGGAAGAAGATTCTCAAGTTCCTCTCATATTAGGAAGACCATTCTTAAATACGGCTAAAGCAATGATAGACGTGTTTGGTAAGAAATTGACCCTAAGTATAGAGGACGAGAGTGTTACCTTTTCAGTTGATAGAGCAATGCAACAACCACAATCTGCAGATGATACATGTTATTATATTCAAACTATAGATTCACATGCAGAATTATTAGAAGAATTTCCAGAATTACAAGGAACAGGAGAATGTTCTTTAGGAGAAGGTAATGAACAAATTAATGAAGCTGAAATGTTAGCTACACTTATAGCTAATGGATATGAACCAACAATAGAAGAAATTCAAATGCGAAAAGAAGAAGACAGATATCGATATAAATCATCGATAGAAGAACCTCCGAAATTAGAGTTAAAGCCACTTCCAAACCATTTGGAATACGCTTATTTACATGGTGAATCTGAATTACCTGTAATAATATCGTCTTCTCTTACTGAAAATGAGAAATCACAACTCATTTATGTGTTGAAAGCTCATAAACCAGCCATTGCATGGAAGATTCATGATATTAAAGGAATAAGTCCTTCGTATTGCACACATAAAATCCTTATGGAAGAAGGCCATAAAACGTATGTGCAACGCCAACGAAGACTAAATCCTAATATGTAAGATGTAGTTAAAAAAGAAATTATTAAACTGCTAGACGCGGGTCTAATTTATCCAATTTCTGATAGTCCATGGGTAAGCCCAGTTCAATGCGTACCTAAGAAGGGTGGCATGACTGTCATTACAAATGAAAAAAATGAGCTTATTCCTACTAGGACTGTAATAGGATGGCGTGTATATATTGATTATAGAAAATTAATTGACGCCACCAGAAAAGATCACTTTCCCTTACCTTTCATTGATCAAATGTTGGAAAGATTAGCCGGAAATAGTTACTATTGTTTTCTAGATGGATTTTCCGAATATTTTCAAATTCCAATAGCACCCGAAGATCAAGAGAAAACCACATTCACGTGCCCTTATGGTACTTTTGCTTACAAACGCATGCCATTTGGACTTTGCAACGCCCCTGCAACCTTTCAAAGGTGTATGATGGCGATTTTTCACGACATGATAGAAGAATGCATGGAAGTTTTCATGGATGACTTTTCAGTCTTCTGTGATACATTTGAATCATGTCTAGTTAATCTGGAACGAATGCTTATTAGATGCGAACAATCAAATCTAGTACTTAATTGGGAGAAATGCCATTTCATGGTTAAAGAAGGCATCGTTCTTGGACATAAAATTTCAAAAGAAGGAATTAAAGTGGATAGAGCTAAAGTAGATGTAATTGCTAAACTTCCACATCCCACCAATGTGAGAGGAGTTAGGAGTTTTCTAGGGCATGCCGGTTTTTACCGACGTTTCATAAAAGATTTTTCTAAAATTGCCACTCCTACGAATAAACTCCTAGAAAAGGATGCTCCATTCATCTTTTCAGATGAATGTATCAAATCTTTTAATATTCTTAAAGAGAAACTCACTAATGCGCCGATCTTGATAACACCAAATTGGAATCTACCATTTGAACTAATGTGCGATGCAAGTGATTTTGCAATGGGAGCCGTTTTAGGACAAAGGATTGAAAAACGATTTCAACCTATATATTATGCTAGTAAGACGTTACAAGGAGCACAAACAAATTATACAACTACTGAAAAAGAACTCCTTGCTATTGTCTTTGCTTTTGACAAATTTCATTCATATCTCGTTCTAGCAAAAACGGTGGTCTATACCGACCATTCTGCTCTTAGATACCTATTTTCGAAACAAGATGCTAAACCAAGATTAATCCGTTGGATATTACTCTTATTAGAATTTGATATTGAAATCCGAGATAAAAGAGGAGAAGAAAATCTCGCCGCTGATCATCTTTCTCGTCTTGAAAATCCTGAATTAGAAGTTCTAAATGAATCGGCCATACAAGACAACTTTCCTGGTGAATATCTATTGAAGATAGATTATAATGAAATTCCATGGTTTGCAGACTATGCAAATTATTTAGTATGTGGATTCCTTGAAAAAGGATTATCGTACCAAAAACGAAAGAAATTCTTCAGTGATATAAAACACTATTTTTGGGAAGATCCACATCTGTTTAAAAGTTGTCCAGATGGAATAATACGTCGATGTGTATTCGGAGATGAAGCTAGTAAAATTTTAAACCATTGTCACACAGGACCAACAGGAGGGCATTATGGGCCTCAACTAATAGCAAGAAAATTTTACGATGCTGGATTCTATTGGCCTACAATTTACAAAGATGCACACCTTCTTTGCAAATCCTGTGATGCTTGTCAAAGGGCCGAAAAAATAAGTCAACGTGATGAAATGCCACAAAATGTTATCCAAGTATGTGAAGTATTTGACATTTGGGGTATTGACTTTATGGGACCATTTCCAAAATCTCATAATAATCTCTATATTCTCGTTGCCATTGATTATGTAACTAAATGGGCGGAAGCACAAGCTCTCCCAACTAATGATGCACGAGTTGTAGTCAACTTTTTAAAACGTCTTTTTGCAAGGTTTGGAACACCGAAAGCTTTAATAAGTGATCGAGGTACTCATTTCTGTAATAATCAACTTGAGAAAGTTCTTAAAAGATATGGAGTAACTCATAAAATCTCCACCGCATATCATCCACAAACAAGTGGACAAGTTGAAAATAACAACCGAGCTTTAAAACGTATTCTAGAGAAAACCGTAGGATCAAATCCGAAGGAATGGTCCATTAAATTGGAGGATGCACTCTGGGCTTTTAGAACAGCCTACAAAACTCCAATTGGAACCACACCTTTTAGACTTGTTTATGGAAAAGCATGTCATCTTCCAGTAGAAATTGAACACAAAGCATTTTGGGCTTTGAAGACATGTAATATTGATATACATGAAGCTGGACGTCTACGATTAAGTCAACTAAACGAATTAGAAGAATTAAGACATGAAGCATACGAAAATTCGTTAATCTATAAAGAGAGAACGAAGAAATGGCATGATAAAAGAATCAGAAGTTTAAAAGAATTTAAAGAAGGAGACAGAGTTCTTCTTTTCAATTCACGATTCAAGCTATTTCCTGGAAAATTGAAATCAAGATGGTCTGGACCATTCATAGTCAAAAGAGTTTTCCCATACGGAACGATAGAATTAATAAATTCAAATGGGATTGAATTTAAAGTTAATGGTCACAGAGTTAAACACTACATAGATAGTCCAATGGAAGTTGACAACGAAGTTAATCACAATTTCGATACCACAGCTAACTAAGTGTGGGGAGAATCAAGTCCTTAAAGGATAATATGTATTACTGTTAGAGTTAGATTGTCTGTTTTCGTGCAGTTCTCGAAAATGGAACCCGAATGGTCTTTCCCTAGCAGACCCTAAAGAACTAGTCTTCTTCCCCCATTCTGAATTTTTATTTTTTTTAGGAAATGAAGACTGTCTGTGAACTAAACCATGGTCTAATGCTACACGCTTTGATCACTAAACGTAATAATGACACACTACCGAGTGAAATAGTATCAGTAATCAGAGAAAGATTGGACGGAGTAAGAAAAGAATCCAGATGCGAAGATAATAAGTTACAATTTGGTAAAGGAAAATCAAAATCCGCAGCAAAAAGAAGAGCACGACACCTAGAAAGATGTCACAAATGCGGAAAATGGTCACATGGAGGTAAATGTTCAAATAATCAAACCTATTCAAATACCGAATTTGTTACTTTATGCAGAGACGGACCGTTCATATGTTTAGAAGAAAAAACACTGAATGCTCGAGGTTACGCCTATGTAGCCATGGAAAACCAATTAAACCGACTATCTTATGAATGGGATAGATCGTATAACTAAGAATACTATCTCACAGGTAAGTCTATACAGTTTTTTTTATTTTTATTTTTATTTTTTTAACCTTTTGATAATAAACGCTAATTTGTTCGCTATAAAGTATTAAATTGATATTAAATAAAATTAGGTTTGGTGACCGAAAGTATTGATATCATACAAAAATTTATTACATCACTGCGAAATTTAACTTTATTCTTAAGGTATAAATATCTTTAATCAATCAACACAAAATATTTCAAAAATTCGTTATGAGTTAAATTAGGTCATGGAACCGAAATTACTTTACCGAAAAGAGGGGCGTATATTGTTGATAATATTTGATTGATTAAAGTGGGATAAAAAGTCAAAAAGATTTTTAATTTTATTTTTACCATGTTTTTAAAATTAATATATAAATCTTAAATTAATATTGTAAACTTTATAAAAACAATATATTTAAAATTGTAAATATTTGAAAAATATAATATAAGTTTGGTGTGATTTTATAATATGAATTTTTAAATTAAGTTTGGTGTGAATTTTTAATTTTTAAAATAAGAATTTTTAATTTTATGCATTTCAAATTTTAAGATTGGTGTGAATTTAAAAAAAAAAAATTTACTTTATCTCATTAAGTTAAAAATATGATTTTTAAAATTCGTCGTAAGTTGAAGACTAGGTCATTGAACTGAAATTGCTTTACCCGAGGGAGGGACGAGAACTTTTATTATCATTATTTTTAATCTTATTGAATTAAAGTATGCCAAAAACATTAAAAAACCCAAAAATCTTTACTTTTAAAACCGCGCTTTGAATTGACAAATTTTAAAATTTTATCGAGGGACAGACTAGGACATCGATCCGAAACACCCTCGCTCCTAAAGGAAAACAAAATTTTTAGAATTTAATTAATTATATGTTTTATAAAGTATAAGGTTGTTTTAAAAAAAAAAAAAAAAAAAAAACTGAAATCACTGTAGGCGGCACCCCATGCGATCGTGTGGGGTTTGCACTTGGAACCCATGCGATCGCATGGGGACCAAATGCAGGCCTGATACATACAGCCTATTCTGTTCTGCCTCACACCAACACACACACAACACATACGAAAATACCTCAAATCTTCACCAAATTTCATCATTTTTCCACCGTAATTCGTCATTTTTCTTGCTCTAATCATGCCTAGATTCTCATTCTTCAGCAAAATGGTAAAAATTACACCCCTAAACTCTATAAATTCCTAGTTTTTGTGATAATTACCAAATTTTTACCTAATGCAATTTTGTTAATTTCTAGTGTAATTAGTGTTAAATTGTTAGTATTTTATGCATGTATAACCTAGATTGATGCTATTTAACATGATTTGAAGCCAAAAGCTTTAAATTTTTTAGAAATCTAGGGTTTGTGTTCTTGAGCAATTTGGGGCTTTTTGATATAAACAGGTTATGGCCGATTTTTGTCATGAATTATTGCTAAATTGAGCAGTGTAACATGTTTAGATAGTTAAATGATCCAAACAATGATCCTAAACATGATTTTTGGAGATTAAAGTGGACTTTTTAAGTCCAAAATTCATGAACTTGATTAATTTGATATATTTTCCATTTGAGACTTGTTTAATTATTAGTAATGAATATTTTGACATGTTATTTGAGTTAAAAGCTTATGAACTTTGTATACATTTTCATATGTGCTTATTTGAAAAGTATAGAATTGTGAAAAATTGTGAAAATGTGTATAAGTTTAATTTTGATTTAACATGTTATAGTGATTGTTTTAAGTTGTTATTTTGCTAACACTAATGCATATTTGGATGCACAAATTTTGTGTTTAATGTGTTTTGCAGAAAGCCGATACTGGAGGTTCAGGAGCATCATCATCTAGACGACCAGCACCAGCACCAGAACCAGAACCAGAAATGCAACACGAACAAGAACCACAACAGGAACAACAACAACAGCCTGATCAGCACATACCTTATTATGATCCGGTACAGTTTGTTGATGAATTCATAGTATTCCCAATGAGGCCGCCAGTAGAATTCCCAACGATTCCTGAGCATACTCTACATCCTAATCTGAGATTTGATAGAAGATGGAGAGATTACGAGACATATCAAAGGAACAAATTCAAATTGGTAACAAAAAATGTAGAGGTGCCAAGGGTAATCGATTGGGCCCCTTTGGAAACGGTCCATTTAGCTGACCGTGTTAGACAGCTTTTAGTTCAAAGGTATGGCAGTTCTTCTTTTACAGATTGGGAATGTCTTTTCACCATTCGTAGACCTGTATATAAGGAATGGTGTGTTGAGTTGATTAGTACTGTATCACTTGATACAAATATAGTTAGAATAGATGATAGAAGATTTCTTAGGTTTATCCTTGGCGGTAGGATGTACAGAATGTCCATGCTGGACATAGCCAAGGCCTTACAGATATATACTCCTGGTGAGTTGCTATTACCCAATTGTACAAATTTGATTCATTATGGTGAAAGGGTAGATAGTAACTTTGACGCTGACGCCATTTGGAGGCGTATGTCACATTTTGATGTTTTTACATGAGCAGGAGGACACTCCTATACACATATTGACAGAGCCGAGCTTCGTATTATTCATAGATTTTTGGCTAACTCGATTACACAGAGAGGTCATAATAAAGAAAAAATTACCTTACATGATTTATTCTACCTAAAGTGTATTCGGGATCCTAGAAGCTTTGTCAATATCCCTTACTGTGTTGCTTTTTATTTATCTAAAATGGTAGAGGGAATGCAGGACGGGAGTATAATAGGAGGAGGTATTTTTGTTACTCTCATTGGAGAGTATTTAGGTGTTGATAGGAACCAAGGGGGTCCATTACAGCTTTGTAGAGAACAGATTGAGCCCTTAGGATTGAAAGTTTATGTGGGTGCTAAGGTATTGAAAAGTAGATGTAACCAGGCAGTACCCTATGAGGGATCTCATCCTCAGGTTGAGAGAGGCTCAGACGAGGAAATGGAGGAGGCGGAAGACATTAGGGATGTCTTTCGAGATGCTATTCTTGACGTCCACGTTCGTATAGATGAGGAAGCAATGACAAACGCGGTCAGACATAGTATGTATGAGCAGTGGAACTCCGAGCGAGTATATAGGATTATAGGCGACGCCAACACGATAGCTGGTTAGTTCATTAGCACCAAATCATGAGCCAGCTATCATATCAGGTACCAAATAATTATGTACCTACTCGACCTGCTCATTTTCCGCCACATAGCCCCGATATCCGACCACCCTTTAACCGGTATGACTATAACCAAGCCTATCAAAACACCTATAACCAACAATGGAACCCACCTGACGAGATGAACTGGAACCCATATCCAGACTGATTTAGTTCCATTTGGTTATTTATATGATTTTTATGTTTTTATCTTTTTACTTATTCATGTTTAAACTTATGTTATTGAATATACTTATGTAATCTTTATCATTTTTATTATTATTGTGTACTAATATTTCACATTTAGGATTTGAAAGTGGGATATTAAGTCCCATTTCAAATTGCCATGCATGTTTATATTTGTATATATGTATATTGTAAATTGTACAAAACAGGGTAAAACAGCGCATTTTCAAAGACTGGCATTAAGTTCAGCAAAAGCTACTAATTTTGACGACAAGATGACAAATAAATGTGATGTAACAACAGACGAAATGAACAAATGATATGCACCATTTATCATTCAGCAACCAAACGCCAATATGTTTGAAAACTTTGGTAAAATTTAATCATTTTTACGCTAATCACCCTCAATAATTTAAATTGTTACTGATTTCTTGCAAATGAGGGCATTGCAAGATCTTAAGTGTGGGAAGGGGTTAAATTCTTTCGGATTTTTAAAATTTTTATCTTAAACACTTGGTTACCATTAAAAATACTAGTAACGTAGTAGTTGTATTAGAATCTAGTGCTCTCTGATGATAAAGAACAGCCCTAGTCTTATATACTGACTACCCAATTCTAGTAAATTTTTTCAAAATTTTCAATTAAATGAACTCAAAATCATGTTTATACATATTTATGAACGATAAAACTAGGTGTTAACACCGAAATTATTGTTACCTCAGAAAGGACATAAATTGAGAAACAAACCAAAATGTTAAAATTCATTTAAAATGGAATAGAGGACAATAAAAAGGAAAATAAAAGCCAAGTGTGGGAAAAATTACCAAGTTATCTTAAACATATGTCACATATTTCTGTAACAAATAACTGAAAATACTTTTGCTTTGGACTAAACTAAACTATTTTACCCGATGAAAGAAAAGAAGAGATGGATCTACACGATGAATCAATTCCATCATTAAAAGGAAGTAAAGTCTTCCGAAAAAGAAACGCGCTTCTTGATTTAGGTCAGGAAGTTGTCGTCCAGACCAGCTGTAGGTTGACGAAAAATCTAGAAAAGTCATCACTAAAATCAGCAGGAAATCCATGGACCTCAGCATAAAACAGGGTCGCCAAGTGGTCAGATTTATCCTAACCATGAGAAGGAATTATCTCGTAAAATGGGGGGGCACCGTGCAAATTAGCTGGATAAGACTAATGAATTAGATCCCCAGAAAGGATAATCTCCTTAAAGATTAAAAATCAGATTTTAAGCCTGATATTACTCAATCCTAGAGATTGACCTTAAAGATTGAGAATTCAAACTCATGGAATTCAATGATATCTAAACTCGAGCTTGAACGAGAAAATATTTTGATCAAATTATAAACCGATTTGTTTTCTGAAAACCCATTTTCAATGCGTTCATTACCATTGAACGTAAAATCCTAGGAATTCACCTGGAATTCATTAGGTCATCTGAACCAAATCGGGTGTCAACCGTAAGAACGGTGGTTGCATAGCATGGTTAAAGACAGGACCTTGTGCCAGACCGACAAATTATAAGGGTGAGCTTTACTATTGCTCCTACAAAGGATAGTAATTGCGTCCGACACGTTATAGACCATAATTAAAAGCATGTCAGGGGACATTGCCTTAACAGTTGCTTATTCAACGCTTTCCTTTATAACCGACGGTAGTTTACCGAAAGGTAATATACGGAGCAAATATACTGGATGTGTTGCTTTCCTAATACAAGATTAGCAAGTGGGTGACACAAAACCACAAGTTTTGAGCTAAAATTTTCAAATCTGAAACCCACCAAGCCCACAAAAATATTTTGCAAACACCGGTGAAGGGTTATTCCGAAAAACTTATCTAGGGTAAAAACTAGATTTAATTTTCAAAAGATCAAATGTTTTCATAAAGATCCAATTTCCTTAATGGATCTAAATTTTATAGTCATGTGGGACTGTAAACCACATCATTACTACCATTGTTTATACCGCCGTATTGAAATCACTGATGTACAAAGGGTGAAGAATAAAGAAGTGATTCTAGTATTTCAAGACTATATTGCTTGAGGACAAGCAACGCTCAAGTGTGGGAATATTTGATAATGCTAAAAACGAACATATATTTCATAGCATTATTCCTCAAGAAAGACAAGCTTTTAGTTGCAACTGTTCTATTTACAAGTGATATTCGTTTAAATAATAAAAGGTGAAGACAAAAGACAGATTCGACGAATTGAAGACGCAAACGACCAAAAAGCTCAAAAGTACAAAATACAATCAATGAGGTTCCAATTATTGATAAGAAACGTCTCAAAATTACAAGAGTACAAGATTCAAAACGCAAAGTACAAGATTTTAAATTGTACGCAAGGACGTTCGAAAATCCGGAACCGGGACCAGAGTCAACTCTCAATGCTCGACGCAACGGACTAAAAATTACAAGTCAACTATGCACATAAATATAATATAATATATAATTAATTCTTAAAATTAATATATATATTATATTATATTATAAAACCGTCGGCAGAAGAAAACAACCAAATATGAGCCTCCCCAGCTGGCCATGCGATCGCATGGCCTTGAAGAGCAAAGCTCATGCGATCGTATGAGCTCATTTTTCAGTTCACAGGCCTATAAATTTGCAGTTTGGTGAACGTAAAATCCATCCTTCTTCTCTTCATCATACGTAAAGCATTTATATTTATATTTTAATTTTAATTTTAATTTTAAATCCTAATAATAAGGGTATGTTAGCGAATGTTATAAGGGTGTAAGTCGAAATTCTGTCCGTGTAACGCTACGCTATTTTTAATCATTGTAAGTTATGTTCAACCTTTTTAATTTAATGTCTCGTAGCTAAGTTATTATTATACTTATTTAATCCGAAGTAATCATGATGTTGGGCTAAAAATATTAAAATTGGGTAATTGGGCTTTGTACCATAATTGGGGTTTGGACAAAAGAACGACACTTGTGGAAATTAGACTATGGGCTATTAATGGGCTTTATATTTGTTTAACTAAATGATAGTTTGTTAATTTTAATATAAAGATTTACAATTGGACGTACCTATAAATAACCATATACACTCGATCGGACACGATGGGCAGGGTATTTATATGTACGAATAATCGTTCATTTAACCGGACACGGGAATGGATTAATAGCCACTAGAATTATTAAAACAGGGGTGAAATTATGTACAAGGACACTTGGCATAATTGATAACAAAGTATTAAAACCTTGGGTTACACTCAGTCGACATCCTGGTGTAATTATTAAACAAAGTATTAAAATCTTGTTACAGTTTAAGTCCCCAATTAGTTGGAATATTTAAACTTCGGGTATAAGGATAATTTGACGAGGACACTGGCACTTTATATTTATGACTGATGGACTGTTATGGACAAAAACTAGACAGACATATTAAATAATCCAGGACAAAGGACAATTAACCCATGGGCATAAAACTAAAATCAACACGTCAAACATCATGATTACGGAAGTTTAAATAAGCATAATTCTTTTATTTCATATTTAATTTCCTTTATTTTATATTTAATTGCACTTCTAATTATCGCATTTTTATTTATTGTTATTGTATTTAATTGCACTTTTAATTATTGTACTTTTTAATTATCGCAAGTTTATTTTATCGCACTTTTATTATTCGCAATTTCATTATCGTTATTTACTTTACGCTTTAAATTAAGTCTTTTATTTATTTAATATTTTACATTTTGTTTTAACTGCAACTAAAGTTTTTAAAATCGACAAACCGGTCATTAAACGGTAAAAACCCCCCTTTATAATAATAATATTACTTATATATATTTGTATTTTTATAAATTTAAACTAATATAGCGTTAAGCTTTGTGAAAAAGATTCCCTGTGGAACGAACCGGACTTACTAAAAACTACACTACTGTACGATTAGGTACACTGCCTATAAGTGTTGTAGCAAGGTTTAAGTATATCCATTCAATAAATAAATAAATATCTTGTGTAAAATTGTATCGTATTTAATAGTATTTCCTTGTAAAATATAAAGCTATTTTATATACACCTCGCATAACATCAATGTTTATTCTCAGGTACTTAAATATTGCTTCCGATGTATATCTACTGCTTTGATGATGATTGCTTGCTATGCTTGGAGTCTTCATTACATATCATATCAATTAAAGACATATTTATCTTTCGCTGCAAAACTCAACAAAACGTCTCATGTAGAGTCGTTCACGTTTATACAACTGTGATTTGATATAATTAGTCACAAATACCCCAGGCCTTATTTGGGGGTGTGACAGATAGTGTAAGAGTTCTGGTTAGTAATGATGTAGGACTGAGACTCTTAGCATGATCCAAGTAACATTTAGGCTGAGCAATGGCTTGAGCTGATTCAACACGATGAGGATCCAGCTCAAGACTGCTTTGGGGGTCAGTTATGTTCTCTGCTGATTGTACTGTCAGCAGATGAAACGACCCGTCTATATTACTATAAACGCAGTACGTTCTCATTGGTCCCATAATGAGGTATTTGACCTCTATATGATACGTTTTAGAAAATATTGCATTCGTTTCATAAAAAGCACATCATTATTATACATAATGCATGTTTTAAACAACTGGGTGATTATTTAAGAAATAATCCCCAAAATACATCGGTTTCTAAATACTACACATGTGACGTAATAGTCGAATATAATACATGACAAAGGTTTTATTGAATGCAACACTTTATTTAAATAAAAGTATGAGACTCCATACAAAACCTGCTCAGATAATGCAACAGCTGAAGACTTTCTTAAGGACCTGAGAATAAACATGTGTAAACAGTCAATACAAAGGTTGGTGAGATATATAGGTTTATCATCGATATAAATATAGACCACAAGATTTCATAGTTATAAATATATGTACACTCGCAAGTGTATAAAAGTATTCTATAAGTTGTTGAGTGCTTCGGTAACCATACTTAACCATAAATGTAGCATATTCTCTTTATTATGAAATCTCCCTACACTGTACCAAGTGTAGTAAAAATGAAGTACTATGCAACCGTTTACGATACTAGAGCGACTAGCCCGATTGGGGTTGTTAAACCCGATAGATCTATCAATAGGATTCGCGTATACATGTTCTTACAACATGTAAATATTAGTTACCAAGCTATTAGGGAAGATATGCAAAGTGGTACAACTCAACGTAGAATATATTTTAAGTACTTGTGTCTATGGCGTAAAACATAAAATGCATGTATTCTCATCCCAAAATATTTGTAGAGTTTAAAAATGGGACAATATACTCACAGCAGTAAAAGTATATTAATAATAAGTTTTCAACTTATTAAAAATATGACCGTCGTCCTTGGATTCACGAACCTATAATAATAATAACGATTCAGATAATAATACGACATATGAATAAAATAAAGCAAGTTCATAGAATACTTATATAATAATTTTTAACATTTTATGTTAGTAGTCCATTGTTAGTAGTCCTTTGTTAGTAGTCCAAAATAGTCCGAAAAGTCCAACAGTCCAATAATCGGTATATATATATATATATATATATATATATATATATATATATATATATATATATATATATATATATATATATATATATATATATATATATAATCTTAGAATTACCCCACGACGTATTGTATACGTATTGTCTTTGCATCAACCCAGAGACGTATTGTATACATATTGTCTTAGGATTAACTAAGACGTATTGTGTACGTATTGTCTTAGGATTTATCAAAACGTATTGTATACTTATTGTGTTAGGACGTACCAAGAATATTATTATACATATATACAATCACAAAATTAACCAAGATTATAATATTTTGTTATACTACTGATAACATATCCAAATATATATAGGATATAGGAAAAGTTAACAAGGATATAGTTAATATAGTTTTTATAATATAAATTTCGTCCATACAACGTTAATTTTAGCAGATTTTGTTTTGCTCGCCAAATATTCATTACAACTCCGTTTAAAGTGAATCAAATTGCTATGGATTCATTAAGAAGTAAATTTTACAAAACCAATTCGAAAATTTCATCCCAAGTAGTAATTTTTTAAGCTTTACCCTCTTTTTGTGTCGGTGGACAGATTTAGAAAAATCCCGGCATCCACCCAATATATGATTTTTGATAAAATACTTCCACTTTGTCTAAAATCATGAAAAAATACTGGAAGTCTTATTTACATATATTAACATATTTCCAAAGTCTTAGCCTCGAACTCAAAGTCTAAGATAGGTTTTTAATTCCCAACCCAAAACAGCCCGCTTTTTACCGAATGGAGATTAAAGGATATATGTTAAGTTTCAAGGTGTTCTTCATATGTACAAGTTATAAGTTATTATTAACTTAATATAACATCATAATATATATAAATAAGTGTTATTAGAGTTTAGTTAGAAAGATTAGATTAGTTTTTCAAACAAGCTTGGTGTTCACCAAAACAAGTTCTAGTTTTTACAAGTTTTATAAGTATAATAAGATAGCAACTATACAAGGAATTGAACAAGGATTTTGAGAAGTATTTTACCTTGATTATGAAGAGAAAAGTTGCTGAGATTAAACTATGATATGAGAGCATTCAAGTGTGTGCTTTTAGTTTAAGAAAATGTGGAGTAAAAATGAGTTAAAATGATCCTTATTTATAAGCTTATAATTTTGGCTTTTAGTGAAGGAATTGAACAAGGATTTTGAGAAGTATTTTATCTTGATTATGAAGAGGAAAGTTTCTGAGATTAAATTATGATATGAGAGCATTCAAATGTATGTTTTTAGTTTAAGAAAATGTTGAGTAAAAATGAGTTAAAATGGTCCTTATTTATAAGCTTATAATTTTGGCTTTTAATGAAAATATCTAAGATAAGTTAAATTGTATTAAGTCATGCATGACATATTAAATTGATTAGGTCATGGATGACATATTACACAAATAATTGCAGATTTCTATTGGTATATATCAATAGTAAATACTAGTTAGAAGTTGTGTATAATACTGGTAAAAATACCGTATGAATGCGAGTAGAATTCTTTGAGGAAATTGAACGGAAATACATGTATAGCTATCCTTTATATGTATTGGTATATTATAAAGTGTATTCAATACTTGTAAGGATGTATTTACACTCGTAATACATTATATGTAAATACGTTTTAACATAAGTTAATTACGTCGTTTAAATAGTAATATATATATTGTTTGAAAACTCTTTAAATTAGTAGTATGAAAATATATATATAATACTTTGTTAATATACTTAATGAGATATCTAATTATCATATTTTCAAGTTAAATATATATAAATCCATATATATACACAATAATTAAACAATTAAACAATTAAATCAAGTTATGACGTTCGTGAATCGTCGGAATAAAAGGGTGACCAAAAGCTTGTGTAAAACTCTTTTCGGAGGTTCAAGATTTATTAAAATTCATTGCTTATCAAGTCAGAATTATATAAAGATTAAGTTTAAATTTGGTCAGAAATTTCCGGGTCGTCACAGCAGAGGATATTGCATGATGTTCAATTTAGAAAAATGTGGAAGTGCCTGGTTAGAAGAGTATGGGTTGCTACTCTTCTTAACACTAGTTTTAAAACCAGTCAGCTTGGGAGTAAAGGTTGTGCCTTTAACTCCACTTTCATTTTTCAAGTCATCAGTTAAAACATTTTTAATTAAGTTAGAGATTTCTGCTGTTTGGTCTAGAGACGCACCAGGTTCCATAGCAGCTTTCTTTTCAGAAGTAGCAGTTGAGACTGGGGCAATCCCTCCTGTGGTTTACTTGGAGCCAGCTTTAGCTCGTTTGGATTTGCCTGTTACCAAGAAATAGTTAAGCAACGGATTCCATTACTAGAAGTGGGTAGTCAGTATATAAGACTAGGGCCGTTCTTTATGATCAGAGAGCACTAGATTCTAATACAAATACTGCTTTACCAGTATGTGAGATGATGGCTGTACTAGTTGAGGTAGCTGGCTTTTGCTGAGGTCCCTCCCCTCAGCTGGTGCAACACCAGAGGCAGTCGTTTGGGCAACTCCACCTTGAGCAGCGAGATACTCAAGCATTGATGGCGTCAAATCATCATATGGAGCAGTAGGTTTATCCTTTTACATCCCCCCTTGCTTTAGAGGCAGGTCAAATGATTCATCAGCGATCTACTGGTAAGCTTCACCCAGCTCATTTTCAAAAACCAGGCTCAAGAATCTTGGAAAGGGGATTAAGTGTGTTCGTTTGGGTGCTAGCACCATGTCCCTTAACCTGAGGTAGATCTCAGCTGCGTAGTAAATATTCATGTTGAACAACAAACTATGACCAATTTTGAGCTCAAAGTCTGAGCATTGATCGAAACTACCGGACTTTTGGCTGATACACTGGGTCAGCAGCCCGAAAAAGTAATACCACAGCGGTGGCATGTTCTTCCTTAGCGGCGTATAAGCAATTAGACTAGTATATCCGATTGTCTCCAGCACTTCCCTCCTGAAATCATCGCTCGTTGGTGAATTAACAAATGAACCACCGGGTAATTGAAGGGCACGACGGATGGCATCTACAGTGATCGAGCAGTTTAGGGTTTCAGTCACCATGCCACGAATACAAGGAGCATTATGTTGAGTGGTGGCCATGGTGGCAGTATACTAGAATCTTGCTAAACAGGCCGGATAGAGGCGAGAAGGAACTCCGGTGATGGATCTCGCCAAGGGGCATCGCCTGATGTAGTCGATCAAAACCTCATAGCCAGTGTTGGCTTTAGACTTGGGAATAGAGAGAGCGTGTGCTGCATTGCCTCTGGAAAGGCAAATCAGTGCATGGTCTGGTGCATTAGCAGCCCTGATCAGGTTGGGGTGAAGATTGAACAGTGAACCCTGTACAACTTGTTCCTCAATGACCAGTGGAGGGTGTTGTTCTGATTGTTGTGGTTCCACCGCTTGTTGTTGCTGTTGTTGTTCCTCTGCCTGATTCTCAGCAGGTGGTGATTGGTGTTGTTGTTCTGCCATTGATGAGATGTTGAAGATGAATGTATGAAAGATTTGAAGATTTGGGAATTTTAGAGAGAGGAGTGTGTATTTGAAAGGTAAATCAAAGAGTTAATAACCGAAGGTTATTATGTGGAGTTGATCGCCTTATTTAACCTTTCGGATTGGTGGAAAAAGTGCAGGAGAGAGAAAATGGCAACTGTCACCTGCAGGCGCGTGGGCAGATGTGACAGACTGGCACGTTTTCGAGGGGACACAGACTGTTGACATGACGTTTAATCGGCTTGAACACTCATACCTCCCATTAAGCATTAAATGCAGCAGTTTTCACTTCAATTTGAATTTAAAACCATAAGATAAATTTTGTATTAAATACAAAAATTCTTTGTGACATTTAATATGTAATGAATTTAATTTTAAATCATTGGGAGTAAATGAGTTTCAAATTTAAGGTATCATTTAAGTATTGTGAGCTATTGATAATGCTAAAAACGAACATATATTTCATAGCATTATCCCTCAAGAAAGACAAGCTTTTAGTTGCAATTGTTCTATTCACAAGTGATATCCGTTTAAATAATAAAAAGGTGAAGACAAAAGACAGATTCGACGAATTAAAGACGCAAATGACCAAAAAGCTCAAAAGTACAAACTACAATCAAAGTGGTTCCAATTATTGATGAGAAACGTCTCGAAATTACAAGAGTACAAGACGCAAAACGCAAAATACAAGATATTAAATTGTACGCAAGGACGTTCGAAAATCCGGAACCGGGACCAGAGTCAACTCTCAACGCTCAACCCAATGGACTAAAAATTACAAGTCAACTATGCACATAAATATAATATAATATTTAAATAATTCTTAAAATTATTTATATATTATATATATTTAATTAAACTGTCGGTAAACAAGAAAACAAGCGATCCTGAGCTGGAATCCCAGGCCATGCGATCGCATGGCCTGGAAGTGTAATCTTCATGCGGTCGCATGACCTAAAAAGTCAGGCCACATCCCTATAAAAAGCCATTTGTTGAGTGAACTAAAACACATCTTTTTCTTCTATCTCTCTCACGTATACATATATATATATATATATATATATATATATATATATATATATATATATATATATATATATATATATATATATATATATATATATATATATATATATATATATATATATATATATATATATATATATTATATTTTTAATTTTAATTTTAATTTTAATAATAATAATAAGGGTATGTTAGCGATGTTGTAAGGGTGTAAGTCGAAATTCTGTCCGTGTAACGCTACGCTATTATTAATCATTGTAAGTTATGTTCAACCTTTTTTAATTAATGTCTCGTAGCTAAGTTATTATTATGCTTATTTAAGCCGAAGTAATCGTGATGTTGGGCTAAAATATTTAAAATTGGGTAATTGGGCTTTGTACCATAATTGGGGTTTGGACAAAAGAACGACACTTGTGGAAATTAGACTATGGGCTATTAATGGGCTTTATATTTGTTTAATTAAATGATAGTTTGTTAATTTAATATAAAGATTTACAATTGGACGTACCTATAAATAACCATATACACTCGATCGGACACGATGGGCGAGATATTTATAAGTACTAATAATCGTTCATTTAACCGGACACGGGAATGGATTAATAGTTATTGGACTTATTAAAACAGGGGTGAATTATGTACAAGGACACTTGGCGTAATTGTTAACAAAGTATTAAAACCTTGGGTTATACGCAGTAGATATCCTGGTGTCATTATTAAACAAAGTATTAAGACCTTGTTACAGTTTAAGTCCCCAATTAGTTGGAATATTTGACTTCGGATATAAGGATAATTTGACGAGGACACTCTCACTTTATATTTATGACTAATGGACTGTTATGGACAAAAACCAGACGAACATATTGAATAATCCAGGACAAAGGACAATTAACCCATGGGTATAAACTAAAATTAACGCGTCAAACATCATGATTACGGAAGTTTAAATAAGCATAATTATATATTTCATATTTAATTGCACTTTTAATTATCGCACTTTTATTTACTGTCATTGTATTTAATTGCACTTTTAATTATCGTACTTTTTAATTATCGCACTTTATTTATTGTCATTTTATTTTATCGCAATTTCATTATCGTTATTTAATTTCCGCTTTAAATTAAGTTATATTTATTTTTTATATTTTACATTAGGTTTTAACTACGACTAAAGTTTTAAAATTGACAAACCGGTCATTAAACGGTAAAAACCCCCTTTTATAATAATAATATATATATATATATATATATATATATATATATATATATATATATATATATATATATATATATATATATATATATATATATATATATATATTTGTATTTTTACAATTATAAGTTAAAACTAATATAGCGTTGAACTAGTTTATTAGATCCCTGTGGAACGAACCGGACTTACTAAAAACTACACTATTGTACGATTAGGTACATTGTCTATAAGTGTTGTAGCAAGGTTTAGGTATATCCACTCTATAAATAAATAAATAACTTGTGTAAAGTTGTATTGTATTTAATAGTATTTTCCTTGTAAAATATAAACTATTTTATATACACCTCGCATAACATCAGCTATTTATTATTTTGTTTTGAACATTGAATAACCATGATATAAAAGACCTTGTTGTGCTGACTGTTTGACATGTAGGCAGTAAGTGAAAGAATTTGTGACTTACTGGTTGGCCCTACATGTTGTAGAGCCAGCACACCAACAAAGTTGCCTTTTATTTTAAAGTTCAAGCATACCCAGCTTAGAGATGAGATAGTTAAAACGTTTCTCATTTAAGGGCTTTGTGAAAAGATCTGCTAGCTGCTGGTCTGTTGAAATAAAATGTAGCTCCATATCTCCTTTCTGAACATGATCCCTTATGAAATGATATCGAACGTCAATGTGCTTTGTTCTAGAATGCATCACAGGATTGTTGGTAATAGCAATAGCACTTGTGTTTTCACAGTAGATTGGAGTTTTTGTAACATGAACACCATAGTCCTTCAGCTGTCTTTGCATCCATAGTACTTGAGCAGTACAACTACCAGCAGAAACATATTTTGCCTCAGCAGTAGATGTGGACACAGTATTTTGCTTTTTGCTCGTCCAGCTGACTAGCCTACCACCCAGTAACTGGCAACCACCCAGTAACTCGCAACCACCAGTAGTACTTTTCTTGTCTATATTACACCCTGCAAAGTCAGAATCTGAATACCCAATTAGCTCAAAATCCTGGTCTTTAAGATACCAAAGACTACGTTTAGCATTACCTTTCAGATACCTAAATATCCTTTTTACTGCTAGCAAGTGTGACTCTTTAGGATCAGCTTGATATCTGGCACAGAGACATGTGGCAAACATAATATATGGTCTGCTGGCTGTAAGATAAAGTAGGGATCTAATCATACCTCTATATTCAGTGATATTGACTGGTTCACCATTGGGATCAGCATCTATTTTAATAGATGCTGCCATTGGGGTCCCTATATCTTTTAAACAGGTCAGACCAAATTTCTTTAACATATCTTTGATATATTTATCTTGACTTATAAAAATTCCATCATCAAGTTGTTTAATTTGCAATCCTAAAAAGTATTGCAAATCTCTTTGTAAGCTCATTTCATATGTCTTTGACATAAGTTTTGAAAAATCTTGACAAAGTTTCTCATTTTTAGATCCATAAATAATATCATCCACATATATCTGTACCAGTAAGAGATCACCATCTATCTCTTTTGAGAATAGAGTGGTATCAATTGTTCCAACTTTAAAACCTATACCAGTGAGATACACATGAAGTGTCTCATACCATGCTCTTGGTGCCTGTTTTAGGCCATATAGAGCTTTGTCTAACTTGTAGACATGGTCTGGATATTTGCTGCTTACAAAATCAGGAGGCTGTTTGACATAGACTTCTTCTTGCAGCTTCCCATTTAGAAACGCAGATTTAACATCCATCTGGAATACCCTAAAGTTCATCTTAGCAGCATATGCCAAGAACAATCTAATAACTTCCATCCTAGCCACTGGAGCATATGTCTCTCCATAATCCAATCCTTCTTCCTGTTTGAAACCCTGAACTACCAATCTAGCTTTGTTTCTAATCACAATCCCATCTTCATCCATCTTATTCTTGAAGACCCACTTGGTACCAATGATATTCTTAGTTTCATCATCAGGTTTAGGTACCAATGTCCAAACCTTATTCCTATCAAACTGGAAGATCTCTTCTTGCATAGCTCCTACCCAGCTTGGATCTTTGATTGCTTCATCGGGACATGTAGGTTCAATGGTAGACACAAAGTTTACATGCATACAAAAGTTGTTGGTTGCATGTCTTTTTGTTTTAACACCGCTTGCCAGATTACCAATAACTTGTTCAATTGGATGCTCCTTTGTCCATCTAGTGTTATGAACAGGTGAGCTTGTTGTGGAACACACAACATCTTGATCATCAGCTGGCTCAGAGAAATGAGCAGCAGTGGGAGACAGCTGTTCATTATGAGTGTAACCAATACCAACTTGAGATCCTTCAGAACCAGTAGACCTATGCTCCAGTTGTAAAACTTCAGTAGAGCCAGTAGGTCCACATAGTTTAGACACAGATAGAACAGAGTGTTCCATCTCATCATCAGAGAACCCAGCAAAATGGATTGGTGAGGGATTTGCTGCTGGTTCTTCTTCGTCATCAAGAGCTTGCTGAGTTGTCTCTTCAAATAGTAACTCTTAATCTTCTTGACCAGAAGATGAAGTAGGGGCAGTTTCATCAAATGTAACATTAATGGATTCTTCACAACAGCCCCTTCTTTTATTGAAAACCTTGTATGCCTTTGACATGTTGGAATATCCCAAGAATATACCTTCATCAGCCTTAGCATCAAACTTGCCTAGCTGATCCCTATTGTTTTTAGAATGAAACAGGGAGTGCCAAATACATGAGGAAATGAAATTGAGGGTCTTCTGCCTTTGAGAACTTCATAAGCAGTTTTCTGATATATTTTCACAATTAAAGATCTATTCTGGGTAAAACAAGCAGTGTTCACAGCTTCTGCCCAATATGAATTTTTCAGCCCAGACTCAGCCAACATAGATCTTGCTTCTTCAATGAGAGTTCTGTTTCTTCTTTCCAACACCATTCTGTTGAGGTGTTCTCACAGCAGAAAAGTTCTGTGAAATACCTTTGTCAGTACAAAATTCTTCCAATGTTGCATTTCTGAATTCTGTACCATGATCACTTCTAAGCTGCTTCACCAGTTGCCCATTCAGTAGTTCCATTCTTTTTGATAAAATTGATAATTTCATTAGCAGCTTCACTCTTTTGCTTCAAAATGAACACCCAAGTGTATCTGGAATATTCATCAACAATCACCAGTGTATACTTCTTCCCACTACAGCTGGCTATATTAACAGGACCAAAAAGATCCATATGAAGAAGGTGAAATGATTTCTCTACAGATGAAATCTGCTTTGATTTGAATGAGGCATGGTGATGCTTCCCTTTTTCACATCCAGGACATAATATATATATATATATATATATATATATATATATATATATATATATATATATATATATATATATATATATATATATATATATATATATATATATATATATATATATATATATATATATATATATATATATATATATATATATATATATATATGTCCTTCATATAAGACATTGTGGGTAGCCCAGACACCAAACTTTTACTAGATAACTTATGAATATCTTTAAAGTTGAGATGTGAGAGTCTTTTGTGCCATAACCACTTGAGGTTGTCTGTTGCCTTTGAATAAAAACAAGTATCAGTTGTTGTGACTGCTGTGTTCATGTCGATTTGATACATGTTCTCATGTCTTTTTGCTGTCAGCAGTGGCTTCCCTGTCTTATCAAAAATAGTGCTAATTTTTCTTCTGAATTGAACTATCTTACTTTTGCTTGTCAGTTGGCTTATGCTGAGTAAATTATGTTTAAGCCCAACGACATATGCTACATTTGAAAATGTAACATTCCATTTGTTAAAGCACCAAAACCCTTTGTGTAACCCAACGAATTATCTCCATATGATACAACTGGACCATCCTTTTCTTGATAGTCCATCAGCAGGGACTTACATCTGGTCATATGTCTCGAACAACCACTATCGAGATACCAGATTTGCTTGTTTTGAATGCCCTGCACAGTAGCTAAGAGATTAGTTCTTTTTGGGAACCCATCCAAGGATGGGTTCTGGAAGGGTCATCTTTGATGATCTCTTCCTGTCTGCTGGTTTGCTTGAAGATGCAGCAGTAGATGGGGTTAGGGTTAGAGTACACCGGTTGGCTAAGTGAAACTTACTGCCACATTTGTAGCATTTTCTCACATTTGGTATCGGTAACTGGTCATACACTGAGTAAATCGGTGCAATAAGATCGGGTCTTTTTTCAGATATGGCAGCTATGAGCTGGTCAAGCTTGACAGTCATTATCTCAGTGATAGATGACCCATCACATGATTCCACAATTTGGTTCACTTTTGCTTTTCCCTTGAAGGCAACTTTCCTTTTAGAACCAGTACCATAATCATGGTATACTGCTTTGCCTTTGTTGTTCGACGAGTCTGTGTGGGAAGTTACTGACCCGTCAGCTGATGCTGGTTGATTCTTGTGAATCTTGATTACTGCCTTTGACTTGCCAGTATTGCATTTTGCTGGCTTGTCAGCAGCTACTGGTTGACCAGTACAATTTTCATCAGCTAGCTCAGCACTGGTGGAATTTGAACACGAAGGGGAATCAATTGATTTTAACTTTCTTTGATTGTTTTCAGTGATTTCCCTTTTAATGCGTCTTTCCTTTGGAGTCATATAGTAAATGCTTGAGGGATCAGTAGTTTCATCAATTGAAGTACTGGTTTCCTTGGCTTTTACTTCATCCTCTAAAATATCTTTCATGGACGGTGGTGGGGTCTCAGTAGGTCTGACAAACTTATTTGTTAAGACCTTATTACCCTTAACTATCTTGGCAAAGGTATTTGGCAAGACAGCTTCAGGATCTGTTTCAAGAATGGGGTCCATGTAAGTAACTTCTGCGAGAGCAGCTGTAGCAGCATAGTCACTAGCAAAGAAAGATTCAACTTGGGCAGGCACCTGCTCATTTACACACTTAGCTGTGTGTTGAGCAGATGTACACCATGAAGCAACAACCTTCTTGAGGTCGTTTAGCTGGTTCTTAACATCTGCTGCCTCAACGTGAAGAGACTTTAAAGCAAAATTTTATTTTTCAAGTTTTGAAATTTCATCCTTCAAGATCTTAATTTCATCAGTTTTGCTTTTAAGTTTATCATTTAAATATTTGTTATCATTTTTCAAAACTTCTTCACGTTTACTGCCTCTACATAGATCAACTCTTAGGTAGTCAAACATTTCAGCTTTTTCATCATCAGTATAAGTTCGAAGATTATCAACCTTATACAGCATTTCAGATTTCCATTGAGGTGAATCCTTTTTCCGATCAGCTTCCCTCATATCAGCCAAAAATATACTACCATTATCATCCTCATCAGACTCCTCGACCTCCTTGGCCATCAAACACAGCTTTTTACCAGAAGCATAACCAGCATCATCATCATCAGTATCACTGTCAGAAGATGAAGAAGAGCTGGTTTCATCCCAATCATGATGCTCAGCAACTAGAACCTTTTCTGGCTTCTTTCCCTTCTTATCAGCCTTTGCACTTTCCTTCATCTGAGCCTCCATAGCTTTGTACTTGTTCTTGTACTTATCAGCTTTTGAGAAGGAGTTAGCATGTGATGTTGAAGGTTTTCTGGACATGCATTCAGCAGCAAAATGTCCAACCTTAATATAATTGTAACACTTAGATTTAGGACCCTTGACTGATTTGCTGATGTACCTAGCACTTGGTTTCTTATTCCCTTTGTATGGCTTGCTGGTTTTATTACGATTGAACCTTTTGAACTGCCTAGCCAGCAAAGCCATACCTTCAGCAAACCCTTCCATGTCATCTTCATCATCACTGCTTTCTTCAGACCCAGTACCACTTTCCACCTCATCTTCAGCTGACTCATCTTCTGCCATCAACCTTTAAACCAGTAAAACTTTTTGAACTTTCTTTTTAGCAGCAGCAATAAGAGCAGTATCATCAGTTTTTGAGGATTTTGAGGTGGTGGGGACAGACTTAAAGTTTTTTTTTAAATTCAGTTCAAGTTTAGCTTCTGCCTTCTCATGGTTCCAAAGTGTACCATAAAGAGAGGACATGTTAAAGTTCTTTAAGATCTGGGTGGTTCTTAAGGGGTCAGTGACAGGTTTTCATTTAGTAGGCAGTGAGTCAATGAATTTGTTTACTTGTTCAAAATCAGTATATGTGATTTTTAAAGTAAGCAGGTCAGCAACTAAGGAGTTAAACCTAATGAAGGTTTGCTTAAGGGTCTCATTCTTTTAGGCAAAGAACATTTCATACTCTCTTTTCAAAGCAATAATCTTGTTCTGCCTAACCTCATCCATGCCTTCATAAGTAACATCTAGATAGTCTAACATAAGCTTAGCATTCAGCTTTCCCTTAATCAGTTTGAACAGGTGGTTAGGTAAAGTTATAGCTAACAGATTTCTGATCTTAGGGTCAAGTCCAACACGATGTTTGTCTTCGGCATCCCATTTGGCTGGAGTGAGAATAACCTCTCTGCCAGGAATGGCAGGAGTGTCAGCAGTAGCTGGGATGCTATCAATAGTCACAGTTAGGACAAATGGACCATCTGTAGCAATACTAGGCATAAGTGGGTCAATAGACTCCAGGTGAAGCATGAACCTTGCCTTCCAAGTTTCATACTCATCTTCATCGAATTTATTAGATGAGCCATTTCAAGGTAAGCTGTATTTGAGTATGCAGCCATGACTGAATTCAGATCCAAGATATTAAATTATCAAGACTGAAGCTCTGATACCAGTTGTTGGTCCCTTGATTAACAACAGAAGTATTGTAGAGAGGGGGTGAATACAATTTCTTTTAATTAACTGACCAATTAAACACAGTTTAGTATTCAAGAATGTAATTTAAATAGAGTCAAAGGTAATTTTTCAATTGTTATTCTTTATTGATTAAATCATAAAGAATTACAACTATCCTTGGCGGAATGAGAGTTGGTTGATACAGATTTACCTAAGTATAGCTATGAGGATAAACTTAAAGCTATTATACGTTTTGGACTCTAAATAACAAAACCCACACCACTAGTGGATACAACAATTTATAGTAGTCCTATTAACTGTGTAATGGTTCTATTGTCCACTGGTACATAGGATGTCTGTACTTGTGGGGACAACAGCATCAGAGAGTGTGCTCTCCTTTTTTCTCTTTGGTAGCTATTTGCAAGAACACCCCAATTTGGTTTGGCACCACTATTCGCTTAAACAAATAGAATGTTGTGTTCCCTAGGCGTTGACAAAGTATAACACATGTCTGCACATGCGTTAAACTTCTGCATTCCCATGTGGTCTTGTAAGGTCGTTTGTCAGCCGTCGACGCGTATCCTTTTCTGTTCAACTTTATCTTCGACTTCTGTTGAATAGTACAATTGATGTAGACCACTCATGAAACCACCATGCTTGTAATGGAGCATGGCTGTCTTGTGTTGTATGCTGCTTACTAGGTTTACTGGTTCTTCTTATGCTGAGTCACTTGATATTCTTGAATTACTGAGTACTCATCCTGTGCTGATTCGAAGAATACACTCTACCTTGTGCTGGTAGACTAGGCAGCATACTGAACACTTAACATAGCAATATTTGCTGTATATACATAAACAAACTTGTGCTGGCTGCACATAACATTTTAGTGCAAATAAATTACAGTTTTGTCATAATTAAATCCGTAATTATTTTGGGGACTCAACATATACCTACCTTCACAAACCGCCCATTTAGACACCTAAAGTGGACTTCACTAATTATCATTACGGGTGGTAATTCCGACCCATTAAACAAGTACAATTTAACCTAAATTATACTTGACGCCATTTAAGCCAACCTAGGTCTTAACACTAAATTACTACTTAGGTAGTAATCATTTCAAACGCCCTTTAACACTTAACAAAAGTGCTTATCACCCAATTAATCCAAAATTAGGTTTAACTCACTTCAACTTGTCAAATTACACCCAAAACACCTACAATCATTAACAACTAGTGATTGTATCTTAAAATCATCATTTGACACAAAAAAAAAATCAAGAACACTTAACCCATTTCAACATAAAACCCATTTTGACCCATATTAGGGTTTACACCCCAAAATCAAGTCAACACAAACCAAAATCACTAGTACACAAGTGTTCTAAGGTTTAACTAACACATGCAAGATCCAAACTTACAATTTCATCAATCGAAACCCTAAGTCACCCATTTAGGCTTACTTACATGAATCTTACCCAAAACCCCCCAAATTTCACAATAAATGGGTTTATAACTCTAACTAACACAAACCCTAACTTAAACAAGAATCAAACACTACAATTCGGATTAGGGTTTACCTCAAGCACCAAAATGAGCTCTAGTAGCTAGAAACACCAACAAGCACCAAGAACCACTCCAATTTGGGCAAAAATCACCACCTTCATCACCATTTGAAGCTTCCGCTCTCTAGAACTCTCCTCTCTCTCTCTCTCTCTCTCTCTCTCTCTCTCTCTAAGATGTGATGAGAGAGTTGTGGATGTGAAAATGATCCAAAAGTGGATCTAAAACTGATATTAAAGCCACCAATCAGTCCACAAGTAAAAAAACCAAAGTACCCCTTTTAATTTAAATAAAATACAGATGCTGGCCCGTCAGGCCTTTTGAACGGCGTCCAAAAAGGTTGGACGGCGTCCAAATCAACTTGATCAGTTTTGTGAACTTGTTTTGGTCATAACTTTCAAACCGTAACTCCGTTTTCGATGAATCAAATATCGTTGAAAACGTAATAAGATTTACTTTTCAATGGTAAGGTTTTAGAACACTAAGTCAAACTTTATTTGGGGTCCAAATATACACTTACATGCCTCGTAATTCGAATGACGTCAAAAATAACGCATAACAGAAAAAACGGGGTGTTACATAAGAAGTAAAAGTATAATGTAAATAAAAAGTACAGTGGTAAAGAAGTTTTTTTAACTGTTTTTTTTTGTCTAAGAACTATTAAGTTCGGTCAAATTAGTATTTATTATATATATATATATATATATATATATATATATATATATATATATATATATATATATATATATATATATATATATATGTTATAATATATAATATATTATTATTATTAATTATATTTTTTTGGTTATTATTATTAATCAATAGTTATAATAACTATTTATTTATTTATTTATTAAAGCATATGTTGGAATCTAGTATATCATGATCATTAATTATTAATTATTGCCAATTAAAACAAGAATAACGTTGAGGGTTTTTATAATAGTTTCGTTCAACTTTTCAAACTTTTACATAACAATGTTCGAATATTTTGTTAAACGATAGATATTATTAAATGAAAATGAATACAAAAGTAAATTAAAATTAAATTGTCGAACAACATAAACATGATCAAATAGAACACGAAAAGTAACACAACATTGAAAGTATATTATATTAATAATAATAATAATAATAATAATAATAATAATAATATAATAATAATAATAATAATAAAAATAATAATAAAAATAATAATAATAATAATAATAATAATAATAATAATAATAATAATAATAATAATTAATACCCAGGTTCAATTCTCACTCTAAGCAGGTAGTTTTCCAATATTTGATGATACTGCCAATATCAATACGATTTGGGAAGGTCTCTGGGGGGTTTTCCAACCTTCGATGATACTACCAACATCGTCAATGCGTGTGTGTGTGTGCGACAAATGAGAGCATTCAATGTCGATATCGCCGTTAAAAAAATAAAAATAATAATGCAAAGCAAAACAAATGTACCTGATGTGTAATTTCGTACTCTAAATTATTAGCTAAATACCTATCGATTATCACACAATACAGGCAACTATAACCAGTTCGTGTAGTAATTAAACAAGTATTTGACTAATTCGTTCCACAGAGAGCAGACAATTAAAAACTTGAACTATTAATTATTCTAAGATTTAAAAGGGGAGTTTTGTTGTAAAACTAATTAAACGCGAAAGTTAATTAAACTTAATTCAATAAGAGACAAAGGTATCCACTTAGATTCAATTCCCTAGGCTAGGATTGCTCGTTTAAAACCGTTAATTTAACAATTATGATAATGTGACACTGTATTTATCTGTCGATTCCTACAGTTTAAGACAAGCCACCTATGTATAACTGTCGTTAACCTAGAGTTACTAACCAATTCACAATGGTATTACTCAAGATTATAGTCTAACTTAGGTTGGTTTGGTGTCCCTTACAACCTCACAATTATTGCAACTAATTTCAAGCTCAACCACTATACGATTAATTTTATTATCGGTGTCCCTCATAAAATCTCACGTATTCCTAAATTATTCACGTTCAATAATCTAGTAAAAGCTATTAATCAATTTAAATGTCGTTAGTTAATCAATAACTTCCGTGATCTAACAATCAATAAGCTTTAATAACGATGGATCTTAGTTAGACATAAAATTGTGTAATTAATTGTATTTAACCAAAAGATCGCAATTCATCACCTAGGTTCATGCATCTAAGTGAATACTAAAGATTTAGCTACTCATGGCAAAACAAATAACAAATAAATAAGAAGAACAATTAAACATAAACATTGTATTGAATAAAGAATAAAGTATTAAGAGTTAATATAAAGATTAAACTAACCAAACTTGATGTACTAGGTTAAACCCTTGCAAAATAATGTAGAAAGATAAAGAAATTCGTAACTAAGTTGTTGTAGGCTAAAATTCGGAATAAAAACTGCATGCCCCTAAATTGGGGTGAAAAACGAGTATTTATAGAAGTAGAGAATAAAATTGGAACCGCCACGGGTCGCGTTCCGCGACAAGGGCCATCGCGATACGCGATTAAGCAGAACGCGACATAGCTGCTTGGTACGCGACATTTTGCTCAGTCTAACCTCTTTTCATTGTCACGTTCTGATGCACACTACCACGAATCGATACATAATGAAACGCGATAATCATTACCAGAACGCGATGCACACTGATTTTTCACCTGTTGCACTGTTTGTCTTCAACTTGAACTTCGTTTTGGGCTATATCTTTAATAAAGTCCTCAATAATGAACCAATGAACCATATCTTGACCTTTTCTCCATTTTAAACTTAGACAACCCAATATCTTATTCAAACACTTCAAAATACCAATAAATGAAACAAGATAACGCCCAAAATATATGTATTAAAATGGCGTTATCAGTACCCGAGTTGCACCCAAGTTCTTCTAGGTTGGTTTTCTTCCTCTTCGTCGGACGAGGTGGTATCGAATAACAAATCAAGACTCGCGGCAATCCATTTTTGTAGCTGAAAAGTAGAATGTATATGTTTATATATGTTGGATTGTATATGTATAAGTTTGAGAAAATGGTGAAATGAGGATTGAAAAATAAAAATAGAATGTATATGTATTTATTGGAGAAAAAAAATTTCAAACGGCTATATCCCCAACGTCTATATTTGACCACCCAATTACAGCTCGCCACCTAGCAAACCGCCCCTCTCCCCTCTACGTGATCTGCCGACAAACGCCACAAGATAAACGCCCACAAATGCTCCATTTCGGGAGTTTGTGGGGCGTTTCTCACGCCATGTAGGCGGCATAGGAGCCACAAACGCTGCGTTATCCATGGTCTTAGTGCGAGAGTAGAAATGACAAAAGAGTGGTGTTTCATTAATGACCATATCCTTCTCCGCTATGATTGTAACAAGTGCGGTGGTTACCGCGCGTTATAGTGGTCTGTGATCACTTATATTTATATTCATGTGTTTGGAAGGTATAATTAACAACCTTTACTTTACCATATAACTCTAGCCCGTAGTTGCTGATATATAATAGTGTCACCAACGGGTGTATTCAACTCCGCGCATAAAGTAGATATTTTAATGTGTTCGGTTTTATGTGAGTTCGTAGATAAAAAGAAATAGCGTAAATGACGATCATTTCCAAATGTTGTCATCATTTAATTTAAATCGAAAAAACGTAATATAACCAAAAAAAATATAACATGAGATAATTATTATACTTACATGCTAAACCTCCTCCCAAATTTGGTCGTTTCAGTTTTAACGAGTTGTCGTTTTGAATTTGCGTTCACACTACAAATGATCCTCCAACTTTCGCACAAATTACACAACAACCCCTCAACTTTACACTTTTTCAGGGGTAAAAAACGTAAATTTATAATTTAATTAAAATAAAAAAACCTTACTCCACCCGAATTTATAACGGGTCCTATCTTCTCGCTCGGTGCGAGTTAAATTTTTCCGAGGCCACCGTTCAACTCGAAAAAATCTCACGAACCCAACGGGACTAACTATATGCAAAACGGACATCGTTAAAAAAACACTAAATAACGGGCCCTATATTCACGCTCGGTGCGAGTTAAATTTTTCCGAGACCACCGTTCAACTCGAAATAATTTTACGAACACAACGCGACTAACTATACGCGAAACGGACATCGTTAAAAAAAATAAATATTTCGGGTTATATTACATACATATATATACATATACAACACGACTAACTATACGCGAAACGGACATCGTATATTCAAATTGGACCGCGCGTCGAATACAACCTCAGCAACGCGCGGTCGGATTTTTTCTAGTTAGAAACCATTCACGAATACGTATAATACTTGTTGAAGATAGAACACAATTTACAATTGATCATAGATAATAACAATTCAAATTTGATTTGTACATTTATTTAGTTACATAAACGTGTTTATTGTAATAAAACATAGTGAATCCATCCATCCATATACTACAATAAAACGAGTGTCTTACAACTGACTTGTCACTCCCTAATTATACTTTGAAAACTAATGATTACATGTAAATTCCGTAATTAATTATGGATGATTTGGAAAAAACATGAACTGAACACGTGTAAATTATAATGCGCAATATAAAAACACGTTTTTTACTTTTCTTAGCAAATACTCGGAGCCGTACAAAGGAAGAAATCTGACAAACCCTAAAAATATTTCAAACCTTCGCTTTAACTTTTCAAGTTTCAAATCTTTTCCTTCTATCATATGAACATGCAAACTAATTCGTACATCGACTACGAAATCAAGTGGATATTAATAGTTTGATTAGGTTTCCAGACATATGGTTCACTTTCAATGTAATTTGTGGTGAAATTGGCTAAGGTTTCAAGCGGCATCAAAATTGTTATCAGAAAATCATCACATAAATCTGGCAGTGTCATACACAAATATAATTTAAATGTCTATTGCACGAGTAATATTCCATGACAGAGTAAAAAAGATAACGATCTTTCAAGTGTTGGAAATGGAGAGAACTTCTTCCAAGCTTTTATGAGACACTTCTCCCCATCTATAGTACTATCATTAACCTCCAACTTTCAATTATTCTTGGATGGTTATCATTCGATTTGTTAAATCCTCTTATATAACGTTTAGTTTTAATATCATTGAAGTTTACTTACCGGAAAGTAAGAGACACATTCAAAATAGGAAAAATATGTATTTGTCGTCTACCATATTAGTCAATAGAAAATACTAATCATTTGTAATAACAAACATTTATAAGTGGTGTGTTAATTAATTTAATGTGATTATCTTCTGCTTCATTTTAAGTTGGATTTCAAATAATTTTGTTTTACAATGATTCAAAAAAATGTTGTTCGTCGCTATGATATTTTGTATTATTGACTTAAATATTGATTGATCGTCATTTGATTCCATAAGAAATTAGCGGTATTTGTTTGAACGTTCATTGATGACAACATTTTTCCGATTATTGATGCCGTATTTATTTTCATTAAGTTTGGAGTGTATATTTTACTGTTGGTTAAGAATCATATGTAAGATTGGAGGATTTGAGAGATCTATATGTGATCATATAAAAAGTGAAAATTGCGAGAACTTTTTAGTTTTATAGTTTTTATATATTTAAATGCAACAAATTACGTGCAAATATTAATTAATGCTCATATTATTAACAAACATATGCAAATTACCACAAATTACATGTTAAATTGTTAATTATATGAAATGTTCACATGTTACACAAATAAATATGAACTTGTGATCGGGAAACTATATACTTGATAACATAGGTAAAATTTAAGTTTTTCGGACTATTTTATATTTATTCCTACTCTCCATCGATAATGATAGGTAATTTAATCTACTCACATGTGAAAATCATTGTAAATTAAAAGTTTTCGCAATTCTCGTCTTTTTGTGATTCTCGTTTGAACTTTTGACCATATATATGATGATTTATGTGATGACATTGTAAATTAAAAGTTTTCGTGTATGACATTGCCATATTTATGTGATGATTTTCTGATAACAATTTTGATGCCGCTTGAAACCTTAGCCAATTTCACCACAAATTACATTGAAAGTGAACCATATGTCTGGAAACCTAATCAAACTATTAATATCCACTTGATTTCGTAGTTGATGTACGGATTAGTTTGCATGTTCGTATGATAGAAGGATAAGATTTGAAACTTGAAAAGTTAAAGCGACGGTTTGAAATATTTTTAGGGTTTGTCAGATCTCTTCCTTTGTACGGCTCTGAGTATTTGCTAAGAAAAGTAATAAACGTGTATGGATTAGTGTATGGATGGATGGATGGATTCACTATGTTTTATTACAATAAACACGTTTATGTAACTAAATAAATGTATGAAACACATTTGAATAGTTATTCTCTATGATCAATTGTAAATTGTGTTCTATCTTCGACAAATATTATACGTATCCGTGAATGGTTTGTAATTATCTCATGTTATATTTTTTTTGGTTATATTACTTTTTTTCGATTTAAATTAACTGATGACAACATTGGAAAAGATCGTCATTTATGTTATTTCTTTTTATCTATGAACTCACATAAGAGCTATATAAATATTACTTATTTCATTCAACAGTTTATTCAAATACACAATTGCAGACCTTATTAATAACATTAACATTTATTTATACACTTAAACAATATTTGTTTAGTTTTAACAAGCAGATGATGAAGGTGGATATGTGATGTTTTGTTGTTATCATCAGCAGAAATGAGATAATCATGCACTTAATTCGAAACATTATTCAAGCCTTGTTAATTACATTGTTCGCAATCATCTACTTATGAAAGTTCTTGATTCACCGATATTTTTTTTTATAATTCTTTAGATTCTTCACTTATCTATTTATCATTTGAAAGCGTTGACTAAAATTATTTCTTCAACATACTCAAGATGTTTTATGAACATACTTATAGTTTCTTTTAAATATTTTCTTTGTTTATTCTATTTTGTTACTTGCAGTTTGATTCAAAGGCTAATGCTATTTGTGTATCTGATTATCAACGTAATCTTAACTAAACAACGTTATCATTTTTATACGCTTAAAACCTAAAACTGATCAAGCATATTTTCACGAAGTCAGGGTGAACCTACGCTTGAGTGCACAATAGGGTTTAAGGACTGACAACATTCGGACCTCCGACGCTTAGTCTTGGATAACCCACATTGGTATCGTTTCGATTCCGACGGGGTGGCCGATTTGAGAGTCCACCAACAACCTAGCATACGAGGTTGAGTGGCCTAAAGACATGAATGTTTTATAGTTCGAGACATACCTGAAAGTCTTTAAGATCGTATGAATCTTTGTTCGTACGATGAAGATATGTATGTTGTTGTTACGTATGAGCAACGAATATGTTTTTAGGGTTTATGAGCTATGTATTTATAGGCTTACGAATTAGGGTTTCGATATAATCCTTTCCCTAATTAAATGTGATCTCTTCCCAACTAACTTTCGCTATTTATGGAAAAGAATCCGAATTGATTATACCGTACATCTTTCTAGAATATACTAGACCTTTATGCAAGTATATGAAACTCGCATCAGATGGTATAGGTGCATAGAGTGCGGCTATACCCGTGCCATATCTCTGACATGGCAATTTACATGCGGTTTAGGGCTTTGGATGCGTAATCCGCATAGTCTTGCGGATATGCGTATCATTAAGTCCCACCAGTTTGATGTTATATACAATGAAAATTAGTGTATGACGTCGAACTTGTAAGAAAATGTACACATAATGAACCACAACAACACCCTTGATCCTAATCAGCATGCTTAATGATTTTGCTAAAAAATCCTAGTTGGATTCCAAATATAACCGGACAGTGCATAAGATTATTTAAGTATATATGCGTAACCGGATACTGTATTAGCATTAAATGCAATGTATGCGTGCAGTCACCAACCTGTCTTTTCGGCTGCATTTCCTGCACCCGAGGTGACAACTGTCACTGTTTTCTGAAAATGTAATGATTGTAATTATGCAACCGCCCGTTGATGCTAACGTGCACCGAACATCTTAGCAAAGCGTTTAGCTTAAGATTGATAGACGTGTACGGCTACCATTATACCCTTGTTACTTTTTGACTCCCGTATTTTCCCTATAAATAGGGTTTTGGCTTTTTCGTATCTCACAATATTTTCCCTTTTAAATTATTCAACCCTTTTCATCTTCATTGCGAAGACCCGTTCTTGATTGTAAAAAAGGTATATTTCATACTCTTATACTTTGCATTACGATATGTAACCGTAGTTACATTTTTTATGTATCCTTCATATGTTGTTCTGATTCTGACATTGTGATGAAGTTGGAATCTTACGCACCCATTTCTACCACCGACTCTGGCAACCATTCTCATTCACCGGTCAGTCATTCAGACACAATACCTTCACTATACCAAACTCCTGATACCAGAATCTTGGGTAACCACAAAAGGTTACATGATGAAGGTATTAATTTCGTCAGTCTAACTTTTTATTGAATATTTTATTTTAAGTATTTATACGCCATGTTTATCGTATTTGCAGGTCCAAGTGGTGTATCCCATCACTCCAAGCGTGTATGCCCGAATCCTGATGATTCATCTTTACTGATTCCGAACGTAAATGAGTTCATGAAGATTCCTCTTCCAGTTTTTGCACAACAGCTATCTTTTTTCAGTCATGTGCCCCTCATCAACTAATGCAGAAATTTTCCTCGCTTTCACCTTCCGAAGAACTTTACATAGACACGTAATCGACTAGGTTTAACTTTGCCAAGGATCTGAATCGTTTGCAACTTAAATCTGCTGTGCTTGCTCATCCCCCACCACCTTCATCAACAGAGACGTCCAAGATAAATGCCTTACAAGAGGATAATGCAAAGCTAACTGCCCAACTCGCGGTTGCGGTAAATGCGAACGTGCAGGCAGAAGAGCGGATCAATGCTCTGATGTTTAAAAGGTAGCAGGAGGAGGATCAGCATGTTGCTGAAAAAAGGTTTATGGAGTCTGAGATTACATCGTTGTCTGCAAATCTTAAAGAGTCAGAGAATCGTGTCATCTTTTTAAACGAAAGCTTTAGTGACTGGATTGCGTCCCAGGAGTCATGGGGCGTGAAACATGATGCTATAAAGGCGGAGTATGACATTCTCCGAAAGGGTTTATCAAACCTTGTCCAGCATGCTCTCGACTGCAAAGCCGTTGAGCAGCAATTTGGTGCAGCAATGGTTGTTGCACGTGCGTATGAGCGAACCCTGTTCTGGGATGTTATTCGCCAGGAGCTGTATGTGCCCCCTGTGATTCCTCCAAATATTACTGAACTTCTTTCTTATGGAGCCAAAGAAAAATGTGAAGAAGCTTGTGCCCGACTTCAACAAATCCCGATCCCCCGTCTACAATATCTTATCAATGATCCTACCATCTCCACTCAGGAGATAATCAATGACAAACTCGACTGAGTTTGTTAAGCTACCCATGATGGATATTACTTATCCATCCTTGGGTAGCGTTTTTTGCTAGTGAGGGATGGGCCTTGCAACCTTGGAGGTTTCGCATCCCTATATTATATTTTTATTTTATCTTTAAAGTAGGGTATGCATCTGATCGCTGCGTGCGAGGATGGCATACTCTCCTTAGTGTAGGGCAAACGTTCCAGCCAATGCCACCCCCTTTTTTATTTTTTATATTAGCGTATAGTAGGTCAAATTTTGGTATATGTCCCGCTTTTATGCTAAGCGGTTGACTTTATATCTTCTAACTGTAATTTGTTACCTTTTATTGAATATAATTCGATATCTTTTGGTTAAGTTGCAATTATTGCGTTTTTATGAAATCACCATGGCGGTTATAATGATTCATTACAATTTTATGCACTCAATAACTGTTGTTTGAATAAATGCCATGACTTCATGACGGGAGCGACCCGTCAATCGTTTCATGATCTTTTTATTCTTGTGCTAACAATCCAATGTTTTACGCAAAAGTAAGCAAACCAATGCTTATAAGTTTATACTCAAGACTTTTATAAAATTTTTTATAAGTATGTACGCATATACAATCCAATGTAATTTACCCCTACTATAGACATACCAATGTCTATACTCAAGAGTCTTCCGGCCATGCCAATGTCCGGGTTATTTAAACAAGTAAACCAAACTTGTGTTTTATAGTCTAGACTGTGCAAGTCTCCGTCTTGCGCAGTGTACGAGCGTTTGAAACAAACAAATATTTTACTAGTGTCACCATTAAAAATAGTATTAGTAACCAAACTAAACTATGCCACTTGAGACTTGGAGTGTGTCCATATGCGGCTTATGGGGCATGCAATCAACAAATATAAAAATGTACAAGTTATTAGCTTAAACTGTATGATTCAATTTATTTCAACATATTACTTGACCAACACTTAGTTGTCATGTTAACAATGGAAAATAAAAAATTTACATAATTAAAACTTTAAACAGTTATTTGGGGTGATCAATTCCTCTGTAGTTTTTCATATGTAGCACCGTTTCAGTGTTTACACATGCCATGTGCATTTTATTGCTTTTCCATCTAAACTTGCTAGTCGATACGCCCCTATATTGCTTACGCCAATAACCTTGTATGGTCCTTCTCATTTAGGTCCGAGTTTACCCATGTCTTCTGCTCTGCTTGCTTCATTCTTTCGGCACACCAAGTCATCCAATTGGAAAGACAATGGTTGTACGCGCTTATTATAGTAGCTTGCGATTCTTTGTTTGTTGATTGCTTCTTTTATGGCCGCCATTTCCCTGCTCTCTTCAACTAAGTTTAGATTTTCACGTAGTTCTTCGCTATTGCTACTTTCATCGTAGGAAGCTATGCGCATAGTTGGCACATTTATTTCAGCGGGTATTACAGCCTCGGACCCGTACACCAAACTGAAAGGTGTTTCATTGGTCGCGCCTTTTGGAGTTGTGCGGTGCGCCCACAGTACATTCGGTAGTTCATCTATCCAACCCCTTCGACACAATCCAAGCCTTGCTTTGATTCTTAACACGATATCCCAATTTGTGACCTCACACTGACCCTTCGCCTGGGGGTGTGTGACTGATGTGAATGTTTGCTTTATGTTCAGCTCTTGGCACCAATCGCTGAATGGGTTACCTTCAAATTGTGTGCCATTATCACTTACTATTTCATTTGGTATTCCAAACCGACAGACGATATTTTCCCATGCAAAATTTCGGATCTACTTGAGTTGGATTAAGACACCGCAAATAAGGTCCCAAAAAAGACTTTCTGTATAGAATTCCTTTGTCTAACAAATACATTGGTGCTTTCATCTTAATCTTTCTTGCTTCTATTGAATCTATCAGCAATGTTCCTTTGTTCAGAAATTCTACTATCGGTGTCATCCAACTCTGCTCCTCTTTTGTGACGACCCAGAAATTTTCGATCAAATTTAAACTTAATCTTAATGTGATTTCAACACGATAAGCAAAGTCTGTAATGTTGAGTCTCGAAAACTTCGGAACAATTTACATGAATGCATTTGCCGTTTTACCATTCTCGACGATTCACGAAAAATTAATTGTAAATAGATATGTGTGTATGTATATATAAATAATAATTTGAAATATAATTTGAAGTATTATATGTTGTTGTTACTAAAAATTAATAAAATAAAAATAAGATAATGTAATAATTATTATTTAAAATATATCTCTATATATAAACAAAGTATATTAGAAATAAATATTAAATGATTGTAATACTCGTTTGATGTTTTGATTGATATTATGCAAGTTAAATTCAAACTTATGTAATTTTAAAATAAAAGGTGATACGAAAGTGATGTCTATAAATTTTAGGCTTACTAAAAATGTATTTAAGATCTAGTTATTAATTTTTAGCACTTTTTATATTTTACCCAGGACCGGGAGTGGACAGTGAGTTAATTCTTGTTTAATAATTTATGAAGAAATTTTATACCATAATGATCAAAATAAATAAATTTAATTAATTTAAAAAATTTTGGAATTTTTCTGAACACTTTTATCCGTCACTGATTAACAACGGAGCACAAAAGACTATCCCTAATAAAACTAAAAATGTCGGTAAGAAATGTACAAACGAGACAACTGGATTCCTTTTAAAACACGATTATTGTTAAATTATTGTTATTATTATATTATATACATTTCTGTACCCAATTGATGGATTAGAATCAAGACACAAATATTACTGTGTTTATCTCTTATAAACATTTATTATATATTCAGGCACATATGTTCATGCACCAACAAAATTCTTTTTCTTCTTATTCTATTACACTCTTTCTCTTGCTACATCTATTTTTTTCTTTGTTTCTCTGCAAACAAGACATCGTTCATCATCATCAATTGATCACTTTTAAACTCTATTATTGTTTGTTTATGTTTTATGCTCGTCCACCTTAGCCGCCACCATCTCAAACACCAACCACAACCTAAACCCGCCACCACCTTGAAACACCGTGATCACCAACACAACCCATCAAATGACCACCATGAACCACTATCAACCACCATCACACAACAGTTTTATGTTTTTCTATTCCTGTTTATAACCGTGAACCCATTACCCTTGTTAACCATCACCTTGTAACCGCTGTTGTACAGAAACGTGTACCGATTTCTATTTCATTCGATCAACCAAAAACCACCATCATCTATTTAGTTTCTACTATTGATCACCCTAAAAACCATGGTTGCTACCATATTATTTTTCTTGTTCAAGTATCCATCGAACCATAACCAACTTCCTGACTTGTTTAGCTATTCGATCAACACCACACATCACCTTATAACCACCGAAAACCAATTGACAACCTGCTGATTTCGCTTAATTTATTATCATTTATTCTGTTGTTACTACTCTCGTTTATATTCTGGCAAAGTGATGAAGGTTCGTTAGCTGTTGTAATGGCAAGATAAGAATGATGATGAATCGAATAGGCTGTGATTGTTTTATTTAATTTCTTCTTTTGGCCGACAATTAAAAGGAGATAAACCCCACTTGTTTTAATGGACACTGTATGTAACATCCCGCTGTTCACATACATAGATTAAGGTATATAATTAATCGTTTGTACGATTATATTTCATTATCCATGTGATTAAATGACTTAAAGTGCTATTTCGATGTGTACGATATGTATATATATATATATATATATATATATATATATATATATATATATATATATATTACACATGTATAAGGGTATGTTTGACTTAGTAAGGTATTAAGTTGAGTGAGGCTTCATGGTGAAGTCTAGATGTACATATGAAGCAAGTTTGGGGCATACGAGTCGCGAAATCAATATTTAGTTATGTTTTCTAAAAATTGATCATCCATAGGCTATTGCCGCACCGCGAAGGCTTTTGCCGCGCCGCGATGTTGAACCCAAAACAAGAATCAGGAGTCACGATATGCAGGTAGAAAATCTTGTGCATTCTCGCGCCGCGAGGTTTCTGGTCGCGCCGCGGCATCTCACGTAAACCCGAATCAGGAGGCGTGCTAAACAGGATTGAGTTTTCCTTTATATGTCGCGCTGCGACAATATGGGCCTCACCGCGGTAGGCCTGCAGGCCTGACTCCGAATTCAGCTTTTAAAAAGGGAAATCCAAGGGTAATTCTGTCTTTTTGCATGTAGATCTGATGGGAGCATTTAATCTCCACCACTTATCCATTTTATTCATTTCATTTCTATTTTCTTTCTCCATTTACTCTCAAAACATAAAACCCAATTGATTTCTAAGTGAGATTTGAGAGTGGAGATTTGTGAATCAATCCTTGGAGCAAGTATTAAAGTTGTTCTCCTCGTTCTTAGCTACGAGTGGATAGTGTTGGTAAGTCTTAACTCCGTATTTGAGTTTTAGTTAATTTATGGCTAGGGTTTGGCCATTTGAGACTTGTAAGACCTATTTGGGGACTTAATGGGTGAATTTGGGGTAATTTGATGTAAGGGAACCCAAATAGAGTTAACCTAGGGTTTGTTCATGTATATTGAGATTTGCAAATGTTAATGGTGTTGTTATTCACTATTACACTTGTAAAATGATGAATGAATTTTTAATGAGTTAAGTTTGACTTGATTTGTGAGTCTAAGTGTTAAAATGGGTCAAATGGATAATGTTGACCTAGTTTGGGTGAAATGGGTATGAAGTACCCTAAGTTTGTGTTAGTTAGAGTTAGTAGACTATAAATTGCTAGCTTTAGTGATTGAATATGAGTCTTGACCATTTATGGTCAGTTTTGGTGTAGTTGAGCTATTTAATGCAAATTGGGTCATTAAATGCTCAAGTGTAAGTATGGTAGTTGGTTCCACAAGTTGTGTATTGAATGTGTACTTAATGTATTAGGTACTTTGCTTTGAAGTTTCGAAAGTACATAATCATCATCTTGGTGTTAAGGTGAGTGGAATAATTATGCGTGTACGTATATAATGTATTTATTTGTGTAGTGTGAATGTGGTATTATCGCGGTATTTAAGATACCACATTCTAAGTAACGAGTAGTATTGTCGCGGTGTTCAAGACACTACTCATTGTTTTGATTGACATGTGGAATCGTCGCGGTGTTCAAGATGCCACATTGACATGGGGGTGAGTTAGTCGCGGTGTTTACGACATCACCCGGGGGATTAGTGATTACGCGGTGTTTAAGTAACACTAATGGATGTTATGAACACCGACGGTCTTTCAAGTACCGTTCCCTTGTACGATTGGTTAACCATGGTTGTGTGAATTGTATTTAGCATATTAAATTGTGAACTATATGCTATCAATGTTGCTAGCTTATCGTGAAATGCGGATAGTAGTTTATGCATGATGTTTGCATGGTTGTTGAAATGCTAGCTTGTATGCGGTATTGTGTAAGTGATTACAAGTAAGTAGGTTATATATGAGCATGTATAATTATTGCATTCACTAAGCGTTAGCTTACCCCTCTCGTTGTTTATCTTTTTAGATGCAGGTGCGGAGAAGGGAAAGGGGGTTGTTGGATACTAGTTCCCCATGTTGGTTTTGCGTTGAAGCTTTTGAAGTCGACCTAGCGTTTTGGGTAGTTTAGCCCCAAACCATGCTCGGGCGTAGTTTGGAATAAAACTATCATTTTAAATGGGTCGAACTTGTATTACATTTAATTAATGGTCTTTAAGCCTATTGTAAACATTTAACTTGAATCATTGTTGAATGGGTTGTATATAACCGTTATTTTGGCGCAAATGGGTTATTTATTAAAAAAAAAATAAAAATTACCATATGAAATACTGGTTGGGTTGTTTCACTGTATATGGCTGCCACTTTGATTTATTTATCAACTTGCAAAAACCCTACTTTTTGCCATACACCTTATTTTTTTTTTTCTGAATCCTTATTCTAGCCATTGGACTATTCTTGGGCTACTAGTACAACTTGGGCCTGTTTCAATTTCTTCTGTTGGGCCGTGTCCCAAGTTTGCTGGGCCGAGTTTCCTTTTCCATATGGGCCGAATTATTTTGATGAAATCCATGATAATGGTGACTAGTGATTTGTTAATGATACATGACTTGATGATGATGAAATGATAATGGCGATATAGTTACACTAGAATGATCATATGAAAAAGAATGAACGAAGAGGTTAAAAACATTAATGATACATAAAATCACGAAAGAGAAGAGAAATAGTGATTATGAGGGAGACGGTATATGTTGTTGTGATTCTGTGATCACGAATTTATAATAATGATACTGAATTAATGATGAAAGTCGCAGTTATGATCTTTGTAAGTAATCTGATCGACTGGTTATCAGATGAAGAAGAGCATGAAAACAGATAAATATAATGGCTTAAATGAATATAGGATCCGTATTATAACTGAAAAATAGGAATGATTCCATGGTTTGTGGTGTCTTAGGGTAGCGGGAGGTTGCGAGTTCGAGCCCGGGCAAGGGCACTTATTTTTTTGGAACTTATTCTTTGAGGTAGTTTTCTATTATTATTATTATTATTATTATTATTATTATTATTATTATTATTATTATTATTATTATTATTATTATTATTATTATTATTATTATTATTATTATTATCATATCTTTATTAGGAATATAAGTATTATTATTATCAATATTATTAATTAAAATTATCATTTTGTTAAGATTAACATTATTAGTAAAATTATTATTTTTATCATTATTATCATAATTAGTATTATTATTACTCATTATTAGTATTAGGTAGTATTATCAATATTATTGTTTTCATTATAAAAATAAAATAACTTATTATTATTATTATTATTATTATTATTATTATTATTATTATTATTATTATTATTATTATTATTATTATTATTACTATTATTAAAGATTACCATTAACATATTTATTATTAGTAATATCATTATTAATAAAGTTATTATTATTATTAGTAAATCATTATTATCAAAACTATCATTTTAACAAATAAATATATATAACATATAATTTGAGATATAATACAAGTACATGTTTTAAATGAAATTTAGTATAAATCCTATATAACCACAAATATATTAATAATATATATTAATAAATGAAATTATATGATTTCCTTTATATGTTCTAATAGATATACAATTGATATAGATTTGTGAATCTGAGGCCAACCCTGCATTGTTCAGTTTCGTCGTATGAATATTTTTACTACAAAATATTGTATCGTGAGTTTCATTACTCCCTTTTTAAATGCTTTTGCAATATATATTTTTGGGACTGAGAATACATGCGCTTTTATAAATGTTTGACGAAATAGACACAAGTAATTGAAACTACATTCTATGGTTGAATGATCGAAGCCGAATATGCCCCTTTTTGCTTGGTAGCCTAAGAATTAGTAAACCGATCTACTAATTGACGCGAATCCTAAAGATAGATCTATTGGGCATAACAAACCCCATCCATGGTTGTGGATGCGTTAGTACTTCGATGTTGTTTTATCATGTCCGATGGATGTCCTGGAATGATAGGGGATATTCTTATATGCATCTTGTTAATGTCGGTTACCAGTTGTTCAATCCATACGAATGATTTTTGCATGCATGATATTTATGAGAAATGGAAATGAAATTCTTGTGGTCTATTAAAATGATGAAAATGATCGATTATGATAAACTAATGAACTCACCAACCTTTTGGTTGACACTTTAAAGCATGTTTATTCTCAGGTATGAAAGAAATCTTCCGCTGTGCATTTGCTCATTTTAGAGATATTACTTGGAGTCATTCATGACATATTTCAAAAGACGTTGCATTCGAGTCGTTGTGTTCATCAAGAATATTATTAAGTCAATTATAGTTGGATATATTATGAAATGCTATGCATGCTGTCAACTTTCGATGTAATGAAAGTTTGTCTTTTAAAAGCGAATGCAATATTTGTAAAATGTATCATATAGAGGTCAAGTATGTAGTGACCCGAACTTTTACATGTTTATATATATTAAATAAAATTGTTATTTACATGATTAAGTGTTTTCAATATGTTAAGCAGTCAAACTTGTTAAGACTTGATTAATTGAAATAGGTTTCATATAGACAATTGACCACCCAAGTTGACCGGTGATTCACGAACGTTAAAACTTGTAAAAACTATATGATGACATATATATGATTATATATATAGTTAACATAATATTATGATAAGTAAGTATCTCATTAGGTATTTTAACAATGAGTTATATACATAAAATTGAGTTTATTGAATTAAGAAACTCGAAACGATATATATAACGATTATCATTATAACAACGTCTTACTAAATACATACGAATCATATTAAGATATTGATACACTATGTTTAATCATGATAAATGATAAGTAAACATGTCATTAAGTGTATTAACAATGAACTACATATGTAAAAACAAGACTACTAACTTAATGATTTCGAAACGAGACATATATGTAACGATTATCGTTGTAACAACATTTAACTATATATATATATATATATATATATATATATATATATATATATATATATATATATATATATATATATATATCATACTAAGATATATTAATATATCATAATATCATGATAATGTAATAATTTAACATCTCTTTAGATATAATAAACAATGGGTTAACAAAATTTAACAAGATCGTTAACCTAAAGGTTTCAAAACAACATTTACATGTAACGACTAACGATGACTTAACGACTCAGTTAAAATGTATATACATGTAGTGTTTTAATATGTATTCATACACTTTTTAAAGACTTCAATACACTTATCAAAATACTTCTACTTAACAAAAATTCTTACAATTACATTCTCGTTCAGTTTCATCAACAATTCTACTCGTATGCACCCGTATTCGTACTCATACAATACACAACTTTTAGATGTATGTACTATTAGTATATATACTCCAATGATCAGCTCTTAGCAGCCCATGTGAGTCACCTAACACATGTGAGAACTATCATTTGGCAACTAGCATGAAATATCTCATAAAATTACAAAAATATTAGTAATCATTCATGACTTATTTACATGTAAACAAAATTACACATCCTTTATATATAATCCATATACCAACGACCAAAAACACCTACAAACACTTTCATTCTTCAATTTTATTCATCTAATTGATCTCTCTCAAGTTCTATCTTCAAGTTCTTAGTGTTCTTCATAAATTCTATAAGTTCTAGTTTCATAAAATCAAGAATACTTCCAAGTTTGCTAGCTTACTTCCAATCTTGTAAAGTGATCATCCAACCTCAAGAAATCTTTCTTATTTACAGTAAGATATCTTTCTAATACAAGGTAATACTCATATTCAAACTTTGTTTCAATTTCTATAACTATAACAATCTTATTTCGAGTGGAAATCTTACTTGAATTTGTTTTCGTGTCATGAATCTACTTCAAGAACTTTCAAGCCATCCAAGGATCCACTGAAGCTAGATCCATTTGTCTCTTTTCCAGTAGGTTTATCCACAAAACTTGAGGTAGTAATGATGTTCATAACATCATTCAATTCATACATATAAAGCTATCTTATTCGAAGGTTTAAACTTGAAATCACTAGAATATAGTTTAGTTAATTCTAAACTTGTTCGCAAACAAAAGCTAATCCTTCTAACTTGACTTTTAAAATCAACTAAACACATGTTCTATATCTATATGATATGATAACTTAATGATTTAAAACCCGGAAACACGAAAAACACCGTAAAACCGGACATACGCCGTCGTAGTAACACCGCGGGCAGTTTTGGGTTTGATAATTAAAAACTATGATAAACTTTGATTTAAAAGTTGTTCTTCTGGGAAAATGATTTTTCTTATGAACATGAAACTATATCCAAAAATCATGGTTAAACTCAAAGTGGAAGTATGTTTTTCAAAATGGTCATCAAGACGTCGTTCTTTCGACTGAAATGACTACCTCTTACAAAAATGACTTGTAACTTATATTTCCGAATATAAACCTATACTTTTTATGTTTAGATTCATAAAATAGAGTTCAATACGAAACCATAGCAATTTGATTCACTCAAAACAAATTTAAAACGAAGAAGCTATGGGTAAAACAAGATTGGATATTTTTTGATTGTTGTAGCTACGGGAAATATTGTAACAATTCTATACAAATCATATCCTAGCTAACTTATATTATATTATACATGTATTATAATATATTATATAATCTTGAGATGCCATATACACGTATGCAAATGTTTTGACATATCATATCGACCCATGTATATATATTATTTGGAACAACCATAGACACTCTATATGCAGTAATGTTTGAGTTAGCTATACAGGGTTGAGGTTGATTCCAAAAATATATATACTTTGAGTTGTGATCTAGCCTGAGACGTGTATACACTGGGTCGTGGATTGATTCAAGATAATATATATCAATTTATTTCTGTACATCTAACTATGAACAACTAGTTGTAGGTTACTAACGAGGACAGCTGACTTAATAAACTTAAAACATCAAAATGTATTAAAAATGTTGTAAATATATTTTGAACATACTTTGACATATATATATATATATATATATATATATATATATATATATATATATATATATATATATATATATATATATATATATTTGTTATAGGTTCGTGAATCGACCAGTGGCCAAGTCTTACTTCCCGACAGAGTAAAAATATGTGAAAGTGAGTTATAGTCCCACTTTTAAAATCTAATATTTTGGGATGAGAATACATGCAGTTTTATAAATGTTTTACGAAATAGACACAAGTAAATGAAACTACATTATATGGGTGAATGATCGAAGCCGAATATGCCCCTTTTGCTTGATAGCCTAAGAATTAGTAAACTGATCTACTAATTGACACGAATCCTAAAGATAGATCTATTGGGCTTAACGAACCCCATCCAAAGTACCGGATGCTTTAGTACTTCGAATTCGTTTTTATCATGTCCGAATGATTTCTCGAAATGATAGGGGATATTCTTATATGCATCTTGTTAATGTCGGTTACCAGGTGTTCACCATATGAATGATTTTTATCTCTATGTATGGGGTGTATATTGAAATATGAAATCTTGTGGTCTATTATTATGATTTGATAATATATAGGTTAAACCTATAACTCACCAACATTTTTGTTGATGTTTTAAGCATGTTTATTCTCAGGTGATTATTAAGAGTTTCCGCTATTGCATACTAAAATAAGAACAATATTTGGAGTCCATGCTTGTATGATATTATGTAAAAACTGCATTCAAGAAACTTATTTTTGATGTAATATATTCTTATTGTAAACCATTATGTAATGGTCGTGTGTTAACGGTATATTTTAGATTATCATTATTTGATAATCTACGTAATGCTTTTTAAACCTTTATAGATAAAATAAAGGTTATGGTTGTTTTAAAAATGAATGCAGTCTTTGAAAAACGTCTCATATAGAGGTTAAAACCTCGCGACGAAATCAATTAATATGGAACGTTTATAATCAATATGAACGGGACATTTCAGTTGGTATCCGAGCGTTGGTCTTAGAGAACCATAAATTTGCATTAGTGTGTCTTATCGAGTTTGTTAGGATATATTAGTGAGTCTAGACTTCGACCGTGTTTTCTTTAAAAACGATTGCTTAACACTTTTGTTGGAAACTATATATTATTAACATGTAAATATTATGTGATATATTAACCTCTTAATGTGTTTGATATTGTGTGATAGATGTCTATCACTAGTACAAATCCCATTGATTCACCTAATAATAATGAAGAGTCGAATATATTTTGGGAAGATTCACAAATTCCCGAAGAGGAACCGGAAGAGGAGGAACCGGAAGAAGAGGAACCGGAAGAGGAGGAACCGGAAGAGGAGGAACCGGAAGAAGAAGATGTTCCGGAGGAAGAAATATTGATACCTATAGTAAATCGATTAAATAAAAGAAAATCCTCAACCAACAGACCAAAGTTATTAATGGTCAATGGTGTTTTCGCCGAGGAAGCAAAATATTGGGAAGATTACCAATTTTTCGATGAATCGGATCCCGATGAGGATTCCGATGATGTTATAGAAATTACCTCGACCCAATTTAATAAAGCGAAAGAAAATAATAAGGAAAAAGGTATAAAAATAGAGAAACCCGATTCCAACCCTGATGAACTTTATATGTATCGACAACATCCGTATTTCCTAAAATGTAACAATAACCCGAGAACCTCTAAACCACCAGGTTTTTCTAAACAATTGTGGAAAAAGACGGCTCGTATTAGAGGAACACCATATATTCCTAGAAAATTTAGAAAACGAACCAAGTCCGAAGAAGAAGAAACCAGTGATTCAGATTAGAGGGTTGTACTCATGTTGTGTATTATATGTATTGTAGTGTGGTTGTACTTTTATGCTATGTAAAAATTGCTTGTATTGATTGTTAATTATCTTTTACGAATCTAATCCTTGTCTATTTTACAGTATAAAAACAAAATGGACGTTAAGGGTAGACAACCGAATATTTTAGAAGATCTACCAGAGGATATGATTGAGGAAATCTTGTCTAGAGTCGGTCAGAATTCATCAGCACAATTAATTATGGCAAAATTAACTTGTCAAACATTTGAAAGACTTTCCAGAAATGCATTAGTTTATAAAAGGCTTTCCTTTGATAGGTGGGGTATATCACATTGGGGAGACCGTAAGTTATGCTGTGTTTTCTTTAAAGCTTTAAATGCAGGGAACCCAAATGCAATTTTACGCTACGGGTTAAGAACCTATTTTGACTCAACATATCCCAACATAGGATTTCGTGAATTAGAAAGAGCTTCTAACATGCAACATAAAGAAGCATGTTATGCTTATGGGTTAGTGATGTTCACTTCTTACCAAAGTGAGAAAAAGAACATCGGATTGCAGCTTTTAAATAAAACCTTCCCACAAGTGACGGATTCAGTAGTTGGGGTGAGAAACAAGGTTTTTAGATTATTACGGGGCTGTTGGACATTACGAAACCCTCGTCCTTTTGACGACATTACAACATGATGCCTAGCCAATGGTCATAATGGTTATTTTCCACAAGACCAAGGATGGGAAGTCGTCTTAGTAAAACCAGAATGCATGACTTGTTTCTGGACTTATAAATTACGTGTCTTTATTTCCTTTGTTGAACAACTTGCGTATTAACTAGATTTAACTTCAAAACTGTCCTGTATCAAAGTGTACTATATTTCATGTTATATGTAATATAGCGATGTTGTAAGTTTGAAGAATATTTATATGTGATATATTATTATAATCAGTTTTTCATATGAAATTGTAGTAGTTGAATTGTATATTAGCTACTAAGTATGAACTTAACGGGTAGGTAGTACCCGAATTTAAACTTATAAAACGCTAATATAAAAAAAAAGCTTTTATAAATGAGTTCATATTATGCTACGAAATACTATTGACTACTCTTAATATTCTGTATGATTAACTCGATTCAGTTGGCTATTTTGAAGAAAATGGCACCGACTACTCGACACACCATGAATATGAGTGAAGAGGAATTTCGTACCTTTCTTGCTGCAAACATAGCCGCAGTTAGGCTGCGCTACATACCAACAATAACTCTGAATCTAGCAATGCAGCTAACGGCGCAAGAAATCGTGTAGGATGCTCCTACAAAGAATTCACTGCCTGCAAACATTTGGAATTTGATGGAACCGAAGGACCAATTAGATTGAAACGGTGGACCGAGAAAGTCGAATCGGTGTTTGCCTTAAGTAAGTGTACTGAAGAGGACAAAGTTAAGTACGCTACGCATACCTTCACAGGTACTGCGTTAACGTGGTGGAACACCTATCTTGAACAGGTAGGACAAAATACTGCTTACGCACTACCGTGGTCGGCATTCAAGCAATTGATGAACGAGCAGTACCATCCTAGAAACGAAATCAATATACTCAATGCAGAACTTAGAGAGTTACGAACACAAGGGTTCGACGTTACCACATAATAACGATGATTCACAGAGTTGTGCCTATTGTGTCCAGGAGCATTCGAAGATGAAGAAGAGAAGATTTACGCATTTGTAAAAGGGTTACCAGTAAGAATTCAAGAAGATGTGAGTTCACACGAGCCCGCTTCTATACAGAAGGCAAGTCGAATGGCTCCTAAACTCATAAATCAGATTGAGGGAAGAATTAAAGAGCAGGCGGCCGAAGAAGCCAACACAAAACAACTCAAGAGGAAGTGGGAGGAAAATGGTGACAAGAGTCACCAGTACAACAACAACAACAATTACAACCACAATCGCAACAACTATCTCAACAACCGCAACAACAATCGCAACAATAACCGCAATCCTAACAAATAACTACAATAAACATCCTAACAACAACAACAACTACAACAACCGTTTCAACAACAATAACAATCTCAACAACAACCTCAATAACAACAACGACAACAAAAACCAAAAACAGCCATGTCATAGGTGTGAAGAAAATCATCAGGGGTTTTGCACGACATTTTGCAACATGTGTAAAAGAAATGGTCATAGCACGACAAAGTGTGAGGTCTATGGACCAAAGTTAAACAGAACTAAAGGAACAAATAATGTCGGAACAAGTAATGCTGAAACGAATAGTGTCAGAGCAAGTAATACCAACGCTGTTTGTTATAAATGTGGAAAACCGGGCCACATTATTAAAAATTGCCCGAATCAGGGGAATACTAATGGGCAGGACCGCGAAAGAGTTTTCAATATTAATGCGGCAGAAGCACAGGAAGACCCGGAGCTTGTTACGGGTACGTTTCTTATTGACGATAAATCTGCTTATGTTTTATTTGATTTGGGTGCGGATAGAAGCTATATGAGTAGAGAATTTTGTGCTAAATTAAGTTGCCCATTGGAGCCTTTGGATAGTAAATTTTTACTCGAATTAGCAAACGGTAAATTAATTTCAGCAGATAATATATGTCGGGAGAGAGAAATTAAACTGGGGGATGAAACGTTTAAAATTGATTTAATACCAGTCGAGTTAGGGAGTTTTGACGTAATAATTGGCATGGACTGGTTGAAAAGGTGAGAGCAGAGGTCGTTTGTTACAAAAATGCGATTCGTATTATGCGTGAAAAAGGAAAACCTTTAATGGTGTACGGAGAAAAGAACAACGCGAAATTAAATCTTATTAGTAGTTTGAAGGCACAAAAACTAATAAGAAAAGGTTGTTATGTCATTCTAGCACACATCGAGGAAGTTAAACCTGAAGAAAAGAACATCAGTGATGTTCCCATTGCAAAAGAATTTCCCTATGTATTTCCGAAAGAATTACCGGGATTACCCCCACATCGATCCGTTGAATTTCAAATAGACCTTGTACCAGGAGCTGCACCAATAGCTCGTGCTCCATACAGACTCGCACCCAGCGAAATGAAAGAATTACAAAGTCAGTTACAGGAACTTTTAGAGCGTGGTTTCATTCGACCAAGCACATCACCATGGGGAGCTCCTGTTTTGTTTGTCAAGAAGAAAGATGGTACATTCAGGTTGTGTATCGACTACCGAGAGTTGAACAAACTTACCATCAAGTACCGTTACCTACTACCAAGAATCGACGACTTATTTGATCAACTACAAGGCTCGTCTGTTTATTCGAAGATTGATTTACGTTCTGGATATCATCAAATGCGGGTGAAGGAGGATGATATTCCAAAGACTGCTTTTAGGACGCGTTACGGTCATTATGAGTTTATGGTTATGCCGTTTGGATTGACTAACGCACCAGCTGTGTTCATGGACCTCATGAACCGAGTGTGTGGGCCATATCTTAACAAGTTTGTCATTGTTTTCATCGATGCCATATTTATTCACTCAAAGAATGATCAAGAGCACGATGAACATTTGAGAAAAGTGCTAGAGTTGCTGAGAAAAGAAAAACTGTAAGCTAAGTTTTCAAAGTGTGCATTTTGGTTAGAAGAAGTTCAATTCCTCGGTCACATAGTGAACAAAGAAGGTATTCAGGTGGATCCAGCAAAGATTGAAACCGTTGAAAAGTGGGAAACCCCGAAAACTCCGAAACACATACGCCAGTTTTTAGGACTAGCTGGTTACTACAGAAGGTTCATCCAAGACTTTTTCAGAATAGCAAAACCCTTGACTGCATTAACGCATAAAGGAAAGTAATTTGAATGGAAAGATGAACAAGAGAAAGCGTTTCAATTGTTAAAGAAAAAGTTAACTACGGCACCTATATTGTCATTACCTGAAGGGAATGATGATTTCGTGATATATTGTGACGCCTCAAAGTAAGGTCTCGGTTGTGTATTAATGCAACAAATGAAAATAATTACTTATGCGTCTAGACAATTGAAGATTCACGAGCAGAATTATACGACGCATGATTTGGAATTATGCGCGGTTGTTTTTACATTAAAGACTTGGAGGCACTACTTATATGGGGTCAAAAGTATTATATATACCGACCACAAAAGTCTTCAACACATATTTAATCAGAAACAACTGAACATGAGGCAGCGCAGATGGATTGAATTGTTGAATGATTACGACTTTGAAATTCGTTATCACCCGGGGAAGGCAAATGTGGTAGCTGACGCCTTGAGCAGAAAGGACAGAGAACCCATTCGAGTAAAAGCTATGAATATAATGATTCACACTAACCTTACTACTTAAATAAAGGAGGCGCAACAAGGAGTTTTAAAAGAGGGAAATTTAAAGGATGAAATACCCAAAGGATCGGAGAAGCATCTTAATATTTGGGAAGACGGAACCCGGTATAGGGCTGAAAGGATTTGGGTACCAAAATTTGGAGATATGAGAAAAATGGTACTTAGAGAAGCTCATAAAACCAGGTATTCAATACATCCTGGAACGGGGAAGAGGTACAAGGATCTCAAGAAACATTTTTGGCAGCCGGGTATGAAAGTCGATGTTGCTAAATACGTAGGGGAATGTTTGACGTGTTCTAAGGTCAAAGCTGAGCATCAGAAACCATCAGGTCTACTTCAACAACCTGAAATCCCGGAATGGAAATGGGAAAACATTACGATGGATTTCATCACTAAATTGCCAAGGACTCAAGTGGTTTTGATACTATTTGGGTAATAGTTGACCGTCTCACCAAATCAGCACACTTCCTGCCAATAAGAGAAGATGACAAGATGGAGAAGTTAGCACGACTTTATTTGAAGGAAGTCGTCTCCTGACATGGAATACCAATCTCTATTATCTTTGATAGGGATGACAGATTTATTTCAAGATTCTGGCAGACATTACAGCAAGCATTAGGAACTCGTCTAGACATGAGTACTGCCTATCATCCACAAACTGATGGGCAGAGCGAAAGGACGATACAAATGCTTGAAGGCATGTGTTATTGATTTCGGAAACAGTTGGGATCGACATCTACCGTTAGCAGAATTTTCCAACAACAACAGCTACCATTCAAGCATTGAGATGGCGCCGTTTGAAGCACTTTATGGTAGAAAGTGCAGGTCTCTGATTTGTTGGAGTGAAGTGGGGGATAGACAGATTACGGGTCCGGAGATAATACAAGAAACTACCGAGAAGATCATCCAAATTCAACAACGATTGAAAACCGACTAAAGTCGACAAAAGAGCTACGCTGACATTAAAAGAAAAGATATAGAATTTGAAATTGGCGAGATGATCATGCTTAAAGTTTCACCTTAGAAAGGCGTTGTTCGATTTGGTAAACGAGGGAAACTAAATCCAAGGTATATTGGACCATTCAAGATTATTGAACGTGTCAGAGCAGTAGCTTACCGACTTGAATTACCACAACAACTCGCGGCTGTACATAACACTTTCCACATCTCGAATTTGAAGAAATGTTTTGCTAAAGAAGATCTCACTATTCCGTTAGACGAAATTCAAATCAACGAAAAACTTCAATTCATTGAAGAACCCGTCGAAATAATGAATCGTGAGGTTAAAAGACTTAAGAAAAACAAGATACCAATTGTTAAAGTTAACCTGGGAACGAGAAGATCAGATGAAGAAGAAATACCTGCACTTATTTCCAGAAGATACGTCAACAACTCCAACTGCTTAAAATTTCGGGACGAAATTTATTTAACGGGTAGGTACTGTAGTGACCCGAACTTTTCCATGTTTATATATATTAAATGAAATTGTTATTTACATGATTAAGTGTTTCCAACATGTTAAGCAATCAAACTTGTTAAGACTTGATTAATTGAAATAGGTTTCATATAGACAATTGACCACCCAAGTTGACCGGTGATTCACGAACGTTAAAACTTGTAAAAACTATATGATGACATATATATGATTATATATATAGTTAACATGATATTATGATAAGTAAGTATCTCATTAGGTATTTTAACAATGAGTTATATACATAAAATTGAGTTTATTGAATTAAGAAACTCGAAACGATATATATAACGATTATCGTTATAACAACGTCTTACTAAATACATATGAATCATATTAAGATATTGATACACTATGTTTAATCATGATAAATGATAAGTAAACATGTCATTAAGTGTATTAACAATGAACTACATATGTAAAAACAAGACTACTAACTTAATTATTTCGAAACGAGACATATATGTAACGATTATCGTTGTAACAACATTTAACTATATATATATATATATATATATATATATATATATATATATATATATATATATATATATATCATACTAAGATATATTAATATATCATAATATCATGATAATGTAATAATTTAACATCTCTTTAGATATAATAAATAATGGGTTAACAACATTTAACAAGATCGTTAACCTAAAGGTTTCAAAACAACATTTACATGTAACGACTAACGATGACTTAACGACTCAGTTAAAATGTATATACACGTAGTGTTTTAATATGTATTCATACACTTTTGAAAGACTTCAAGACACTTATCAAAATACTTCTACTTAACAAAAATTCTTACAATTACATCCTCGTTCAGTTTCATCAACAATTCTACTCGTATGCACCCGTATTCGTACTCGTACAATACACAGCTTTTAGATGTATGTACTATTAGTATATACACTCTAATGATCAGCTATTAGCAGCCCCTGTGAGTCACATAATACATGTGGGAACCATCATTTGGCAACTAGCATGAAATATCTCATAAAATTACAAAAATATTAGTAATCATTCATGACTTATTTACATGTAAACAAAATTACACATCCTTTATATCTAATCCATATACCAACTACCAAAAACACCTACAAACACTTTCATTCTTCAATTTTCTTCATCTAATTGATCTCTCTCAAGTTCTATCTTCAAGTTCTAAGTGTTCTTCATAAATTCTATAAGTTCTAGTTTCATAAAATCAAGAATACTTCCAAGTTTGCTAGCTTACTTCCAATCTTGTAAAGTGATCATCCAACCTCAAGAAATCTTTCTTATTTACAGTAAGATATCTTTCTAATACAAGGTAATACTCATATTCAAACTTTGTTTCAATTTCTATAACTATAACAATCTTATTTCGAGTGGAAATCTTACTTGAATTTGTTTTTGTGTCATGAATCTACTTCAAGAACTTTCAAGCCATCCAAGGATCCTTTGAAGCTAGATCTATTTATATCTTTTCCAATAGGTTTATCCACAAAACTTTAGGTAGTAATGATGTTCATAACATCATTCGGTTCATACATATAAAGCTATCTTATTCGAAGGTTTAAACTTGAAATCACTAGAACATAGTTTAGTTAATTCTAAACTTGTTCGCAAACAAAAGCTAATCCTTCTAACTTGACTTTTAAAATCAACTAAAAACATGTTCTATATCTATATGATATGCTAACTTAATGATTTAAAACCTGGAAACACGAAAAACACCGTAAAACCGGACATACGCCGTCGTAGCAACACCGCGGGCTGTTTTGGGTTTGATAATTAAAAACTATGATAAACTTTGATTTAAAAGTTGTTCTTTTGGGAAAATGATTTTTCTTATGAACATGAAACTATATCCAAAAATCATGGTTAAACTCAAAGTGAAAGTATGTTTTTCAAAATGGTCATCAAGACGTCGTTCTTTCGACTGAAATGACTACCTCTTACAAAAACAACTTGTAACTTATATTTCCGACTATAAACCTATACTTTTTCTATTTAGATTCATAAAATATAGTTCAATATGAAACCATAGCAATTTTATTCACTCAAAACGGATTTAAAACGAAGAAGTTATGGGTAAAACAAGATTGGATATTTTTTTATTGTTGTAGCTACGGGAAATATTGTAACAATTCTATACAAATCATATCCTAGCTAACTTATATTGTATTATACATGTATTCTAATATATTATGTAATCTTGGGATACCATAGACACGTATGCAAATGTTTTGACATATCATATCGACCCATGTATATATATTATTTGGAACAACCATAGACACTCTATATGCAGTAATGTTTGAGTTAGCTATACAGGGTTGAGGTTGATTCCAAAAATATATATACTTTGAGTTGTGATCTAGCCTGAGACGTGTATACACTGGGTCGTGGATTGATTCAAGATAATATATATCAATTTATTTCTGTACATCTAACTATGGACAACTAGTTGTGGACAAAGTATGTTCAAAATATATTTACAACATTTTTAATACATTTTGATGTACAACTAGTTAATAACTTACAACTAGTTGTCCACAGTTAGATGTACAGAAATAAATTGATTTATATTATCTTGAATCAATCTACGACCCAGTGTATACACGTCTCAGGCTAGATCACAACTCAAAGTATATATATTTTTGGAATCAACCTCAACCCTGTATAGCTAACTCAAACATTACTGCATATAGAGTGTCTATGGTTGTTCCAAATAATATATATACATGGGTCGATATGATATGTCAAAACATTTGTATACGTGTCTATGGTATCCCAAGATTACATAATATATTAAAATACATGTAATACAATATAAGTTAGCTAGAATATGATTAATATAGATTTGTTACCAATTTTCACATAGCTAGAACAAGCAAATATTATCCAATCTTGTTTTACCCATAACTTCTTCGTTTTAAATCCGTTTTGAGTGATTCAAGTTGCTATGGTTTCATATTGAACTTAAGTTTATGAATCTAAATAGAAAAAGTATAAGTTTATAGTCAGAAATACAGGTTACAAGTCAATATTATAAGAGGTAGTCATTTCAGCCGAAAGAACGACGTCTTGATGACCATTTTGAATAATATACTTTCACTTTGAGTTTAACCATGATTTTTGGATATAGTTTCATGTTCATAAGAAAAATCATTTTTCCAGAAGAGCAACTTTTAAATCAAAGTTTATCATAGTTTTTAATTAACTAACCCAAAACAGCCCGCGGTGTTACTACGACGCCGTATATCCGGTTTTACGGTGTTTTTCGTGTTTTCAAGTTTTAAATCATTAAGTTAGCATATCATATAGATATTGAACATGTGTCTAGTTGATTTTAAAAGTCAAGTTAGAAGGATTAACTTTTGTTTGCGAACAAGTTTGGAATTAACTAAACTATGTTCTAGTGATTACAAGTTTAAACCTTCGAATAAGGTAGTTATATATATATGAATCGAATGATGTTATGAACATCATTCCTACCTCAGGTCTTGTGGATAAACCTACTAGAAATGAAAAAAATAGATCTAGCTTCAAAGGATCCTTGGATGGCTTGAAAGTTCTTGAAGTAGAATAATGACATGAAAACAAGTTCAAGTAAGATTTCCACTCGAAATTAGATTGTAATAGTTATAGAAATTGAATCAAAGTTTGAATATGAGTATTACCTTATATTAGAAAGATATCTTACTGTAAATAAGAAGGATTTCTTGAGGTTGGATGATCACTCAAAATGGATTTGCAAGATTGGAAGTAAGCTAGCAAACTTGGAAGTGTTGTTGGTGTGTTCTTGAGTAGTTGTTTTATAACTAGGTTTATGTATGGATTTATGAACTAGATTGATCTATATTTTAATGAAGATGATGAAGAACACTTAGAATAATGGAAGAACACTTGAGAGAGATGAGTTTTATTCAAGAAAAATTGAAAATGAAAGTGTTTGTGTGTGTACTCCTTCATATGAATATGGGGTGTTCATAAAGGCTCCATTAGTTTGTAATTTTGTGTAATCATTCATGCTAGTTGCTAAATGATGGTTCTCACATGGTTAGGTGACTCACATGGGCTGCTAAGAGCTGATCATTGGAGTGTATATACCAATAGTAAATACGTTTAGAATTTTTGTATTGTATGAGTACAAATACGAGTGCATACGAGTAGAATTGTTGGTGAAAATGAATGAGGATGTAATTGTAAGCATTTTTGTTAAGTAGAAGTACTTTGATAAGTGTCTTAAAGTCTTTCAAAAGTGTATGAATACATATTAAAACACTAAATGTATATACATTTTAACTGAGTCGTTAAGTCATCATTAGTCGTTACATGTAAATGTTGTTTTGAAACCTTTAAGTTAACGATCTTGTTAAATGTTGTTAACCCATTGTTTATTATATCTAATGAGATGTTAAATTATTTCATTATCATGATATTATGATGTATTAATATATCTTAATATGATATATATACAATTAAATGTCGTTACAACGATAATCGTTACATATATGTCTCGTTTCGAAATCCTTAAGTTAGTAGTCTTGTTTTTACATATGCAGTTCATTGTTAATATACTTAATGATATGTTTACTTATCCTTTATCATGATTAAACATAGTGTATCTGAAAGGACCCGTTCATATACATTATAAACGATTCACAATAGTTGATTACATTGCAAGGTATTTGACCTCTATATGATACATTTTACAAACATTGCATTCGTTTTTAAAAGACAAACTTTCTTTACATCGAAAATTGACAGGCATGCATACCATTTCATAATATCCACTATCCAACTATAAATTGATTTAATAATAATCTTTGATGAACTCAATGACTCGAATGCAACGTTCTTCGAAATATGCTATGAAAGACTCCAAGTAATATCTTTAAAATGAGCAAATGCACAGCGGAAGGTTTCTTTAACACCTGAGAATAAACATGCTTTAAAGTATCAACCAAAAGGTTGGTGAGTTCATTAGTTTATCATAATCATTTATTTCCATCATTTTAATAGACCACAAGAATTTCATTTTCAGTTCTCATAAATATACGTCCCATGCATAGAGACAAAAATAATCATTCATATGGTGAACACCTGGTAACCGACATTAACTAGATACATATAAGAATATCCCCTATCATTCCGGGATCCTCCTTCGGACATGATATAAATTTCGAAGTACTAAAGCATCCGGTACTTTGGATGGGGTTTGTTAGGCCCAATAGATCTATCTTTAGGATTCGCGTCAATTAGGGTGTCTGTTCCCTAATTCTTAGATTACCAGACTTAATAAAAAGGGGCATATTCGATTCGATAATTCAACCATAGAATGTAGTTTCACGTACTTGTGTCTATTTCATAAAACATTTATAAAAGTTGCGCATGTATTCTCAGCCCAAAAATATAAAGGGTAAAAAGGCAAATGAAACTCACCATACTGTATTTCGTAGTAAAAATACATATAACGTCATTGAATAAGTGCAAGGTTGGCCTCGGATTCACGAACCTAAATTAATTATATATATTTATATGTTGGTCAATATTTGTCTAACAAATTAGGTCAAGTCATAGTGTACCACAATCCTAATGCTCGAGACTAATATGCAAAAGTCAACAAAAGTAAATTTGACTCAAAATAATTTCCAAAAATCTATACATGATTAATATATAGTTTAAATATCGTCGTTTTATATTTTTAAATATTTTTAAAAGATTTATTAGAGTAAATAATATAATTTATTTATTAATAAATAAAATTTTATATTAAATTTATATAATAAAATATACTTTTATATATATTAAGTAATAAAATTTATAGGGTTCATTTAATATCATAAAGATAATATGATAGGTATTATTAAAGTAAGTTATTACACGTAGTAAAATATGTTTGTATCACATATTTATTTGATAAAATAATATCTATAATGATAGTAAGTAAAAGTTGTATTATTTTGTAATAATTATTATTATTATAAAAATATCAATATTTATAATTACTAAGATGACATTATGATAAAACGATAATTCTAATTATGATAACTTTAATATTTACGATAATTTTTAATATTATATTTAAAATAATAATTCTATTTAAAATAATAATAATAATGATATTTTATAGTAACAATGACATTTCTATTAAAATGATAATTTTTGTTAAAATGATAGTTTTAATACTAACGATACTTTTAATAATAATAGTAATGATAAAAATAATAAGAACGATAATTTTATCTAAATTAATATCTTATAATATTTTAATTTCATCATGATACTCTTACTCATTATTTCCTAATCGTTTCGTTTAATAGCTTTTAATCGTCTTTTATATCGTGTTCATAATAATGATAATAATAGTAATCAAAATATTTAGGTGTTACAATTATTTGTTTAAATTACACTAATATTAATAATGATAGTTACTATAATATTATTAACGATAATACTAATAATTATCTTAATGATAATATAGTAATAATAATAATAAGAATAACAATAACCATTTTTAAATAATGATATATATATATATATATATATATATATTAATAATGATAATAATAATAATAATACTAATAATAATAATAATAATAATAATGATAATTGGATAATAATAATAATAATACTAATTATAACTTTAACGATAATAACGATAGTAATAAAAAAACAATTTTTAATGATAAATCCCTTTTATTGATAAAGATAATAATAATGATAATAATAAGATAAAACTAGAACGACGATAAAAACGACGATAATAATAATCATTTTTAATAAAAATATCGAAAATTCAATTGATTATAACTTCTAATCCGTTCATCGAAACCATTCGATATCTAAAGGAAAAGTTCTTAATTTTTCGCTAGCTTTCCAAGGACATGCATATCTTATACCTTATCTCAACCGCAAGTGTAACTAATTCAAGATTCAACCTAACCTGTCTAAGGGCAATATCAAAAGTACAAGCATGCATAATCCTAAATACTCGAGCACTAGTCAGGGATACACTATTAGTATGTAAAAGTTAAATTATGAGTACTCACGTATCAATATTAAGATTCAATATTGCAGGAAAGGTACGTAGACGCAACGGAAATGATAAACACTATATTGACCTCACGAGCATACCCATGAACCATACTCAATCACCTCCATAGCTATAACCCATAATTTCCTTAATCCTATCCTACTCGAAAACAATTTCAAAATCACTCGGACAACACTACGTCGTAATATTTTATGTATACTAATAATATCTTGAAATAATACGGAGTAAATATATATATGTAAATCGATTGAGAGAGTTTAGAGAAAAATATTTTCAAGTTTCTATGAAATAATGAAACCTATTGAATTCTATTTATAATAGATTTTTGAATTATTAAAGTGAATTATTAAAGTATGAATTATTAAAGTGAATTATTAAAGTATGAATTATTAAAGTGAATTATTAAAGTATAAATTATTAAAGTATGAATTATTAAAGTGAATTATTAAAGTTAAAGTAAAGTAAAGGTAAAGTTTAAGTATAGTAAAAGTATAAAACTATGTACGTATTATACGCGTATAAATATATAATATTAATTTAAATCGTTATATATATTTAATAAAATAAAATATAAATATCGTTATCTTTATCATACTAGTTAAGTAATGAGTTGTCAAAAGTGGTTCTAGATATTTATAAAAGTTATATACGTTTTAATAATAAAGTTCTTTTTAAACTGAAAACGTTTTTGTACGTTTGAAACTAAATAGATCAATCGAGTCTTTATGAGATTCAATCTTCCACTATCCTTTGTTTAGTTCTCAATGATTAACAATTTGTTCTTAATTATAAATTACTTTACCATTTTTCGAATATTGTTAAAATGGAAAGATTTCTCAAATCAACGTGGGCCTTTCAACAGAGACTTATAATCATAATTTAATATATCTGATAATTCAATCATTTGTTCTTATCTTCTAATTCCATTGATAAACATTTTGAAACAGATACAATCATATAAAGTATTTAATCTAATATTTTGTTTACGTTTCAAGTTATAATATATATACACATATACATATATAATCATATTCGTTTAATGGTTCGTGAATCATTGGAACTTGGTCGAGGTTGAATGAATGTATGAACATAGTTTAAAATTCTTGAAATTTAACTTAACAAATATTGCTTATTGTGTCGGAAACATATAAAGATTAAAGTTTAAATTTGGTTGAAAATTTCCGGGTTGTCACAGTACCTACCCGTTAAAGAAATTTCGTCCCGAAATTTAAGTGGAAAGGTCGTGAATGATAATAAGTATGTTTTCATGATACATACGGGCTGAAAATTAGAGTTTTATCATCAGCGAATAATTTGGATAAACAATCCATTTATATGAAGAGTACGAATGAAGCTAACATAGAAGAGTGAAATGAGTAAGTGTAGATTCATCTTATCATTTGACGTAGATATGATTGATTCCCAGATTTCAAGGGATTTGAAGAAAATCTTCTTAATAAGATTTGACTCTCCGGTAATCAAGGAAATTAGGATCCGCTTTAAATGTGATCGTCCATTTTAATTATTCTGTCGGAGATTTTCTTATAAATTCACCTCCTTCGTTTCCTTACAACTCACACCATCTGTTGATGCATTTTATGCAAGTCCCTAGACATCCACCCACGTCCATTGCAGGTACAACAGTTTACAGGCCACCATGATTGCTCATTATTATCCTGTGTTTGTATGTGGTTACAGGAACTGCAGGAATGAGATTTAGATGTTTGACTATGTTAGACTTAGTCAGACGTACGAGTGAAGCCTCACTAGTACGGCTGACAGGCTCATACGCACGATTGATGCTGAGCTAAGTCACAATTACAACCTAAATGAGAAGACACGAGTGAGTGATCACCCGTACGGCTGATGAAGCCAACTCGTACGTGTGATGAATGAATTGTATGGGTGAGTTAACAGCAGGGGTATATAAAGTCTTATGTTCTTCATTTTAGGTTAAGCCTCTTATTTGTTACACACACTCAGATCTAGTGAGCTCCTCCGATTCCCTCTCAGTCCAAATCACCCATGTGGTGAATAATAGCTCTAGGTGTTGATCTAATCATACTTGATTTAGTTGTGGTTTGACTAAATTAATCAAAAAAAAACTTAACCTATTCACTAGAGGGTTTGATTCACTTATTCTGCCATTGTGTGAGTTAAATCTGTTGATTTCTAAGTTCCTAGTCATGTTTCATCACCTTCTATTCTTTCCCCCTCAACTCATATTTTAAAGTATTCATCAATATGCTCCATCCAGCTCTGATTCTCGATATACTTCTAACTTTCATATCGGTCATTCTTCTTTTTCATCTACCGCCGGAAGAATCTATTTACTTCTATTATACTCTTGGGTTTATAGTGTTTCTAGTTCTCCCGTGTCTTTATATTTCTATATGCATCGATATATGGTTTATAATGAAAGTGTTTGTGTGTGTACTCCTTCATGTGAATATGGGGTGTTCATAAAGGCTCCATTAGTTTGTAATTTTGTGTAATCATTCATGCTAGTTGCTAAATGATGGTTCTCACATGGTTAGGTGACTCACATGGGCTGCTAAGAGCTGATCATTGGAGTGTATATACCAATAGTAAATACGTTTAGAATCTGTGTATTGTATGAGTACAAATACGAGTGCATACGAGTAGAATTGTTGGTGAAAATGAATGAGGATGTAATTGTAAGCATTTTTGTTAAGTAGAAGTACTTTGATAAGTGTCTTAAAGTCTTTCAAAAGTGTATGAATACATATTAAAACACTAAATGTATATACATTTTAACTGAGTCGTTAAGTCATCATTAGTCGTTACATGTAAATGTTGTTTTGAAACCTTTAAGTTAACGATCTTGTTAAATGTTGTTAACCCATTGTTTATTATATCTAATGAGATGTTAAATTATTTCATTATCATGATATTATGATGTATTAATATATCTTAATATGATATATATACAATTAAATGTCGTTACAACGATAATCGTTACATATATGTCTCGTTTCGAAATCCTTAAGTTAGTAGTCTTGTTTTTACATATGCAGTTCATTGTTAATACACTTAATGATATGTTTACTTATCCTTTATCATGATTAAACATAGTGTATCTGAAAGGACCCGTTCATATACATTATAAACGATTCACAATAGTTGATTACATTGCGAGGTATATGACCTCTATATGATACATTTTACAAACATTGCATTCGTTTTTAAAAGACAAACTTTCTTTACATCGAAAATTGACAGGCATGCATACCATTTCATAATATCCACTATCCAACTATAAATTGATTTAATAATAATCTTTGATGAACTCAATGACTCGAATGCAACGTTCTTCGAAATATGCTATGAAAGACTCCAAGTAATATCTTTAAAATGAGCAAATGCATAGCGGAAGGTTTCTTTAACACCTGAGAATAAACATGCTTTAAAGTATCAACCAAAAGGTTGGTGAGTTCATTAGTTTATCATAATCATTTATTTCCATCATTTTAATAGACCACAAGAATTTCATTTTCAGTTCTCATAAATATACGTCCCATGCATAGAGACAAAAATAATCATTCATATGGTGAACACCTGGTAACCGACATTAACTAGATACATATAAGAATATCCCCTATCATTCCGGGATCCTCTTTCAGACATGATATAAATTTCGAAGTACTAAAGCATCCGGTACTTTGGATGGGGTTTGTTAGGCCCAATAGATCTATCTTTAGGATTCGCGTCAATTAGAGTGTCTGTTCCCTAATTCTTAGATTACCAGACTTAATAAAAAAGGGCATATTCGATTCGATAATTCAACCATAGAATGTAGTTTCACGTACTTGTGTCTATTTCGTAAAACATTTATAAAAGTTGCGCATGTATTCTCAGCCCAAAAATATAAAGGGTAAAAAGGCAAATGAAACTCACCATACTGTATTTCGTAGTAAAAATACATATAACGTCATTGAACAAGTGCAAGGTTGGCCTCGGATTCACGAACCTAAATTAATTATATATATTTATATGTTGGTCAATATTTGTCTAACAAATTAGGTCAAGTCATAGTGTACCACAATCCTAATGCTCGAGACTAATATGCAAAAGTCAACAAAAGTAAATTTGACTCAAAATAATTTCCAAAAATCTATACATGATTAATATATAGTTTAAATATCGTCGTTTTATATTTTTAAATATTTTTAAAAGATTTATTAGAGTAAATAATATAATTTATTTATTAATAAATAAAATTTTATATTAAATTTATATAATAAAATATACTTTTATATATATTAAGTAATAAAATTTATAGGGTTCATTTAATATCATAAAGATAATATGATAGGTATTATTAAAGTAAGTTATTACACGTAGTAAAATATGTTTGTATCACATATTTATTTGATAAAATAATATCTATAATGATAGTAAGTAAAAGTTGTATTATTTTGTAATAATAATTATTATTATAAAAATATCAATATTTATAATTACTAAGATGACATTATGATAAAACGATAATTCTAATTATGATAACTTTAATATTTACGATAATTTTTAATATTATCTTTAAAATAATAATTCTATTTAAAATAATAATAATAATGATATTTTATAGTAACAATGACATTTCTATTAAAATGATAATTTTTGTTAAAATGATAGTTTTAATACTAGCGATACTTTTAATAATAATAGTAATGATAAAAATAATAAGAACGATAATTTTATCTAAATTAATATCTTATAATATTTTAATTTCATCATGATACTCTTACTCATTATTTCCTAATCGTTTCGTTTAATAGCTTTTAATCGTCTTTTATATCGTGTTCATAATAATGATAATAATAGTAATCAAAATATTTAGGTGTTACAATTATTTGTTTTAATTACACTAATATTAATAATGACAGTTACTATAATATTATTAACGATAATACTAATAATTATCTTAATGATAATATAGTAATAATAATAATAACAATAACAATAACCATTTTTAAATAATGATATATATATATTAATAATGATGATAATAATAATAATACTAATAATAATAATAATAATAATAATAATAATGATAATTGGATAATAATAATAATAATAATAATTATAACTTTAACGATAATAACGATAGTAATAAAAAAACAATTTTTAATGATAAATCCCTTTTATTGATAAAGATAATAATAATGATAATAATAAGATAAAACTAGAACGACGATAAAAACGACGATAATAATAATCATTTTTAATAAAAATATCGAAAATTCAATTGATTATAACTTCTAATCCGTTCATCGAAACCATTCGATATCTAAAGGAAAAGTTCTTAATTTTTCGCTAGCTTTCCAAGGACATGCATATCTTATACCTTATCTCAACCGCAAGTGTAACTAATTCAAGATTTAACCTAACCTGTCTAAGGGCAATATCAAAAGTACAAGCATGCATAATCCTAAATACTCTAGCACTAGTCAGGGATACACTATTAGTATGTAAAAGTTAAATTATGAGTACTCACGTATCAATATTGAGATTCAATATTGCAGGAAAGGTACGTAGACGCAACGGAAATGATAAACAATATATTGACCTCACGAGCATACCCACGAACCATACTCAATCACCTCCATAGCTATAACCCATAATTTCCTTAATCCTATCCTACTCGAAAAACAATTTCGAAATCACTCGGACAACACTACGTCGTAATATTTTATGTATACTAATAATATCTTGAAATAATACGGAGTAAATATATATATGTAAATCGATTGAGAGAGTTTAGAGAAAAATATTTTCAAGTTTCTATGAAATAATGAAACCTATTGAATTCTATTTATAATAGATTTTTGAATTATTAAAGTGAATTATTAAAGTATGAATTATTAAAGTGAATCATTAAAGTATGAATTATTAAAGTGAATTATTAAAGTATGAATTATTAAAGTGAATTATTAAAGTATAAATTATTAAAGTATGAATTATTAAAGTGAATTATTAAAGTTAAAGTAAAGTAAAAATAAAGTAAAGGTAAAGTTTAAGTATAGTAAAAGTATAAAACTATGTACGTATTATACGCGTATAAATATATATAATATTAATTTAAATCGTTATATATATTTAATAAAATAAAATATAAATATCGTTATCTTTATCATACTAGTTAAGTAATGAGTTGTCAAAAGTGGTTCTAGATATTTATAAAAGTTATATACGTTTTAATAATAAAGTTCTTTTTAAACTGAAAACGTTTTTGTACGTTTGAAACTAAATAGATCAATCGAGTCTTTATGAGATTCAATCTTCCACAATCCTTTGTTTAGTTCTCAATGATTGACAATTTGTTCTTAATTATAAATTACTTTACCATTTTCCGAATATTGTTAAAATGGAAAGATTTCTCAAATCAACGTGGGCCTTTCAACAGAGACTTATAATCATAATTTAATATATCTGATAATTCAATCATTTGTTCTTATCTTCTAATTCCATTGATAAACATTTTGAAACAGATACAATCATATAAAGTATTTAATCTAATATTTTGTTTACGTTTCAAGTTATAATATATATACACATATACATATATAATCATATTCGTTTAATGGTTCGTGAATCGTTGGAACTTGGTCGAGGTTGAATGAATGTATGAACATAGTTTAAAATTCTTGAAATTTAACTTAACAAATATTGCTTATTGTGTCGGAAACATATAAAGATTAAAGTTTAAATTTGGTTGGAAATTTTCGGGTTGTCACAGTACCTACCCGTTAAAGAAATTTCGTCTCGAAATTTAAGTGGAAAGGTCGTGAATGATAATAAGTATGTTTTCATGACACATACGGGCTGAAAATTAGAGTTTTATCATCAGCGAATAATTTGGATAAACAATCCATTTATATGAAGAGTACGAATGAAGCTAACATAGAAGAGTGAAATGAGTAAGTGTAGATTCATCTTATCATTTGACGTAGATATGATTGATTCCCAGATTTCAAGGGATTTGAAGAAAATCTTCTTAATAAGATTTGACTCTCCGGTAATCAAGGAAATTAGGATCCGCTTTAAATGCGATCGTCCATTTTAATTATTCTGTCGGAGATTTTCTTATAAATTCACCTCCTTCGTTTCCTTACAACTCACACCTTCTGTTGATGCATTTTATGCAAGTCCCTAGACATCTACCCACGTCCATTGCAGGTACAACAGTTTACAGGCCACCATGATTGCTCATTATTATCCTGTGTTTGTATGTGGTTACAGGAAATGCAGGAACGAGATTTAGATATTTGACTATGTTAGACTTAGTCAGACGTATGAGTGAACCCTCACTAGTACGGCTGACAGGCTCATACGCACGATTGATGCTGAGCTAAGTCACAATTACAACCTAAATGAGAAGACACGAGTGAGTGATCACCCGTACGGCTGATGAAGCCAACTCGTACGTGTGATGAATGAATCGTATGGGTGAGTCAACAGCAGGGGTATATAAAGTCTTATGTTCTTCATTTTAGGTTAAGCCTCTTATTTGTTACACACACTCAGATCTAGTGAGCTCCTCCGATTCTCTCTCAGTCCAAATCACCCATGTGGTGAATAATAGCTCTAGGTGTTGATCTAATCACACTTGATTTAGTTGTGGTTTGACTAAATTAATAAAAAAAAAAAAACTTAACCTATTCACTAGAGGGTTTGATTCACTTATTCTGCCATTGTGTGAGTTAAATCTGTTGATTTCTAAGTTCCTAGTCATGTTTCATCACCTTCTATTCTTTCCCCCTCAACTCATATTTTAAAGTATTCATCAATATGCTCCATCCAGCTCTGATTCTCGATATACTTCTAACTTTCATATCGGTCATTCTTCTTTTTCATCTACCGCCGGAAGAATCTATTTACTTCTATTATACTCTTGGGTTTATAGTGTTTCTAGTTCTCCCGTGTCTTTATATTGCTATATGCATCGATATATGGTTTATAATTTCTGGTTTGTCGTTGGGCTTTATATGTTCCCTTATATTTCAAAGTCTCTGCTTCTGTCTTCTATAATCATTATCATTCACAGTTAATGCTCTCTTTTATTTGCTGCAATTTATACCCCAATTTCTATTTCGGAGTTTTGTCCTTTCGTTTCTTCTTCTTGCGATTAAGCACCGCTTGTAATGGTCCAAAATTCACAGATATGAATTTCGGAATGAACATTGTTAATGTTCTAGGAAGTAAATTGTGATGGCACGATCTTGACTTGTCAAATTACTAGAATACCTTGGAAAAGGCCAAATCATCAAGAAATATTTTCTTGATATTTTAGAGGTTAAATAGAATACAAGAGTCGTATAACATGACACATGATGATGTTATGATCTGTGAATCATCACGTTCCATTTAGAAACTCAGCATGACTTACTGTAATATAATCACATTGATCAAGTGTCATTATATTATACTAATTCATGCTTCAGTTCTCAACACTACTTCAAAATATTCCTATTTTAAACTTGAATCTTTCAGAATTTAGAAACTAAAATAGTTTCTTTTATGATGTAATACAAATAGCGCGAAGAGGTAAATGATTTCAAATAAGAAAAATTAAGAAAATATCTTCAGAAATATGGAGGATATTTATAATGAAAGATATGATGATATTTTAGAATTTCTAATATCAGAGGATGATGAAGAATATTGTCCGCAGGGGTTTAGAGTCAGGAGCAAGGTATTCGTTAATGACTTCAGCAGGTACTGAATCATTTGGATCCTTTAAAGTCAGGTTCAGTCTTTGTAATTTGTCCACAGCCTCCTTCCTACTTTGCTCAATCCGTTTTCCAGTTCCAAAACTTCTCTTTTTCTGCGCTTTGCCAGCACACTTCATCATTATCATCCAGCTTTTACCATTTAAAGTCGTTTATAGTTTTTGCTGCTTCATCAGCATTTTTTTCATTTTCGGAGAACCAATTCGTAGTTCGGAGTGTTTTTCAGAAACTTCACATTCAAATTAAGTCCAGAAGATAGACGTTATATATACACATATAACTGTTGGCGCAGACATGCTGCAAGATTTCAAAATACTGATTACTAATTCCCAATGATTTGTATGGCAATTCTCATTACCAGATGCGAATGAGTAAATGATGGAGTTTCAATGAATAATTATGATGACTTTTTGGAGAGGCTAAAGTTAAAGGGTAATGAAGTTGTTGGTACATCTGCTAATAATATGGTGGAATGTAAAAGGTTCCCTAGTAACGATGGTGTATATCTCAAGGTTATAATAAGGTTAGTCTGACTGAAAAGTCGAAGTTGACTTGCTGGAGCTGTGACAAAACTGGCTACTTTGAATAGGAGTCGCAAAGTTATTTTTGCTAATAAATGCCAAAGAATCTGACGCGGATACGTTGTTTAAACTTTTACTTTGGTTTCAAGAGTTTTTCGGGTACATAACTGTGGGTAACATGTGGTTGGATCATCATCTCGATTGCTCATCATTCGAAGTGTCTTCAGAAATTTTCGAAGGGTTTGAACACAGATTGTAATCGTTAACATACATTTGATGTTCTAACATAGTTTTGAAGTCAAAATATAGCTTGTGAAAGATGTAAGGATCTAAGAGTGATGATTTTGGTCATATCTCAAGTTAAATTTTGAGATTTCAAAATCAGAATATGTAATTAAATTTTGAATGTGTATGGTTGTTTTGATTTCTATAAAAGAATGTATATTGTTGTGAAAGTAGGGAGTATAATGGATGATTTGCTGAATCAGATTCGAAGAATGTAACATATTAATTGTGAATTTATATATCTCTCGGGTATTACCTACACGTTAAAAAAAAATTTCACAATTAATATTTTGTACAAAAGAATTTTATTACAGTCTTTATGAAAATATATATATGTATATTTTCTTCAGATGTAACATAGATTTAATGAGTTAATGTTAAATTAAACTCATTTGATTTACGGTTGAAACTAGAATTGAATAATCCCTAAAGGCTTTAAAAAGTACATAACTTTTACGCAGTGTTTCTTTAATGACATTGAAATTATGAATCAATACTTCGTTATTTGTTGATGTATGGTGTTCGGTTCGTGGAATTCTTATGAATTTCGCAAAGTACGAATGATGTTATCTGAAAAGTTTCGGGTACATTGATGATGAAAGTGTAAAATCAAATATATACTTGATTTATTATGAATTGGAATTTGTTGAATTGTGATAGAGATTGTAGTTAACGCTGGTTAAGTTGCGGCCGAAGGACGTACATTATTGCATATTTGTAATATGAATTAACCGAGTAGTTAAGATTCACACACAATAGCTTAGCACTGAAAGATTTATTTCAATATATATATATATATATATATATATATATATATATATATATATATATATATATATATATATATATATATATATATATATATATATATATATATAATATACATATAATTTCTTCAGAGGAAATGAGTTAATTCTTCATAACTCGTTGATACAATATAAATGTTATTGATTCGTAATGATGTCCACAGTGATTCTTGAACTGACGGAGTTTGTGATGTTATCGGTGTTGTTGATTTGGATGTTGACTGTACTGACGATGCTGGTAACGCTGATGGTACTATTGATGTTGTTGGTAAAGCAAGTTTAGCTTGTTAATCACACACCATTTTTGTCAGGGTTTCTACTCTTCCTTCCATCATTTTGGTTCGCTTAACTGATTTATGGTTAGGGCTAGATTAGATAATCTCTAAGACTTTAGAGATTACATAATCACCGCGGAATGTTTCTCCAATGAAGTTATGAATTAATACTTCGTCAGTTATTGTTGTTGGTACTCCTTGGTATCTATGGTGCGTATGACGTTGATGCTCGTGGGACAGATTGTGAAGTTGAGGTTTACGACGCGGTTGTGGTTGGAGGTGGTAATGGTACTGTTGGCGTTGATGATGGTGGTACTGGTTATGCTGCTGATGCTGCTGCTGGTGTTTGTAATCTCTGCACCATATTCTCCAAAGCCACTACCCGAGCGCGAAGCTCGTTGACTTCTTCTATTACACCGGGGTGATTGTCGGTTCGGACAGGTTCGCCGGTAAGTGCTTCAGGTTTTTCATCAAGAGGGCAATGTGGTGGATGGAAGGGATCACCTTCTTCTTGTCTCCAATGATTGAGGAGGCTACGAACCCATCCCCAATTCATCCAGAATAGGTGATGACTGATTGGTTGTTCTATTCCGGTCACACTGCTTTCGAAGCTTGAATGGGATTCCATTTCGGAATCTGAGTGACTTGAACTGATGACGAATTCCATTTCGTACGATTGGATAAAGGATTTTTTTTTCGATATGAAATGATTTTGGCTAACGGATGGTATTCTAATTACATAGAATATATATATATATATATATATATATATATATATATATATATATATATATATATATATATATATATATATATATATATATATATAGATCAAAAGATTTCGTAGATTACGGAGGACTTTGCGGGATATGTCAGGCAAAGTTTAAAGTAACAGATACGATAAGATATGATTTAGCAGATATGCTAAGATATGAATTTTTGTCTATACACTATTCATACAATCAATACAGCAAGACGTGTCTTAGACTAAAAATGATAAGCAGGTAATTTCTCGAGGATGATAAGTATTTAATTTTCGACACAAAATGATAAGCAAAACTTTTGACATGCAGATACGGTCGAAGTCCAGACTCACTAATGCATCCTATCGACTTATCTGTTAGACACACTAATGCAGACCTGGTTCGCTAAGACCACCGCTCTGATACCAACTGAAAGGACCCGTTCATATACATTATAAACGATTCACAATAGTTGATTACATTGCGAGGTATTTGACCTCTATATGATACATTTTACAAACATTGCATTCGTTTTTAAAAGACAAACTTTCTTTACATCGAAAATTGACAGGCATGCATACCATTTCATAATATCCACTATCCAACTATAAATTGATTTAATAATAATCTTTGATGAACTCAATGACTCGAATGCAACGTTCTTCGAAATATGCTATGAAAGACTCCAAGTAATATCTTTAAAATGAGCAAATGCACAGCGGAAGGTTTCTTTAACACCTGAGAATAAACATGCTTTAAAGTATCAACCAAAAGGTTGGTGAGTTCATTAGTTTATCATAATCACTTATTTCCATCATTTTAATAGACCACAAGAATTTCAGTTTCAGTTCTCATAAATATACGTCCCATGCATAGAGACAAAAATAATCATTCATATGGTGAACACCTGGTAACCGACATTAACTAGATACATATAAGAATATCCCCTATCATTCCGGGATCCTCCTTCGGACATGATATAAATTTCGAAGTACTAAAACATCCGGTACTTTGGATGGGGTTTGTTAGGCCCAATAGATCTATCTTTAGGATTCACGTCAATTAGGGTGTCTGTTCCCTAATTCTTAGATTACCAGACTTAATAAAAAGGGGCATATTCGATTTCGATAATTCAACCATAGAATGTAGTTTCACGTACTTGTGTCTATTTCGTAAAACATTTATAAAAGTTGCGCATGTATTCTCTACCCAAAAATATAAAGGGTAAAAAGGCAAATGAAACTCACCATACTGTATTTCGTAGTAAAAACACATATAACGTCATTGAAGAAGTGCAAGGTTGGCCTCGGATTCACGAACCTAAATTAATTATATATATTTATATGTTGGTCAATATTTGTCTAACAAATTAGGTCAAGTCATAGTGTACCACAATCCTAATGCTCGAGACTAATATGCAAAAGTCAACAAAAGTAAATTTGACTCAAAATAATTTCCAAAAATCTATACATGATTAATATATAGTTTAAATATCGTCGTTTTATATTTTTAAATATTTTTAAAAGATTTATTAGAGTAAATAATATAATTTATTTATTAGTAAATAAAATTTTATATTAAATTTTTATAATAAAATATACTTTTATATATATTAAGTAATAAAATTTATAGGGTTCATTTAATATCATAAAGATAATATGATAGGTATTATTAAAGTAAGTTATTACACGTAGTAAAATATGTTTGTATCACATATTTATTTAATAAAATAATATCTATAATGATAGTAAGTAAAAGTTGTATTATTTTGTAATAATAATTATTATTATAAAAATATCAATATTTATAATTACTAAGATGACATTATGATAAAACGATAATTCTAATTATGATAACTTTAATATTTACGATAATTTTTAATATTATCTTTAAAATAATAATTCTATTTAAAATAATAATAATAATGATATTTTATAGTAACAATGACATTTCTATTAAAATGATAATTTTTGTTAAAATGATAGTTTTAATACTAACGATACTTTTAATAATAATAGTAATGATAAAAATAATAAGAACGATAATTTTATCTAAATTAATATCTTATAATATTTTAATTTCATCATGATACTCTTACTCATTATTTCCTAATCGTTTCGTTTAATAGCTTTTAATCGTCTTTTATATCGCGTTCATAATAATGATAATAATAGTAATCAAAATATTTAGGTGTTACAATTATTTGTTTTAATTACACTAATATTAATAATGATAGTTACTATAATATTATTAACGATAATACTAATAATTATATTAATGATAATATAGTAATAATAATAATAACAATAACAATAACCATTTTTAAATAATGATATATATATATATATTAATAATGATAATAATAATAATAATACTAATAATAATAATAATAATGATAATTGGATAATAATAATAATAATACTAATTATAACTTTAACGATAATAACGATAGTAATAAAAAAACAATTTTTAATGATAAATCCCTTTTATTGATAAAGATAATAATAATGATAATAATAAGATAAAACTAGAACGACGATAAAAACGACGATAATAATAATCATTTTTAATAAAAATATCGAAAATTCAATTGATTATAACTTCTAATCCGTTCATCGAAACCATTCGATATCTAAAGGAAAAGTTCTTAATTTTTCGCTAGCTTTCCAAGGACATGCATATCTTATACCTTATCTCAACCGCAAGTGTAACTAATTCAAGATTCAACCTAACCTGTCTAAGGGCAATATCAAAAGTACAAGCATGCATAATCCTAAATACTTGAGCACTAGTCAGGGATACACTATTAGTATGTAAAAGTTAAATTATGAGTACTCACGTATCAATATTGAGATTCAATATTGCAGGAAAGGTACGTAGACGCAACGGAAATGATAAACACTATATTGACCTCACGAGCATACCCATGAACCATACTCAATCACCTCCATAGCTATAACCCATAATTTCCTTAATCCTATCCTACTCGAAAAACAATTTCGAAATCACTCGGACAACACTCCGTCGTAATATTTTATGTATACTAATAATATCTTGAAATAATACGGAGTAAATATATATATGTAAATCGATTGAGAGAGTTTAGAGAAAAATATTTTCAAGTTTCTATGAAATAATGAAACCTATTGAATTCTATTTATAATAGATTTTTGAATTATTAAAGTGAATTATTAAAGTATGAATTATTAAAGTGAATTATTAAAGTATGAATTATTAAAGTGAATTATTAAAGTATGAATTATTAAAGTGAATTATTAAAGTATAAATTATTAAAGTATGAATTATTAAAGTGAATTATTAAAGTTAAAGTAAAGTAAAAATAAAGTAAAGGTAAAGTTTAAGTATAGTAAAAGTATAAAACTATGTACGTATTATACGCGTATAAATATATATAATATTAATTTAAATCGTTATATATATTTAATAAAATAAAATATAAATATCGGTATCTTTATCATACTAGTTAAGTAATGAGTTGTCAAAAGTGGTTCTAGATATTTATAAAAGTTATATACGTTTTAATAATAAAGTTCTTTTTAAACTGAAAACGTTTTTGTACGTTTGAAACTAAATAGATCAATCGAGTCTTTATGAGATTCAATCTTCCACTATCCTTTGTTTAGTTGTCAACGATTGACAATTTGTTCTTAATTATAAATTACTTTACCATTTTTCGAATATTGTTAAAATGGAAAGATTTCTCAAATCAACGTGGACCTTTCAACAGAGACTTGTAATCATAATTTAATATATCTGATAATTCAATCATTTGTTCTTATCTTCTAATTCCATTGATAAACATTTTGAAACAGATAGAATCATATAAAGTATTTAATCTAATATTTTGTTTACGTTTCAAGTTATAATATATATACACATATACATATATAATCATATTCGTTTAATGGTTCGTGAATCGTTGGAACTTGGTCGAGGTTGAATGAATGTATGAACATAGTTTAAAATTCTTGAAATTTAACTTAACAAATATTGCTTATTGTGTCGGAAACATATAAAGATTAAAGTTTAAATTTGGTTGGAAATTTCCGGGTTGTCACAGTATCAATATCGTAATATGATTCATATGTATTTAGTAAGACGTTGTTATAATGATAATCGTTATATATATCGTTTTCGAGTTTCTTAATTCAATAGTCTCATTTTTATGCATATAACTCATTGTTAAAATACCTAATGAGATACTTGCTTATCATAATATCATGTTAACTATATATATATATATATATATATATATATATATATATATATATATATATATATATATATATATATATATATATATATATATATATATATATATATATATATATATATATATATATATATCCATATATATGTCATCATATAGTTTTTACAAGTTTTAACATTCGTGAATCGCTGGTCAACTTGGATGGTCAATTGTCTATATGAAACCTATTTCAATTAATCAAGTCATAACAAGTTTGATTGCTTAACATGTTGGAAACACTTAATCATGTAAATATCAATTTCATTTAATATATATAAACATGGAAAAGTTTGGGTCACTACAATACCTACCCGTTAAATAAATTTCGTCCCGAAATTTTAAGCAGTTGGAGGTGTTGACGTATCTTCTTGAAATAAGTGCGGGTATTTCTTTTTCATCTGATCTCTTCATTCCCAGGTGAACTCGGGTCCTCTACGAGCATTCCATCGAACCTTAACAATTGGTATCTTATTTTGCTTAAGTCTTTTAACCTCACATTCCATTATTTCTACGGGTTCTTCGATGAATTGAAGTTTTTCGTTGATTTGGATTTCATCTAACGGAATAGTGAGATCTTCTTTAGCAAAACATTTCTTCAAATTCGAGACGTGGAAAGTGTTATGTACAGCCGCGAGTTGTTGAGGTAACTCAAGTCGGTAAGCTACTGGTCCGACACGATCAATAATCTTGAATGGTCCAATATACCTTGGATTTAATTTCCCTCGTTTACCAAATCGAACAACGCCTTTCCAAGGTGCAACTTTAAGCATGACCATCTCTCCAATTTCAAATTCTATATCTTTTCTTTTAATGTCAGCGTTGCTCTTTTGTCGACTTTGGGCAGTTTTCAACCGTTGTTGAATTTGGATGATCTTCTCGGTAGTTTCTTATATTATCTTCGGACCCGTAATCTGTCTATCCCTCACTTCACTCCAACAAATTAGAGACCTGCACTTTCTATTATAAAGTGCTTCAAACGGCGCCATCTCAATGCTTGAATGGTAGCTGTTGTTGTAGGAAAATTCTGCTAACGGTAGATGTCGATCCCAACTGTTTCCGAAATCAATAACACATGCTCGTAGCATGTCTTCAAGTGTTTGTATCGTCTTTTCGCTCTGCCCATTTGTTTGTAGATGATAGGCAGTACTCATGTCTAGATGAGTTCCTAATGCTTGCTGTAATGTCTGCCAGAATCTTGAAATAAATCTGCCATCCCTATAAGAGATAATAGAGATTGGAATTCCATGTCTGGAGATGACTTTCTTCAAATACAATCGTGCTAAATTCTCCATCTTGTCATCTTCTATTATTGGCAGGAAGTGTGCTGATTTAGTGAGAAGATCAACTATTACCCAAATAGTATCAAAACCACTTGCAGTCCTTGGCAATTTAGTGATGAAATCCATCGTAATGTTTTTCCATTTCCATTCTGGGATTTTGGGTTGTTGAAGTAGACCTGATGGTTTCTAATGCTCATCTTTGACCTTAGAACATGTCAAACATTCTCCTATGTATTTAGCAACATCGACTTTCATACCCGGCCACCAAAAATGTTTCTTGAGATCCTTGTACATCTTCCCCATTCCAGGATGTATTGAGTATCTGGTTTTATGAGCTTCTCTAAGTACCATTTCTCTCATGTCTCCAAATTTTGGTACCCAAATTCTTTCAGCCCTATACCGGGTTCCGTCTTTCCGAATATTAAGATGCTTCTCCGATCCTTTGGGTATTTCATCCTTTAAATTTCTCTCTTTAAAAACTCCTTGTTGCGCCTCCTTTATTTGAGTAGTAAGGTTAGTGTGAATCATTATATTCATAGCTTTTACCCAAATGGGTTCTCTGTCCTTTCTGCTCAAGGCGTCGGCTACCACATTTGCCTTCCCCGGGTGGTAACGAATCTCAAAGTCATAATCATTCAATAATTCAATCCACCTGCGCTGCCTCATGTTCAGTTGTTTCTGATTAAATATGTGTTGAAGACTTTTGTGATCGGTATATATAATACTTTTGACCCCATATAAGTAGTGCCTCCAAGTCTTTAATGCAAAAACAACCGCGCCTAATTCCAAATCATGCGTCGTATAATTCTACTCGTGAACTAGACGCATAAGCAATTACCTTCATTCGTTGCATTAATACACAACCGAGACCTTGCTTTGAGGCGTCACAATATATTACAAAATCATCATTCCCTTCAGGTAATGACAATATAGGTGCCGTAGTTAACTTTTTCTTTAACAATTGAAACGCTTTCTCTTGTCCATCCTTCCATTCAAATTTACTCCCTTTATGCGTTAATGTAGTCAAGTGTTTTGCTATTCTGGAAAAATCTTGGATGAACCTTCTGTAGTAACCAGCTCGTCCTAAAAATTGACGTATATGCTTCGGAGTTTTCGGGGTTTCCCACTTTTCAACGGTTTCAATCTTTGTTGGATCCACCTGAATACCTTCTTTGTTCACTATGTGTCCGAGGAATTGAACTTCTTCCAACCAAAATGCACACTTTGAAAACTTAGCGTACAATTTTTCTTTCCTTAACAACTCTAGCACTTTTCTCAAATGTTCTTCATGCTCTTGGTCATTCTTTGAGTAAATAAGTATGTCATCGATGAAAACAATGACAAACTTGTCAAAGTATGGTCCACACACTCGGTTCATGAGATCCATGAACACAGCTGGTGCGTTAGTTAATCCAAATGGCATAACCATAAACTCGTAATGACCGTAACGCGTCCTAAAAGTAGTCTTCGGAATGTCATCCTCCTTCACCCGCATTTGATGATACCCAGAACGTAAATCAATCTTTGAATAAACCGACGAGCCTTGTAGTTGATCAAATAAGTCGTCGATTCTCGGTAGTGGGTAGCGGTTCTTGATGGTAAGTTTGTTCAACTCTCGGTAGTCGATAAACAACCTAAATGTACCATCCTTCTTCTTGACAAACAAAACAGGAGCTCCCCACGGTGATGTGCTTGGTCGAATGAAACCACGATCTAAAAGTTCCTGTAACTGACTTTGTAATTCTTTCATTTTGCTGGGTGCGATTCTGTATGGAGCACGAGCTATTGGTGCAGCTCCTGGTACAAGGTTGATGTGTGATATCGTGTATATTATTTATCAATGGAAAATCCCAGTTATTAAAAGATTACACACTAACGGGCAGTGTACCCGATCGTGTAGCAATATAGATATTGGTAAAATCCAAGATCGTTCCAAGGACAGTATTAAGTGAGAATTAAGTTTGCAACTAATAAAAGTAAACTAAGTTAGACTATGAAAATCGAAAGTACGAAAATATTTGTTTTGTGACTATTTAATGATTAGCCAAATCAAAGATAGATCAAAAGTAAAAGACAATATTTTTGGGTTTTTAAGTTTAAATAAATCAAGTTGCAGACTCAACGGAAAATAAAGATATTTGAATTCAATAGATAAAAGAATTTTCGCCTAGATCTCCTATTCGCAGTATTGGATGATTTGTTATTAAGCACTAGTTCTATTTATCAATGCACGCAATTATAGAGTCGGTTTACCCAGAGTTCTCTTTTAGCAAACACGTCAAACTAGGATTTATTGGCTTCGGGTTCCCTTTCACCAAAGACCTCTTTCGTTTGTGAGTTAGTAATTAGCTAATTATAAGATTAAGATTCAATTGGTTACGCGTTCGCTCCACACAATTCACCCCTATTTTGTTCAATCAATGTTACCCGGTTTACCCCTTGGTCCAGTAAGCACCCAATCGGTTAAGACAAATCAATTGGAAATTAGATCACTAAATTGAAACAGGGTTCCCTTTGTTCAAACAAGATTCACTAATCAACCTAGTAATAATAGTCAACACCCACAAGAATGGTTCTTAATCAAAACTCATAATTATCATGCATTAATCAATAAAACATTAAAGTATCATCCAAACACATGCAAATATTCAATCTAGACAAACATTAAAAACTTAGCCAACAATCATGGCTAAAACCAAAATCACAAATAAATAAAGGAAAGAATTCATTGTTTATTACAAAGAAATCAACCTAATTAAATAAGCAATCGTGGATGATGAACGGATTGAAGGTTGAATCTGGAATGATTAGAGTGATTGAATGATCTTGGAGTTCTCCAAAAATACCAAAAATCGCCCAAAAACTGCCACAATTCGTCTGGATGGAATAATAATTAATTAGGGTATTTTTCGTGCCTTAAATACCTGCCAAAATTACCTGAACAGACAGACTGTCGCGCCGCGACCTAAATTCTCGCGCTGCGACACAACACACAAACTGGAACCTTTTTAAATCCATGTTCTGATCTGGAAAATAGCCAAACGTCGCGCCGCGACACAACACAAAACCTGATTCTCACGTTTATTTTTCTCTTTTTCCTTACTTTAACTAACTCAATTCCTCATGAACCAATACGTACTTAACGTTTAAATCCTCGGTGCACCAATAATAACAACCAATCAACAAAATGCCTCAAAAGCTTCAAAAACCGCATCTCTTCTACAAATAGCTCTTCAAACTCGAACATTCCCAATATTATCAAAATAAACACCAAATCGTATCCAAACGGACTAAATTATGATCGATATCGCTAAGGAAAACATGTATAAAATATGCGATATCAAACCACCCCACACTAGAGTTTTGCTTGTCCTCAAGCAATAGAACTCGATAATAATCTTCCACCATATAATTACTCTTCAAACATGTATGTAGAACCAAACGAACAAGATACCACACAAACAACGAGCATGAGCACGATTTGGAGTAAATAACAACAATGGTTCCCACTTGCATTCCCCCGAAGTAACTTCCCGAACCGCAAACAATATGTAATGGATATAGTAACCAAAGAAAATCTTGAGTAACGTACCATAATGATGAAGTAGAGAATCTCGAATCACAAAATAAGTCTTCAAAGTAAACGGGAATCAAGTGGGAACCGAGCACCAAAGATATAGCAATCGAACATGTGTTCCAAAAGAACGCACGGGCTACCCCGCAATTGGTCAAGCCAAGCCTCTCACAGTACCTAACATCGCGAGATTTCGGTAAGAAAATAATGTGCTTAGGAGGATACACATTACGTCCAGATATCATCGATAATCATGAGGTGATCATCTAATCCGTTAAGTCAACCATAAAGATTGAGGTTCATCAGGCTTAAAAGCTAATATCTTACCTTTCCAGAGGTTATCCACTGAGAATCTGATCAATCACTGACATTTTGTGTATCATGGTGCGCTTCCCATTTGGCTAGCAAATCTCCCTCATTGAGATAAGCTTTGACTACCAGTTTTCCTGTTTGACGTTGAGGCCTGGTAGATTTCCAGTCGATTTTAGCAATGACTTTTCAAGACTTTTCGTCACCCTATAATTGGTCTAGACTACAACTTCTAAAACAAATCAGCAAGTGTGTCGTTCGGGAGACTTGACTCCCTTAAGGATGGAAAAGATACATCCTGTGTGGTTAAATAAGGTGGTCGGGTGCAACATTGTCCTTGTTAGGAGAAACAATGAGGATCGCCCTGTTTAAGTTTTCGATCTAGCGAATGGTCCAGTTTCGACCACACGCCACTATCACCGTTCATACGGTTGACACCCATTTTTGTACAAGTGACCTACGTATGAACTTTTATGTTCATGTAGGATTTCACATTCAAAATAATGAACATGTTTTGAAAGTTCAAGACTTTCTCCTCTAACAGTACCTCATCGTGAAATGATGGGTAATGAAATGGCACGCTTAAGAGGTATACGTACCAAGTAGAACGGTCGAAAGACTTTACTTCCTTAATGAGTGGATCTGAGTCACTCGGAAATGCTAATCTATTTCAATTGACACCGGTTTGCCTACTTCCCACATGACAAGCTTTTCTGCTTGTTTTAAGAAAGGTAAGAAGTAGATACGACCCTTCCAATAAATCCCAAAAAGCTTTGGGTGCCATAGCTTTTGCCTATGGGTTGTGTTGTCTAAGCAAACACAAGCACGTAGCTATTGCTCCTAAAAAGGACAGCACTGGTGAAGCTCGAGGCTCCTCTTCCCACAGTATCACACCATTAGATGATGTAATAATAAAATGATATAGTTTCGGAAGTCTGCTATACCAAGTAACCAAAAGTTTTTGATCTGGCACGTGATTCGGTCACAATCACGCTATGCAATCACCGCTCTCTCACGGTTTACACCCGTTTTGGTACAGGTGACCTACTATTGAGTTCTCCGAACTCGTAGGATTTCATGTTCAATGGTAATGAACATGTAGAACACTTTTGGCTTCTTTTAAATAATGAAATATAATATAAATTACCAAGCCATATCATAAACAAGGGTTTTGGTCGAATTTTTAATTGTTTTTCCATTTTTTTTTCTTTTTCAAACTAACTTTTCTCATTTTTTTTTATATTTCCCTAAGCTTTTCAATTTTTTTTTTACGACCAAAACCCCGTGAAACGTCAAGTTTTTTAATATCAAAACTAGTATGATGATGATTTCATTAACAACCAACCTGAGAGATTTTATATCCCTACCCCACACTTGAGATCAAGCAATGTCCCCATTACTTGAGATCAAAAATAGATGAAAATCGAAAGGGTAAGAAAATTAAAAACTTATCGAGTTAACCACTAATCATGGAATGACAGTGACGGATGGCGCTGAACTGACTGCCAGCATAAGAACATCGTCCATTCTCGATCCTCACACCAATATCATCAATCAAGTAGTTTTGCTGAACTTAATGCCAGACTTGAAAAATCGTTTCACCAACATTCCTAAGAAAAGAAAAACACAAGAACTACATAAACGGGACAAGGTGGCACCACCCGATGCCGAAACGCCTTGTCCCCCAAATAAGTTTCAAAGTACATCAGCAAAATATAAAATTATCCTAGTACAAACCAACGAAACGGAAATAGTTTAAAACAAATTACAACATAATCACGGGCTCGCAGGCCCTCCTCACTAAAAACCATCATACGGCAAGTTGCCGTGCGGATACTGCTGCTGAAACCTCTGACGCACATCGTCCAACCTTTCCTGCTCACTATAAATCGGGGCCTGAACTCGTGGTCAAATCGGGCTACGATAATAAACCGGTGTCTGAGCAGTAGTACCATAATAATTTTCCGGGTTATAGTAGTAAAGACGATAATTATGCCTTTGCCAATAGTTCCCATACGCAATCCATTGCTGGTCATGTACGGACTCGGCCAACATTCCATCCTGTCTTAATGTACTCGCCTCTACCCGCTGCTGACTCATCCACATGCGGTCATTATGATCCCGCTGATCACCTCGAAAATTATTAAAATTATCTGAAACACCAATTTGAATGTTATCAACCCTCGAAACCAAGTTATCCCAAGTTTCTTGAGAAATACCCCACGGCTGACCCCCTGCAGGCACATTCGGAGCAACCGGCTCTGCCTCATCACCTCCTTGAACATTACCACCGGCCTCGGGCTCTTGTGGCTCAACATATGCGACCAAGCTGACTCGATTTACATCCCACATTACAAAACGCACATTAAGATAAAACCTTAAATTAAAAGGTTTCATTACTTGCAATGGGTCGGTCAATTTTGTACACCTGCTAAAATTGATGTTGAAAAACCTCGCAATTTTTGTAACAAAATGACCACCAAGAAGTGGCCTCGATGAGCGTGTCTCCCTCGACTGATTAGATAAATACATAGCAATTAACATACACAAATCAACATGCGCATTAGCCCAAAATCAATGCATTATCCATAACTCGGTAGAATTAACTTTATCGTTCCCATTTCTTCGTCCACAAAAAGTACACGACAATAGTTTATGGAGTAACCGTAGCTCTCTGCTTCGAATATCGGACCCTTTTGACTCATTAGACACAAATGGAGTCAAACCCGAAATTTCATACCAAAAGTCTCGCTCGTTATAATCGTCCTGATTCCCGAAAAACTCAGTTTCTTTTTTCAAATAGCGTGTTAAAGATTTCTCATCCAATTCTTCGTACAAATTAAGTGCTCGAGCCAAATCAATTTGACTCATGGCTCGACTTTCTCCTCCTAAATGAAATGTCAAAAAGGCTTGATCCGTCCCATCCCTTCGAGAACGGAAACTTAAAGAGGAGAAAAACTCAACAACTAACTCACGGTAAAGATCGTCTCTCAAAGAAAAAGCACGTTCCTAAGTGCCAAGATCGACCCCCTGTCTCGACATCGCCAACATATAAGCAATATCCTCCTTTATCTCACTAGATGCACTATTCAACTCATCCCAACTAAAATACCAGGTCGCTTGAATATTCCGAGCTGAAATGTATCCAAAATGTTCCGAGAATTGCTCCTCAACTTTTTGTAACCAAATCTCCAGATTAGTTCTTCGCTCTTCATCCCTTCGGGATTGAGCCGTGGAGGATGATGGAGCATCAAGTCTGCTTCTCTACACACATGAAACAAAAACCAAACCAAACACAAAACATTGAAAAGTTAGCGTTAGGAAAATCAACATGTTCCACATACTTGCACCAAGTACCATTAATACTCGTCTCAACTTCAATTAGGTATTTAGACAAAAGCAAGTATTCACAACATATGTTTGTGTTCCATGGTATCAAATTCAAACCAATTCTCAAAACACTATGATGGGGTGTGTTAGGTTGAATATCATATGAATGTGTGTGAAAGTAGGAAGATTGTAGAGAGAAAACTAGAATTCTATTCCACAACTTCCTTGAACACCTTTACAAATCTTTGGCTATGTGTGTGAATGGCTCACTTCTAAGGTTGCCTTGTGGAATATATATAGCCCTCGTCTATATCCCACCTTTACAAGGCTTAGCACACAATCTATGCAATTCCCGGGGTTCTAACAATCTCCCCCTTTGCATTGATTGTGTGCAAAAATTTAGCAACCTTACTAATTACATACAAAAAATCTAAAACTACAAATCTAGTCTTCGATTCATGTATGTAGCCGTCGTTGACAATCTTGAATTTCTTGAATTCTTGGAGCTTCAACGGACTTCTTGAGAATCTTCTTTGAATGTGTGTGAATTGTTGGAGACCTCGTACTTTCCCTTATATCTCCCCCTCAAAATGTGATTAACCCTTAAGCATATTTTGATCTGAGAGGGAAAGGGTATCAGAGCCTACGCAAAGATAATCGGCGTTGAATCTTTATGCATAGCTCTCCCTTGACTAATGCGGAAACTTAATCAAGGTATCAGAGTCAGGAATCGTGGTAAGCATGTGTTCACTCCCCCTAGAAAGAATAACCGGTGCTCCCCCTGGAAGTAAGAACACTTTCTCCTCCTTGACAAGTTACGTCGGTCAAGGTATGATGTTTAACATCTCTTTGAAGAGCGGGTCCCATACTAAAGTATATGGAAACCGTAGTGAAGTCAAATCATCTTCGTTTGAAATACCACTGATAGGTATTATCAATGGCATCTATGGATTCTTCACTCCACTTTTTTGGGATACTTGATTTAGCTTTTGAGAATAGTTCTGGTGGTAGTGAAGGGAATGAAGTTTTAGCCATATTCACGGATCTTGTCTTAAACTTGAGTAACTCTTGAAAAGAGTATTTGGTTTTTGTTGTTGCGGAAACGGGTGTGGTGCCATCTTTGATTGACATTTGTTTCGGAAACTGAATCTTTGAAGTTTTAGAAACTAGGTCAACTTTGGTGCGAGGGGTTTTTATCGGACCTATGGATGACTTCTTGGTTTTGTGTGGAAACCAACCATATTGATCGCGATAACCCGTAATTTCTCCATTCTCCCCGTATGTGGTTTTCGAAAACGGACGATTTACGTTGGTTTCGTAACCGGAATAAATCTTCTTGCTCGAGGAAAATGTTGTCTTTGGTTTAGGAACTGTAGGAGGAGTGGATTTCGTCTTGATGACCTTCTTCTCAACCGTTTGAGGAGAATCTGGAATCGTAGTCGTTGATTTATCCACTACTGATATCGGATCAGTATTAACTCCTAGTGACACCATTTTGGGTTTCGGAATTGGTGTTGATTTAACATCTAACTCCTTTTGTAACTCATACATGCGTTTCTCAAAGTCACACATTAATGTTTGATTTTGCTTGCGAAGTTGAGTGATGACCTTTGAATCAAGCTCACGTTCCTTGGAAAGTATCAGTTTTTCAACAACCTGTGAACTTTGAAGAGTAATTACTTTCTTTTGAAGCTTTTCAGATTCTGATTTACTGTATGCAACGAGAGATTCCAGTTCTTTGATTTGAGCTTGCAACTTGGAAATCTCTGAAGATGTCGTTTGAACTTCTTGTTCTTTCATCTGTTGAAGTTCTGTTTGAAGTTGTTGATGAAGTTTGTGTTGTATAAAGATACAATTGGAAGGTTCACTTCTGTTGTGGCATGAACATCTATATTCATAATGTGCAGTCTCTTCAACAGATGATGGTTTTCGTAGAGTCATTAACAAAGCAATCGACTCAAGTTGTGTAGCTTTTGTATCTTCCACAAATCTGATAAAAGCACATTTTTCGGGAGTGTTGTAACAACAAGAACATCTCTTGTCTCGATGATTGAATCTTACAATGAAATCGGGTGTCATCATCACGAAACGTTGAATGATATCAAGTATTATTTCACATTCCACAGCTTCTAGAACTCGGTTACAATGCAATGGCTATCTAATTAGGACTACTTAGGTTCCTTATATAGCCCTCTTCTAAGGAACATTCATTTAACTTATTTCACATTAACACTATACAACTTCGGGGTCCTAACAATCTCCCCCTTAGTGTTAAATGTGAACTTTACAACATAATCCTATTTTGTAATCTTGAGATGTCCAAACATTAGTTTCCATCGTGTGCCATCTGGTTTTGAAACTTCTACTTGATTTTCCGAAATTTGCTTAGAAGGTTTCCAGACACCCCACGCTTTTCTTGGATCTCCCTCATGTAATGGATATTCATCCATTTCTTTGAAATATCTTCTCTTTCTCTATCCACGAAGTATCTCAAACTGTCTTGTACGAACCCGGAGTTTCAGACGATCTCTTATATGCTTTATGAATTCTCCAAGACCCATTATCATATCAATGTCATGGAACTTGCTTTGATGAATCTTAACATACTTCAGTGCAGCCTTAAGTGTTCCATCTGAATATTTATTCAGCTCTTCAGTACGAATGAACACCTTTTCTTTTTGAGAATTTACAAAAACAAACCCTTCGGGTTCGAATTGCATTTGAAACATCCTCATATCCTTCAGTCCCTCTGTAAATTGATTCAGACACGTAATTCGAATCTTTTTCCTTTTTGCTTCGAGACCTATTTGAAAATCTTCACGTCTCATCAGTTCAATTGTCTCCATCATGTATCTTTTCACAACTTCCAAAGCTTGAGCCTTAGCAAAAGGTCATATGGTGATGATACTGAGGTAGTTGTAGATGTGAATGATGTCAAGCATATCTAGATTATGAAAATCTGTTTCAGTGAACTTGTACTCTTTCTCATCTTCTCGGATAACGTGGAACTGATTGATGACGTCTTTCTTTTCGCTTATCTCTACTCCGACTCGAGTAATATTCAACACTTATGAAATACGATATTTTCTTTGAAGCCACAGATCATCTTCATCTTTGTTGATATGTTTCCTCCACATAAACTCTTGACCAATTCCTTTCACTTGCTGGAAGCAATCGTGAACCTATATAAGTAAACTTTTTACGCCTTGGTAATTCATTGATGCGGAAGATCTTGTAAGCATTTTCCTCGATGAATGTGTTTCGTAATGTTATAAAATCATGTTCTACTCCCAACAATAATCTTTACTCCTGATTCTTAAAGAATATTACATGGTTGTATTTGAATCTGGAATCCACTGTTTCACTTGATGTAGATGTACCAGAAGTTGAACTTTCATTAGCATTTGTTGGATTTGAACTCGATGAGGGTGTAGAATTTGATGAATGACCAGTAGGATTTGTTGCATCATCATTAGGAACATCATCATCTTCAATATGATCAATGATCTCATCTTTATTTGGATTAACATAAAGATTGTCTTCATCGTCATCAGAAGAATCCATTTCATCATCACTTTCTATTACTGGTTCAGGATTCTCTTCATCTATAATCTCTGCATCTTCCGGAATTGAAGATACTGATGATAACTTGCTTAGAATGACAAATCCATCGTCATCCGTCTCTTCAAGATAGAAATCACTCAAGTTCAAATCCTCATCTACCAGTTCACTATCAGCCTCATTATGAACAATTGGAATTATAACTTGCTCAGGCTCCTTATCATCAATTTCATCATGTGTAGTAACCATTTCTGATTCCGTCTGAACTTGTTGAGCTTGTGAAGCTGATGAAGACCTTACACCTCCACCCTTAGTTGAAATGTTTACCGTTCGATATTCTCCATCTACTCCTATCTCCCCCTCATGGCTATTCTGAGGATCAGAATCGTCATGTTCATCATCACGGTGAGGACTCAACGGAGAAGAGCAGGAATTAAGTGGATATCGAACACGAGCACGAAACAATGCTTGAAGCGAAGTGCGTCGAAGAACATCTAGATTGACTCTAGAAAACATACGACTGAAATATTCTTGCTCTAAAGCATCATAGAAATGTGGTAAACGAGAGGGTGAAGGTGGAAAAGTAACAATAGGAACACCAGCAGCAACAACTGTTGAAGGAAATGTTGGTGGAAGTGTTTGAGTTACCGTGAGGGCAGGTAAGGATGATTGTGTGGTATATATATATATATATATATATATATATATATATATATATATATATATATATATATATATATATATATATATACACATACTACTAGTCAGATTCGTGATATCCCCTTTTGATGGAGGTTGGGTAAGAACCGGAGTTGTCACCGGCGAAGTTTCTTTCGAAGCATCCGCCTCCATGACTTTGGTCTCATGGGACTCTGACAGAGTAGTAGAACTACCCGTCTGTTTAGTTCTCGTAGAGATATTGCTATCCCCGACTCCTGAAATCATTGATATACCATGAGGTGGCACATCTCTTTCAGTTAAAGACTCTTCCTCCAGACCCTGAGATTCAGAATCCGGAAGAGAAGTGGTTTGAACCAATGGATCACTTTCATGAACCAAGGGAACAGTCTGCTGGAAGTTTGATAAATATCCCAAAGGATTGTCATGTTAACTCGTTTCCGTGGGACGCGGCAGATCTTCCTCATCAAGATAAGCCGGACCTCGAAACCCTGTTGTACGTTGAGGCACAGGAGGATTTCCAGCCGACACGCAGGGTGCCTTTTCAAGATTTTTTGGCTCCCCTTCGGCCGTTCTAGACTTCAATGATTGAGTGTCCTCAATCGATTGAGTCAACGCAGACTTTACTGCAGAGGAAGACTTTACTTCCTTAGATGCCGAAGCATCTTGCTTTGTGGGATTTATTCTTAAGTCCTGTTTAGATTGGATGGGCTTATTGGTCTTTTTACCATCCGTACGATTAGATCTCTTGCCTACCGAAGCTTGCGTTTCATTTAGTGTAGGGCTTACTGTTATTCTTGGATGTGATACGGAGATGGGTGAAGGTGACCTAATTGGCTCTAGGTCTTGGTCCGTATCACCAATGGTTGGAGTAACTGTTTGGCGGACGATGGGTGTCGAAGTCCTAGATCTAGTTACTCGTTGGGTTGGCGGAGTCTGAATCATCTCATCAGGCATGTATCGAGTTCTCTTAGGAGAATATTCAGGAGATGAATCAGATGTTGTTGCTGAAGTGTCACTACTTACTTCGGGTGTTGTGGAAAGGGTTGGTTCAATCCTAGTTGAACTAGGTTCCCTGATCCTCACGGGTTGAGCTTGGTGTGCTACCCTAGATCGTTTGAGGTTCACCCTAAGTGGAGGATTAGCTGGCCCGGGTGGTTGAACTACAGGTTCCTCTACAACCCCTGGGGCTGGAACCACGGCAGGTTCAACTTGTTCTTGTTGTACCGGGTTTGGAAGAGGTATTCCTACAACCTGAAAATAAGAACGCATACGAGCGTCTTGGGGTTCAACTAGCCTCACTAGCCAATTTGGAATTGGCGCAGTGAATTGATTATCAGACACCATAGGGGTGTTCATCTTCAACTCTCCAAACCTTTTCATCTGTAATCCATGTGTACCTGGTACAAATATATTTGCATTTCTGCAAGCATTTATAGCATCATGGATAAAGATACAGAAAAACCTTTCGCAAGGGATGTATGAACCCCTTGGCTTTTCAACCTGTGCCTGAACCAAATCCCATATAAGTTCTGCATAATCAGGATTCTCTACTCTTGTGAATGAGTAGAAAAGTTTGAGCATCGGCACAGTTAAGCTATCAGATCCACTTCTTGTCATCAACAAGCATCTGTTGATGATTGAGAATATCACATACCACCTGGAGTGCAGATACTTCTTTTGAAACTTAGCAGGTGGAACATTAGTTGCTCCAACATATCCAAGAGAAAAGATTGAAGACATCATTTGCTGTGTGGCAGGAAAAGCAGGAGCATTTTGTACAAGAGGAAGTCTGAATATCCTCCTGAAGTCTGCTTTTATGATACTCCTGAATCCTTGTACTCCCCTCAGCCTAAATTCAAATCTGGCTGGTTCACCCTGTGGATTAGTAGCATTTGGTTGTGTGGCCTCCACAAATCTGATTGATCTGTTAAGAATATCCAAGTCTGTTTCTGGCACACTAACTGTGGAGCTCAGAGCAGGCCATAAATTATGCCTCTCTAGAATTGCAGTCCAATAATTGCAGGAAATATTGGTTTCAGAATTGATAAAGTGATTATTCGCCATTTAGCTGTATACATAAGAAATAGAAGACCACAAAATGTTATCATAAAGCACATTTCTCTATTCTTATTTCCTTTGAAATCCTTTTTATATTTTTCAAATTTTATAATTTTTATGACTTTTCTAAGATATAAAAATCATTTATTCCAAATATGAACAAATAATTGACAACCATGACATTCATATGATATTCATCTTAGTACAAAATCATCATGCAAAGTCAATTATATAACACAAGGAATCAGAACAACACTTAGTCAATTTTCAGCAAAATTCAAGCAGATTCGGTATTTATGAAAACTTTAGATTCTGTAACCAAATAAGCTTGAGTTTTCATATCAGAAAGATATAGAATAAACATGTTAAGTGTTTGAAGATAAAAATCAGAAAATTTCAAGATACCAAATTTCAGACTCGGTATCAAGAAAGAAAACCAGATTTGGTATCTTCAACAATTAACAGAAAGTCACTCAAACATGCATATTCTATCACATATCATGTGATTTCACAATCATGATCAATTAACCATTCAATTACAAGCATATTAACATGTTAATTGTATGAACAAACTTGGTATCAGGATAAGAACACATTCGGTAGATACAGAATTCATCAAATAAGCAATTAAACATGTAATCGGGCTCGGTCAAATGATAGATCAGTCAATTTAACTCAGATTAGACAAGATTTCATGTTGATTTTCCAAATCAATTGAGTTTAATCAAAGATTAATTGGAATCGACTTAGACTCGGTATAATCAACAAGATTTCAAAAATTAAAGGTCATAATCCAGTTATTTTTGATCTTTTCTGGTTGATAAAAACTTAATTATCTCAGATCTACAATTATATATCTTAAACATTGATTAAAATGAACAATTACCAAAAATTTGAAGAAACAGAATGACGGACTCGGTAGAATTAGGCAGATTCGGTATAATCAACAGACTCGGTAGGTAATTAATAACAGTAAGAGAGTAATGTTTGACTTTGACTCTCCTTTTATAGATACCGAAGGTAAAATACCGAATGGGCTTTACAGAATGGGCCTAATATACCGAATACAGTCCAATTTTTCAAAACTTTAACAATTTAACTCCAAATCTTGACAAATTGATTTTTCCTCTTGAAATCCATTTCAATCTTTTCATGAAAAATAATTCTGAGACAATTTTTGAAAACTTTGAACTTACCGAATCTGTACTGTTGGTTGTCAGACTCGGTAAAATTCTAAAAATAGCATTTATTCAGTAAAATTTAAATATTTTTTGGATTTTATCTTTTCCAATTTTTATGAATTTTTCAAAATAAGATTTGTACTTAAAAGAACTTTGAATTTTATACAAAGTACAAATCTTCAGTGATACCAATTGTTGACACGGGTTGCATACTGAGATGTATACAAGCCATAGTGAATTATTTCAGATAAAAACAAAGAAATTTTGAATTCACTTTTGAAAAACAATATTTTTGAATAATTTTCTCATTTTCTCCCTTTTTCTCCCCCTCAAAATGTGATATACAAGAAAGTAAATCAGCATTTTGATTATGTTCCCAAGAAAATGAATTAACTCCCCCTTGAAATAGGATATCAATGAGTTACCTCCCCCTTGCGTAACCATTGAACAAATATATCTAGGAAGTTATCATTAATCTAAAGACAGTCCCTTCAAGAAAAATTATCTAAAGCACTGAAACGTAGTTGCTCCCCCTAGAAAAGTATCTACTCCCCCTAAACACAAGATCCCAAAAATAAGTCCCAACAGATCTAAGGAATATCAAGCACTATACTCTACCATGCCAATCTCTTTGATCAAGAATTTTAGCCTAAGTTCATCTAAAGGTTAAGTGAACATGTCAGCTAATTGCACTTTAGTAGGCACAAAGTATAACTCTACATCCCCTTTCTCTACATGGTCCTTAATGAAATGATAATGAATATCTATGTGTTTAGTTTTAGAATGCTGAACCGGGTTGCTTGTTATTACAATAGCACTTTATGAATCACAATAGATCGGGGTCTTAGAAATCTTAAAGCCATAGTCCAAGAGTTGAGTTTGCATCCACAAAACTTGTGAACAACATTGAGCTGCAGCAATGTACTCAGACTCAGCTGTTGATAAAGACACACAGTTCTGCTTTTTGAATGACTAACCAACTAGCCTATTCCCCAACATCTGAATTGATCCAGATGTGCTCTTTCTATCAACATGGCAACCACCATGATCCGCATCAGTATAAGCAGTGAGATTGAAATCGGATCCATGAGGATACCAGATCCTAAGGTTAGGTGTACCTTTAAGGTATTGAAAAATCCTAACAACCGCTTTGGAGTGAGATTTCTTAGGGTTGGACTGAAAGCGGGCACAGACAGTTACGGCAAGTGTAATGTCTGGTCGACTTGCAGTCAGATACATTAAAGAACCAACCATGCTTCGATAAAGTGTAATATCAAAGGGTACCCCATTAGTATCAGCATCCAGTAAAGTCCTCATTGGGGTTGTCATTGGTTTTAAAGCAGTCATTTTAAAACGTTTTAGCATATCATTGATATACTTTGTTTGACTGATAAAAATCCCATTTGGTAATTGTTTTACTTGTAACCCCATGAAGAAAGTTAACTGGTCAAGCATGCTCATTTCGAATTTGCTGACCATAAGGTCACCAAATTCTTTGCATAAGGCCGGGGACGTAGAACTAAAAATAATATCATCAACGTAAATTTGAACCAAGAGAATGTGACCGTGGTCTTTACGGATGAATAGCATTGTATCAATCATTCCACGAGAGAAGTCATTGTCTAGCAAATACTTTGTTAAGGTCTCGTACCATGCACGCGGTGCTTGCTTCAGACCGTATAAAGCTTTCTCCAAGTAGAAAACGTGGTTTGGATGAATGGGATCGACAAAGCCTTCTGGTTGATCAACATAGACTTCCTCTTGAAGATAACCATTCAGAAAAGCAGTTTTGACATCCATTTGAAACACCGTGAACTTCATATGAGAAGCAAATGCAAGGAAAAGACGAATTGCCTCAATCCTAGCAACCGGAGTAAACGTTTTGTCATAATCAATGCCCTCTTGTTGTCGATATCCTTTGGCCACAAGACGTGCCTTATTTCGAACCACAATTCCATCAGAATCCTTCTTGTTCTTGAAAATCCACTTAACCCCTATTGGTCGTTGACCCGTTGGTCTTGGAACTAATCGCCATACTTTCAATCGTTCAAATTGATTGATCTCGTCTTACATTGCAACTACCCAGTATGGATCTAGTAAAGCTTTAGCAACCGTTGTTGGTTCAATCTTACTAAGAAAGGCTGTGAATAGACACATATTCTGAGTAGCCCTTCGAGTTGAAACTGGAGCAGATGCGTCACCAATAATAAGATCTATTGGATGACTTTTAGTCCATCGGGTGTGGGGAAGAGGTTGAACATCAATTGTATCCATCGGAACATCAACCGTTGTTGACATTGAGCCTTGATCTGCTTGATCTGATGTAACATTATCTAATGGATTCATTAGAGTATCTGGAGAAACAGCTGGAGTTGTATCAAATGATGAATCTTGATCTTGTTCAAGATTATCAGTAACAGGAGGTTGGAGGGAGGATGAAGAAGCAACAGGTGAATCAGTTGGTGGTGAATCTTCATCAAAAAGACTTTGAAGAGTCTCCAGAGTAGTTGACTGTGATGGTGTAACCGGTACGGCTTGAACATTTGAATCCCGTTGAGGAGTATAAAGACTATCAAACAAGATATCCAGTTCCTCTGATGTAACCGTAGGAACACCCTTCTTCGAGAAAATTGAGTTTTGCTCGGAAGAAGTAGTAGCCAGGTTAGGATCGGGTTTTGAACTGAGTTGTTCAAAAGCCATTCCCGAAAATTCATCGAACTTGACGTTAATGCTCTCTTCAATCATCTTTGTCCGCTTATGATAAACACGATAAGCAACTTTGTTCGAGGAATAAACAAGAAATATGGCCTGATCGCCATGAGGATCAAACTTTCCAAGGCTGTCAAAATCATTAAGCACATAGCATATACAACCAAAAACACGAAAATATTTGACATTCGGGCGTCTACCATATAATAACTCATATGGAGTTTTATCAAAACGTTTGTTTACAATACAACGATTTTGGGTATAGCATGCAGTTGAAATGGCCTCCCCCCACATTTTTGGAGGTAATTTGGAGTAGGCAAGCATCGTTCATGCTGCTTCGCACAACGTACGATTACGTCGTTCGACTACTCCATTTTGTTGGGGGGTCCGAATAGCAGAGAACTGATGTTCAATGCCTTGGTCTTTCAAATAACTATCAAGCGGGTCATTCTTAAATTCCATCCCATTATCAGTTCTGATACTCTTAACATGTTTGTTAAAAGAGCGTTGAATCTTTTTAATGAACTCAATGATAATGGCGGGGGTTTCTGACTTAGTTCGCAAAAGAAAAATCCATGTAAACCGGGTATAGTCATCAACAATGACAAGCACATGTTTCTTGCCACCGAGGCTAGAAATATGCATGGGTCCACATAAGTCCATATGCAATAATTGCAAAGACGATGAAGTACTGGGGTTTTGCTTAAGCGGATGATTGGTCCGTTTCAGCTTACCCATCGCACATGATGGACACACATGATGCTTATCATATTGAAAGGTTGGAATACCATCAACTAAATCTTTAGAGACTAGTCGATTGATACCCTTGTAATTCAGGTGTGACATCCGATGATGCCATAACCATGAATTTTGTTTGGTAGAACGAGTGGCCAAACACATGGTTGCATGTGATGGTGCATCATTGAGGTCAATAGTATATAGTGAAGCACAATGTTTACCAACAAGAAGATCATTCCCTTCGGTAGATTGCACCGAGCATTGTCGACGTTCAAACAAAACTTTGAGATCTCCATCGCAGAATTGGCTCACAATAAATAAACTGCACCCTAAACCCTCAACATATGAAACCCATTTGATTGTTATGCCATTTTGCACAAAATCGCCGTAACCCGTTATTGCTGCAATCTCATCGTTTCCGAATGTAACCGTTCCTAGGAATTTGTTAATGAAGTTGACAAGCAAGGATTTATCGCCCGTCATGTGTCGAGAACAACCGGAATCGATATACCAAACACAGACGTCGAAACCCTGTAAATGTGAATTTCCTAGAGTTTAGGTACCCAAAGTTTCTTGGGTCCTTTTCGGTTAGTACCAGCAATAAACTTTGGATTAATAACAAACTTTGGATCAATGATGAAATAATCACGTAAAGCATCATGTAGTTTAGACAATAAAGCATCATTTAAAATCACATTACATGAAGCATCATACGCAATATCAATCTTTACATCGTTATCAGAAGTCTTAACACACAATTTATTCCAAGTAGATGTTTTGTTCACAGACGAAAATTGAAAAACATGAGATGATTTCCTAGGCCGACTAGCAGATTGCTTTGGTTTGGTTGCTACTTTCTTAGTCGTAGACTTAGGAACCCATACAGATTTGTAATTCAAGTTTGGATTATGTCCTGTGACACGAAAAATACCTTTGTTAGTTAGACGTCCAAACTTTTCAGTTGACACATGAGATGACTGATTTTGTAGAATTTCCAATTTGATTGTACGTTCTTTTGCATCATACTCACTTAAATCATGTTTAGAACTTGTGTGTATTGTGAACTTAACTGATTTCTTTAAAAGACTCGCTTTTGAAGTTTTTGGCATAGGAATCATAGGAATCTTTTCAGTTAACACAGAACCATTTGGAGAATGAACTTTTTTAACAATATACTGAGTTGTAGAAACAACTTTCGAACCATGATTGCCAAATTGAGAACGTAGAGGATTTTTAAGAATAGTAATGGATTTTACATCCTTAGTTGTTGTTGTTCCCTTCCCCTTCTTAGTAATCCCACCAGTACATTCAAGCACATTGGTTGTAACATTAGACGTTTGCTTAAGTGTATTAGCCTGTTTCAGTTGAATTATCTTTTGTTTTAAGCTTTTAATCTCAAGACATAATTCTTCAGCAGAAACTATCACTTCACCCTCCTTAAAATCATAAGTACATTCTTTCTTAGGTAGTGAAGGCAATTTATCACACAAAGCAAGCATTTGTTCTAATGATTGGCACTTAAGTTGCAAGTCAATATTCTCCTGTTCAAGTTGAGCTACTATACGATTTAAATCACGTACAGCAGGCAAATGCAAGTAATAATCATGCAAAGGATCAAGTTGACTTTCAAAATCTATCAAAGGTTCAATGTTCGGTTCATTATGAGGTTCTACTTTTTCATCTAAAGAATTTTGACCTAGAGAATCTGTCTCAAAGAAGATAGTTAGTTCATGTGCTAGGTCTTCACGGAAAACATCATCTGGACATGCAGGTAAAGTTGGTAGAATTGGTTTCACATCAAAAATTGGTTCATCAAACACCTCATCTATTGCAGTAATGCTAGAACTAGGTTTGTTAAACACTTCATTCTCAAGCATTAAAATGTATTTCTCTAGCATGAGTGTTGGAATATAAACCAGTCTATGCTTAGGCACATAATCTTCACGTTGCATGTTCTTTTCAGTTTCAACAAGATTTTTCAAGAAATCAGTATTCGATTTACCTATCTTAGCATTGATTTTTTAATACATTAAGCTAATTTGATGGTATTTCCTAGATTTACAATTCACAATAATATCATCAAAATCAGCATCAGAAGCATGTACAAAATGCGATGGTAAACCGGCTTGAAAATAATCAGAATGATATAATCCTGGAATCTTTTTGGAAGCATCTTCCAAAATTTTCGGATCTTCATAACCTAACCCTCACTTTTCACCATGAATCGTTTTTGGTCTATTCATGAAAATCGTTTGTTTTGAAAGTTCCATATCCATGATAGCTTTGGATTGCTCTGTTCGATAGAGTTTTTCCTCATATCGAGCAAGTTGTGCTTTCATTTGAAAAGATTCTTTTGACAATAAAGAAATTTCAGTGTTCTTTTCAATTATGGTGTTTTCCAATTGAACGATTTTCTTGTTTAGTTTTGAAAGTGTGGGTTCATGTTGGTTTTTCAAATCAGAAAGATCTTTTTCTAAAAATTGAACTTTTTCTGCAAGTCGTTCCGATTTTAAACGATAATCAGTTCTTTCAACTTTAATCGGATGAATTGTCTTTTTCAGATCTTCCAACTCAGTTTCCGTAGAGTTGAGTTGGAGAGTCAATTGTTGCACATCCGTTTGCAATTTGGATGAGGAAGGTCTGGTCTCATTCATTTTGATTTTATCTTTTAAAACCTTGTTTTCAGATTTTAAGCCTTTGACTTATTTTGACTATTTTGACATTGAGACCAGATTCTTCATCAAGTCATTTTGCATTTTTATAAAATCAGGTGAGAATTCAGTTGATTGTACCTCATCATCATCGGATGTTGAGTCAGAATTCTCCATTGCTTCCTTAGCTTTGATGAGCTTTGTCACCTTGCAAACATTTGCATGTTCCACCTCTGAATCTGAATCGTCAGTCCAGTTAAACCAAGTATCATCAACCGGTTTTAGCTCTCCCCCAGTTTCCACAATCTTAGCCATCAACATTTTCTTCTTGTAGTAAGCTGCGTCCTTCTTCTTAGGTATCTTGCACTCACGAGAGTAATGACCAGCTTTGCCATAATTGAAACAAATTGAATCTTCCTTCTTGGAATCATCAGCACGTTGTTGTTTAGATTGATCAGCTTTCTTGTAGTACGAGGAAGATGACGAGTTTTTGCGTTGATTGCTTGATTTGCCTTTAAACTTGTGTTTGTTCAAGGCTTTTGTGAACATGGCTGCCATCTTGACTAATTCAAGGTGAGAATCATCAACATCAGAAAGATTCAAATCTTCTGAATCAGTTGATTCTTCTACAAGCACTTTCTTGGACAAGCTTTTGGAAGACGTCAACAATTTGCCCTTCTTTTTGGCAATTAGGGCAAGTGGATCGCCCGGAGAAGACTCTTTCCTTCCTTCTTGAAGTTTAGACACTTCAGGTTGGTAATGCATAAGAACTCCAACAAGCTCATGAATAGTCAACTTGTCAATCTCTTTAATAGATCGAACAATGGTTCCATAAGGAAGCCAATCAGCATTGAGCTTTTTGAGAAACTTCATGTTGACTTCATCATTTACTTTTATGATCTTGCACCTTTTCAACTCATTGAGAACACCATTAAAACGACGATAGGTATCCTTGAGTGGTTCATCAGTTTCCTGCTTGAAATCTTCATAGAATCCCAGAGCCTTATTCAATTTAGTAACGTCTGACATGTCATAACCTTCTTGCTGTCGTTTGATCTCATCCCATATATCTTTTGCTGTTGTGTTGCTATCAACATTTTCAAACAATTCATACGGGATAGCTTGCATAACAATATTCTTTGCCTCTATGTCACCCTGAGCTCTCTTACACTTATCACCAGAAAGTTCATAGACTGGAATTGGCATACCAGTATCCGGATGATAATCAACAACTGGACCATCTCTCAGAGAAGCCCAAATGTACTTTGCTTTCTCACCCTTATAGTCTATGTACTGAGTGATACGGTGAAGCCACTGAGTGTACTTGCCATCAAACAACACCGGAGGACGGGAATCTGATCCAATGATAAAATTATCTTGAGTAGACATCTTGAAAATGAGGTAGATTCGGTAAAGATTCTGTATTACACAAATCTAAGATGAAAAATCACAACAATCTGATCAGAATGTCAGATTCTGTATCAGATTCGGTACTGTAGTAGATTCGGTAAAGATTCTGTATATCAGATTCTGTATAAGAAACTAATCAGAAATACAAGTGACACACCCAGATTCAGTATAGATTCGGTAATCACAAGAATTGTAGCCTGTAACCACTTACAACAATGGATTAAGTGATACAGAAACTCAGATTTTGTATCTGACTCGGTAGTCAGATTCTGTATGAATTTAAAGTTCAAACTCAATTCAATCCTTTTGAATTAGATTCTGTAACCTTGCTGCACAAGGAAACAAGTTAGTATCACACAAAATATCAAAGATACCAAAATTATAGGATACCGAATGTCAACTGTAGCAGTTGACAATACCGAGTCTAAGTTTAAAACTTAGAAATATGACAGAATCCTTTCTCAAAACACACCAATTAGCTGCGTATAATCAAACCGAATGTGATAGAATCACGATCACACCACAATCTACAACACTTAAGATGAATTTAAGTAATGAAGCAGACTCGGTATGACAGTTACGATACCGAGTGTTGATCAAATCTTCAAAACTTGATGAATTGAAGAAATTGAACCGTCAGAAATATGATTTAACACCTCACGAACACAACTGAATCCTTAAATCTTCACAAAAATCCAGAATCAAGCTTGAATTAAGCAATACCGAGAGTTTTAGCCACAAACTCTAAAAATCAACTTGATTCTCCATAATTGAAGTTAAAAAGCTGTAATGATGATCGAAACTCTTTCTAAAAGACCTAATGCACCTTCGCTGAACTTATCACAAGAATCTGAACTTCAGATTATCAAATTCGATAATACCGAATGTGATTCAAAATACTGAGAGTATTCATATTCTGTAATCTACAATCTCTGGATCGATATAGTGATGTAGAATCACTTCCTGGAAGCTCTGATACCAAATGATGGGGTGTGTTAGGTTGAATATCATATGAATGTGTGTGAAAGTAGGAAGATTGTAGAGAGAGAAAACTAGAATTCTATTCCACAACTTCCTTGAACACCTTTACAAATCTTTGGCTATGTGTGTGAATGGCTCACTTCTAAGGTTGCCTTGTGGAATATATATAGCCCTCGTCTATATCCCACCTTTACAAGGCTTAGCACACAATCTATGCAATTCCCGGGGTTCTAACACACTATATCATGTAAGTGCCCCATTAAACAACCCCCTTTTAACTCAATTTCACAAACTCATCTAGTTAATTAACCAATTCCATGAAGAATAAACCATTCCAACAGCCAAATAAACATCTCACAAATCACAAAAATCATCATGCTTTACTAAATTTCAAAATCACATATGACCCGCCCAAATCACCCCACACTATCTTAAAACATGTATCTATTAGCAAACATCTCCCTCACAAACAAAATCTCCAAACATTCAACATCAAATTCGGATTTATCGCTACCCTAATCTCAAGAATCAATATTATGCATAAACTACACAAGAATTCATGAAGAAAACACAATAATATCATATTCATCAACAATTCATCACATATTAAGGCATAAAAGTGTCAATTAAACAAACCCCTTTTAACTTCAAACATGAACCCTAGAATTAATAAAATTAATTAAGAAACATGAGAGAAAAAGCAAGAGAATAGCAAAATCGGATCTTAACCGGCATGATTGAACAAGGAATTGAAGAAATTAGGTAAGAATTAGTGTTAATTGAAATTAGGGTTTGAGAGCTCTAATTTTGTTTGAGAGGTAAGTGTGAGAATGGTGGGTGAAAACAGATCCAAAAACCCCTAAAAAGAGTTGATTCCCGTCGGGTTACGTAGTGGTCGGGTTAACCCATTCGAGTTAAAACATGATCCGTCGGGCAAGAATCAGTGCGACAGGACTGTCGCGCCGCGACAGAAGTTACCGCGCCGCGGCAACACGATATACCTGATTCTAATTTTTAAAGATTACGTGAACCTAAAAACCTTTGAAAACTCGCGCCGCAGCCTCATTCCTCGCGACGCGGAGATGAAAGTGTTTAAAACCCATTTTAAATGGCTTTCTGTTACCAAAACCCTTGAAATGTCGCGCCGCGGCTATGTTTGTCGCGCCGCGGCAATACGCTTATCCTGAAACTTCGACCTCTTTAATTATGCAGCATCCTCAAAATCACCATTAAACTCCCAAAACAACCAACAAAAATAACAAGTAATCTATCATAATTAATCATTTAGCATTTAAGACGCAGCAAACCTATGATCACACCTATTAATACAAACTACACAACAATGTGAACCATATTTAACGAGTCGTTCACAAAACTCGTTTCCAACTTCAAGTAACCTTAGGATCGGGTTCAACGTGAACCCCGTCATCAATCTCCATCGGACCATCAAAATATTTCTTTACACGATGTCCGTTAACCTTAAAAGTAGTACCGCTTGCATTTTTCAACTCAATCGTACCGTATGGGTACACCTTAACAACCTCAAATGGTCCCGTCCACCGGGACTTAAGTTTTCCCGGTAAAAGCTTTAATCTAGAGTTAAACAAAAGCACTCGATCGCCTTCATTAAATTCTTTTGGACCCTTTAACTTCCTATCATGCCATTGCTTGGTTTTCTCCTTATAAATCAATGAATTTTCATACGCATCAAGGCGTAATTCACCAAGCTCATTCAATTGCCCCGCCCTTAGGCGTCCGGCTTCCTTTAAATCCAAATTGCACTTTTTAAGTGCCCACATCGCTTTATGCTCAATCTCCAACAGAAGATGGCACGCTTTTCCATAAACCAACCGATAAGGAGTGGTACCAATTGGCGTTTTGAAGGCGGTTCTAAACGCCCACAAAGCTTCATCGAGCTTATTCGCCCACTCCTTCGGATTCGACCCCACAGTTTTCTCAAGAATACTTTTAAGAGCTCGATTGGTATTCTCAACTTGTCCGCTCGTTTGAGAATGGTATGAAGTAGAAACTTTATGGAGAACTCCATATCACTTCAATACCTTCTCCATTTGGGCGTTACAAAAATGAGTACCCCTATCGCTAATTAAAGCTTTAGGAGTTCCAAATCGAGAGAATAAATGCTTAAGGAAAGAAATCACAACTCGTGCATCGTTTGTGGGTAAAGCTTGCGCTTCGGCCCATTTAGACAAGTAGTCAATGGCAACGAGTATGTAACTATAATTCTGAGATTTCGGAAATGGCCCCATAAAGTCAATTCCCCAAACGTCAAATACTTCACAAACTTGGATACTTTGTTGAGGCATCTCATCCCGTTTGGTGAATTTACTGGCCCTTTGACAAGAATCGCACGACTTGCAAATCCGGTGGGCATCCTTGAAAATTGTCGGCCAAAAGAAGCCGGCATCATATGTAGTGACCCGAACTTTTCCATGTTTATATATATATATATATATATTAAATGAAATTGTTATTTTACATGATTAAGTGTTTCCAACATGTTAAGCAATCAAACTTGTTAAGACTTGATTAATTGAAATAGGTTTCATATAGACAATTGACCACCCAAGTTGACCGGTGATTCACGAACGTTAAAACTTGTAAAAACTATATGATGACATATATATGGTTATATATATAGTTAACATGATATTATGATAAGTAAACATGTCATTAAGTATATTAACAATGAACTACATATGTAAAAACAAGACTACTAACTTAATGATTTTGAAACGTGACATATATGTAACGATTATCGTTGTAACGACATTTAATGTATATATATCATATTAAGAGATATTCTTACATCATAATATCATGATAATATAATAATTTAAAATCTCTTTTGATATTATAAACATTGGGTTAACAACATTTAACAAGATCGTTAACCTAAAGGTTTCAAAACAACACTTACATGTAACGACTAACGATGACTTAACGACTCAGTTAAAATGTATATACATGTAGTGTTTTAATATGTATTCATACACTTTTGAAAGACTTCAAGACACTTATCAAAATACATTTACTTAAAAAATGCTTACAATTACATCCTCGTTCAGTTTCATCAACAATTCTACTCGTATGCACCCTATTTGTACTCGTACAATACACAGCTTTTAGATGTATGTACTATTGGTATATACACTCTAATGATCAGCTCTTAGCAGCCCATGTGAGTCACCTAACACATGTGGGAACCATCATTTGGCAACTGGCATGAAATATCTCATAAAATTACAAAAATATGAGTAATCATTCATGACTTATTTACATGAAAACAAAATTACATATCCTTTATATCTAATCCATACACTAACGACCAAAAACACCTACAAACACTTTCATTCTTCAATTTTATTCATCTAATTGATCTCTCTCTAGTTCTATCTTCAAGTTCTAAGTGTTCTTCGTAAATTCCAAAAGTTCTAGTTTCATAAAATCAAGAATACTTCCAAGATTGCAAGTTTACTTCCGAGTTTTCTAAATCCATTCCAAGTAATCATCCAAGATCAAGAAACCTTTGTTACTTACAGTAGGTTATCTTTCTAATACAAGGTAATAATCATATTCAAACTTTAATTCAATTTTTATAACTATAACAATCTTATTTCTAGTGGAAATCTTTCTTGAAATTGTTTTCGTGTCATGATTCTGCTTCAAGAACTTTCAAGCCATCCAAGGATCCTTTGAAGCTAGATCCATTTTTCTCATTTCCAGTAGGTTTATCCAAGGAACTTGAGGTAGTAATAATATTCATAACATCATTCGATTCATACATAAAAAGCTGTCTTATTCAACGTTATAAACTTGTAATCACTAGAACATAGTTTAGTTAATTCTAAACTTGTTCGCAAATAAAGTTAATCCTTCTAACTAGACTTTTAAAATCAACTAAACACATGTTCTATATCTATATGATATGCTAACTTAATGATTTAAAACCCGGAAACACGATAAACACCATAAAACTGGATATACGCTGTCGTAGTAAAATTGGGGGCTGTTTTGGTTGGGATAATTAAAAGCTAAGAAGAACTTTGATTTAAAAGCTATACTTCTGTAAAAATGATTTTTCTTATGAACATGAAACTATATCCAAAAATCATGGTTAAACTCAAAGTGAAAGTATGTTTTTCAAAATGGTCATCAAGATGTAGTTCTTTCGACGGAAATGACTACCTCTTTCAAAAATGACTTGTAACTTGTATTTCCGACTATAAACTTATACTTTTTCTGCTTGGATTCATAAATTTAAGTTCAATACAAAACCGTGGCCACTGGAATCACTCAAAACGGATTAGAAACGAAGAAATGGCGAGTAAAACAAGATTGATAAAAACTACTCATTTTACCTACGTGAAAGTTAGTAATAAATCTATTCCAACCATAACCTAATCAACTTATATTGTATATTATGTAATCTTGAGATACCATAGACACGTATACAATGTTTTGACCTATCATGTCGACCCATCTATATATATATTGCGGAACAACCATAGACACTCTATATGTGAATGTTGGAGTTAGCTATACAGGGTTGAGGTTGATTCCAAAATATATATATAGTTTGAGTTGTGATCAATACTGAGATACGTATACACTGGGTCGTGGATTGATTCAAGATAATATTTATCGATTTATTTCTGTACATCTAACTGTGGACAACTAGTTGTAGGTTACTAACGAGGATAGCTGACTTAATAAACTTAAAACATCAAAATGTATTAAAAGTTTTGTAAATATATTTTGAACATACTTTGATATATATGTATATATTGTTATAGGTTTATGAATCAACCAGTGGCCAAGTCTTACTTCCCGACGAAGTAAAAATTTGTGAAAGTGAGTTATAGTCCCACTTTTAAAATCTAATATTTTTGGGATGAGAATACATGCAGGTTTTATAAATAATTTACAAAATAGACACAAGTACGTGAAACTACATTCTATGGTTGAATTATCGAAATCGAATATGCCCCTTTTTATTAAGTCTGATAATCTAAGAATTAGGGAACAGACACCCTAATTGACGCGAATCCTAAAGATAGATCTATTGAGCCCAACAAGCCCCATCCAAAGTACCGGATGCTTTAGTACTTCGAAATTTATATCATATCCGAAGGGTGTCCCGGCATGATGGGGATATTCTTAAATATGCATCTTGTTAATGTCGGTTACCAGGTGTTCACCATATGAATGATTTTTATCTCTATGTATGGGATGTGTATTGAAATATGAAATCTTGTGGTCTATTGTTACGATTTGATATATATAGGTTAAACCTATAACTCACCAATATTTTTGTTAACGTTTAAAGCATGTTTATTCTCAGGTGAATACTAAGAGCTTCCGCTGTTGCATACTAAAATAAGGAAAAGATTTGGAGTCCATGTTTATATGATATTGTGTAAAAACTGCATTCAAGAAACTGATTTCGATGTAACATATTTGTATTGTAAACCGTTATGTAATGGTCGTGTGTAAACAGGATATTTTAGATTATCATTATTTGATAATCTACGTAAAGCTTTTTAAACCTTTATTTATGAAATAAAGGTTATGGTTTGTTTTAAAAATGAATGCAGTCTTTGAAAAACGTCTCATATAGAGGTCAAAACCTCGCAACGAAATCAATTAATATGGAACGTTTTTAATCAATAAGAACGGGACATTTCAGTTGGTATCCGAGCGTTGGTCTTAGAGAACCAGAATTTTGCATTAGTGTGTCTTATCGAGTTCGTTAGGATGCATTAGTGAGTCTGGACTTCGACCGTGTTTACTTGAAAAAAAAAAAGATTGCTTAACAAATTTTGTTGGAAACTATATATTTTTAACATGTGAATATTATGTGATATATTAATCTCTTAACGTGCTTGATATTATTTGATAGATGTCTACCTCTAGAACAAGTACCATTGACTCACCTAATAATAATGAAGAGTCGAATGTAAATTGGAATGATTCGTGGACTGATTCACAAGTTCCCGAAGAGGAACCGGAAGAAGAGTCAGATCCAGAAGAAGAATCGGAACCGGAAGAAGAATCGAAATCGGAAGAAGAACCAGTGGGGAAAATAATAAAATGGTTAAGTAGAAGAAAATCCTCAACCAACCGACCAAAGTTAATTATGGTCAACGGTGTTTCCGCTAAGGAAGCAAAATATTGGGAGGATTACCAATTCTCCGATGAATCGGATCCCGACGAGGATTCCGATGATGTTATAGAAATTACCCCAACTGAATTTAAAAAGGCAAAAGAGAACAATAAGGGAAAGGGCATAAAAATAGAGAAATTTGATTCCAACCCCGATGAACATTATATGTATCGTCAACACCCGTATTTCTTAAGTTGTAACAATAACCCGGGAACCTCTAAACCACCAGGTTTTTCTAGACCAATGTGGAAAATGATGGATCGTATTAGGGGAACATCATATATCCCTAAAAACTTAGCAAAAAGAACCAAGTTCGAAAAAGAAGAAACGAGTGAGTCGGAATAAGATAGTTGTATTTGTGCGGTGTAATATATGTAATATAGTGTGCTTATGCTTTACGATATATGTAAAAATTGCTTGTATTAATAAGTATCTTTTATGAATCTAACTCTTGTCTATTTTACAGTATAAAAACACAAATGGATAGACAACCCAATATTTTAGAAGACTTACCCGAAGACATGATTGATGAAATCTTGTCTAGAGTCGGTCAGAATTCCTCGGCACAACTATTTATGGCAAAATCAGTTTGTAAGACATTCGAAGAACGTTCCAAGAATGCCTTGGTTTATAAAAGGCTTTCGTTCGAAAGATGGGGGATATCACATTGGGAAATCCATAAGTTACGATGTGTTTACTTTGACGCATATATTGCAGGGAACCCAAATGCTATTTTACGCAACGGGTTAAGAAATTATTTTGACTCAATATATCCGAATATAGGACTTCGTGATTTAGAAAAAGCGGCTAACATGCAACATAAAGAAGCATGTTATGCTTACGGCTTAGTAATGTTCGCTTCTCACCAAAGTGAGAACAAGAACATTGGGCTACAGCTATTAAACAAAGCGTTCCCACAAGTGACGGAGTCAGTAATTGGGATAAGAAATGAGGTTTTTAGATTGTTAAGGGACTGTTGGATATTACGTAACCCTCGTCCCTTTGACGACGTTACAACACGTTGTCTTATCAACGACCATAACAGTTATGTTCCACAAGACCAAGGATGGGAAGTAGTCCTAGTAAAACCAGAATGCATGACTTGTTTCTGGACGTATGAATTATGTGTCTTTATTGCCTTTATTGAATGACTTGTGTACTAGCTAGAATTATCTTCACAACTATCTTGTATCAAAGTTATTGTATGCTATATTTCATGCTATATGTAAAATAAGTGGTATTGTAAGTTTGTAAAATATTGTGTAAAAGTTTGAACGCGAAATATTATTATAATCAGTTTTTCATATAGAATTGTAGTAGTTGAATTGTATATTAGCTACTAAGTATGAACTTAACGGGTAGGTACTACCCGAATTTAAACTTATAAAATGCTAATATGAAGAAAAAGCTTTTATAAATGAGTTCATATTATGCTACGAGATACTATTGACTACTCTTAATATTCTGTATGATTAACTTGTTTCATTTGACTATTTGAAGGAAATGGCACCGACTACTAGACAAACCTTGAATATGAGCGAAGAGGAATTTCATGCCTTTCTTGCTTCAAACATAGCCGCAGTACAGGTTGCGCTACATACCAACAATAACCTTGGATCTAGCAGTACAGGAAATCGTGTAGGATGCACCTACAAAGAATTCACTGCCTGCAAACCTTTAGAATTTGATGGAACCGAAGGACCGATCGGATTGAAACGGTGGACCGAGAAGGTCGAATCAGTGTTTGCCATAAGTAAGTGTACTGAAGAGGACAAAGTGAAGTACGCTACGCATACCTTCACAGGTTCTACGTTAACATGGTGGAATACCTATCTAGAGCAAGTAGGACAAGATGATGCTTACGCACTACCGTGGTCAGCATTCAAGCACTTGATGAACGAGAAGTACCGTCCCAAAACCGAGGTCAATAAGCTCAAGACAGAACTTAGAGGGTTACGAACCCAAGGATTTGATATTACCACGTACAAAAGACGATTCACATAATTGTGCCTATTATGTCCGGGAGCGTTCGAAGATGAGGAAGAGAAGATCGACGCGTTTGTGAAAGGATTACCAGAAAGAATCCAGGAAGATATAAGTTCACACGAGCCCGCCTCCATAAAACAGGCATGTAGAATGGCTCACAAACTAGTGAACCAGATTGAAGAAAGAATTAAAGAACAGACTGCTGAAGAGGCCAATGTGAAGCAAGTCAAAAGAAAGTGGGAGGAAAACGGTGATAAGAATCACCAATACAACAACAACAGCAATTACAACAATAATCGCAACAACTATCCCAACAATCGCAACATCAATCGCAACTACAACAAACGACCCAACAACAACAACAACAACAATAACAACAACAACAACAACAACAACAACAACAACAACAACAACAGCAGCAACTACAACAATCATCCCAACAACAATAATAACCGCAACAACAACAACAATCAGAAGCAGCTATGCCAAAGGTGTGAAAAGTATCACTCGGGGTTCTGCACCAAATTTTGCAACAAGTGTAAAATAAATGGTCATAGCGCGGCGAAATGTGAGGTCTACGGACCAGGGGTTAACAGAACGAAAGGAACAAATGGTGTCGGAACGAGTAATGGCGGAGCATGTAGTGTCGGAGCAAGTTATGCCAATGTAGTTTGTTATAAATGTGGAAAACCGGGCCACATTATTAGAAATTGCCCGAACCAGGAGAACACGAATGGACAAGGCCGCGAAAGAGTTTTCAATATTAATGCGGCAGAGGCACAGGAAGACCCGGAGCTTGTTATGGGTACGTTTCTTATTGACAATAAATCTGCTTACGTTTTATTTGATTCGGGTGCGGATAGAAGCTATATGAGTAGAGATTTTTGTGCTAAATTAAGTTGTCCATTGACGCCTTTGGATAGTAAATTTTTACTCGAATTAGCAAATGGTAAATTAATTTCAGCAGATAATATATGTCGGAATCGAGAAATTAAACTGGTTAGCGAAACATTTAAGATTGACTTGATACCAGTAGAATTAGGGAGTTTTGATGTGATAATCGGTATGGACTGGTTGAAAGAAGTGAAAGCAGAGATCGTTTGTTACAAAAATACAATTCGCATTATACGAGAAAAAGGAAAACCCTTAATGGTGTACGGAGAAAAGGGAACACGAAGCTACATCTTATTAGTAATTTGAAGGCACAAAAACTAATAAGAAAAGGTTGCTATGCTGTTCTAGCACACGTTGAGAAAGTACAAACTGAAGAAAAGAGCATCAATGATGTTCCCGTCACAAAAGAATTTCCCGATGTATTTCCGAAAGAATTACCGGGATTACCCCCACATCGATCCGTTGAATTTCAAATAGATCTTGTACCAGGAGCTGCACCAATAGCTCGTGCTCCTTACAGACTCGCACCCAGCGAGATGAAAGAACTGCAAAGCCAATTACAAGAACTTTTAGAGCGTGGTTTCATTCGACCAAGCACATCACCGTGGGTAGCTCCTGTTTTGTTTGTCAAGAAGAAAGATGGTACATTCAGGTTGTGTATCGACTACCGAGAGTTGAACAAACTTACCATCAAGAACCGCTACCCACTACCGAGAATCGACGACTTATTTGATCAACTACAAGGCTCGTCTGTTTATTCAAAGATTGACTTACGTTTCGGGTATCATCAAATGCGGGTGAAAGAAGATGATATTCCAAAGACTGCTTTCAGAACACGTTACGGTCATTACGAGTTTATGGTTATGCCGTTTGGTTTAACTAATGCACCAGCTGTGTTCATGGACCTTATGAACCGAGTGTGTGGACCATACCTTGACAAGTTTGTCATTGTTTTCATCGATGACATACTTATTTACTCAAAGAATGACCAAGAACACGGTGAACATTTGAGAAAGGTGTTAGAAGTATTGAGGAAGGAAGAATTGTACGCTAAGTTTTCAAAGTGTGCATTTTGGTTGGAGGAAGTTCAATTCCTCGGTCACATAGTGAACAAAGAAGGTATTAAGGTGGATCCAGCAAAGATAGAAACTGTTGAAAAGTGGGAAACCCCGAAAACTCCGAAACACATACGCCAGTTTTTAGGACTAGCTGGTTACTACAGAAGGTTCATCCAAGACTTTTCCAGAATAGCAAAACCCTTGACTGCATTAACGCATAAAGGGAAGAAATTTGAATGGAAGGATGAACAAGAGAAAGCGTTCAAGTTATTGAAGAAAAAGCTAACTACAGCACCTATATTGTCATTGCCTGAAGGGAATGATGATTTTGTGATTTATTGTGATGCATCAAAGCAAGGTCTCGGTTGTGTATTAATGCAAAGAACGAAGGTGATTGCTTATGCGTCTAGACAATTGAAGATTCACGAACAAAATTATACGACGCATGATTTGGAATTAGGCGCGGTTGTTTTTGCATTAAAGACTTGGAGGCACTACTTATATGGGGTCAAAAGTATTATATATACCGACCACAAAAGTCTTCAACACATATTTAATCAGAAACAACTGAATATGAGGCAGCGTAGGTGGATTGAATTGTTGAATGATTACGACTTTGAGATTCGTTACCACCCGGGGAAGGCAAATGTGGTAGCCGATGCCTTGAGCAGGAAGGACAGAGAACCCATTCGAGTAAATTCTATGAATATAATGATTCACAATAACCTTACTACTCAAATAAAGGAGGCGCAATAAGGAGTTTTAAAAGAGGGAAATTTAAAGGATGAAATACCCAAAGGATCGGAGAAGCATCTTAATATTCGGGAAGACGGAACCCGGTATAGGGCTGAAAGGATTTGGGTACCAAAATTTGGAGATATGAGAGAAATGGTACTTAGAGAAGCTCATAAAACCAGATACTCAATACATCCTGGAACGGGGAAGATGTACAAGAATCTCAAGAAACATTTTTGGTGGTCGGGTATGAAAGCCGATGTTGCTAAATACGTAGGAGAATGTTTGACGTGTTCTAAGGTCAAAGCTGAGCATCAGAAACCATCAGGTCTACTTCAACAACCCGAAATCCCGGAATGGAAATGGGAAAACATTACCATGGATTTCATCACTAAATTGCCAAGGACTGCAAGTGGTTTTGATACTATTTGGGTAATAGTTGATCGTCTCACCAAATCAGCACACTTCCTGCCAATAAGAGAAGATGACAAGATGGAGAAGTTAGCACGACTGTATTTGAAGGAAGTCATCTCCAGACATGGAATTTCCAATCTCTATTATCTCTGATAGGGATGGCAGATTTATTTCAAGATTCTGGTAGACATTACAGCAAGCATTAGGAACTCGTCTAGACATGAGTACTGCCTATCATCCACAAACTGATAGGTAGAGCGAAAGGATGATACAAACGCTTGAAGACATGCTACGAGCATGTGTTATTGATTTCGGAAACAGTTGGGATCGACATCTACCGTTAGCAGAATTTTCCTACAACAACAGCTACCATTCAAGCATTGAGATGGCGCCGTTTGAAGCACTTTATCGTAGAAATGTAACATCCCGTTTTTCCCGTACGTGACTAAAGGTACATATTTAACCATTTGTACGTCATGATTCGGAAGCTTATGCGTAATTGTATAGATAAACGTACATATATAATTTATTGTGTGCTAGTTAACATGTGCGTATATAAGTGTACAAATGAGCTTGTGTAGTGTTAGGTCTCGTGAGACTTAGATGTGAGGCTTAGACGTGTATTGGGAACGAGAATGAAGGAATTAGTTGTGGAAACCTTGGAAATTTGACTAACTAGTCGAAGTGGCCAGACCCAGGCGTATGTCGCGCCGTGACAAACGGGTCCGCGCCGCGACCCATCAAGCGTTTCCAGATCAGAACAGGACTTAAGCATGGTGAATTTTACTTTGATTCGTCGCGCCGCGACGTTTAGTGCCGCGCCGCGGCAGGCCTGCTGGCCAGGTCCCGGTTTTAGGTTAAATTAAGAGATTTTGAGGGGCAAAATGGTAAATGGACGTATAGATCAGATGGGTGCATTAAATCTGGTCCACTAGTTCATTTATTTCATTTTCCCTTTTCATTTTCTTTCAATTTCTCTCCCAAAACTCTAACACCCATTTGGATTCAAAGTGAGATTGAGAGAGGAAGGATTTAGGGTTGATCTTTGGAGCAAGTATTAAAGTTGTTCCTTGTGACTCTAGCTACGTGGTGATAGTCTCGGTAAGTTCTAACTCTAAGTTTCGAGTTTTAATTGATTATGGCTAGGGTTTTGGTTAATAGAAGCTTGTATGACCCATTTGGGAGTAAAATGGGTAAATTTGGGTTAGGTTGTTGTAATGAAACCCTAATGGCCATAATCTAGGGTTTTGGCCTTGTAATTGTGAGTTGAAAGTGTTAATGATATTAAAAGCATTAAACATTTGTTAAAATTAAAAGAGATGTCGTTTGGGTTATGTTTGACTAGTTTGGATGTGAAAGTGTCAAAATGGGTCAAGAATGTACTAGTTGACCTAGTTTGGGTAAAATGGGTGTAAATTACCCTAGGTGGATGTCAATTGAGGCTAGTAGACTTTAATGCACTAATGTTGGTAACTAAAGTCGAGTCTTGGCCATTAAAAGGGCGGTTGTGATGTAGTTGGGTCATTTAATGCGAAATTGAGTCATTAAATGCCCAAGTAAATGTAATGTGGTTAATTCCACTAGTTTATGTATTGAATTGGTACTTAATGTATTAGGTACTTGGCTTTGAAGTTTGGAAGCGATTATTCATCATCCTTGCGTCAAGGTGAGTGGAATAATTATGCGTGAACGTATATAATGTATTTATTTGTGTGGTATGAATGTGGAAGTGTCGCGGTGTTTAAGACACCACATTCTAGGTAACGAGTAGTATTGTCGCGGTGCTTAAGACACTACTCCTTGTGTAATTGACTTGTGGGATTGTCGCGGTGTTTAAGACACCACAATGTCGTGAGAGTGGAAGTGTCGCGGTGTTCAAGACACCACTCATGGTATTGAATGAAGTGTGGATTCGTCGTGGTGTTTAAGATGCCACATTGTTGTAAGGGTGAGTTAGTCGCGGTGTTTAAGACATCACCCGGGGGACTAGTGATTATGCGGTGTATAAGTAACACTAGTGGATGTTATGAACTCCAACGGACTTACATGTACCGTTCTCTTGTATACTTGGTTAACCATGGTTGTGCGAATTGTACTTAGCATATTATATTGTGAACTATATGCTATTATTGTTGCTAGCGTAGTGTGGAATGTGGATAGTAGTTTATGCATGATGGATTGCATGTTTGTTGAATTGCTAGCTCGTATGTGGTATTGTGTAAGTGTATGCAAGTAAGTAGGTTATATATGATCATGTATAATTATTGCATTCACTAAGCGTTAGCTTACCCCTCTCGTTGTTTATCTTTTAGTTGCAGGTGAGGATAAAGGGAAGGGGATTGTCGGGCACTAGATGCCCTTGATGATGTGCTTGTAGGAGCTTTTGGAAGTTGGCCACCTTTTGGGTAGTTTAGTCCCAAACCATGCTCGTCGGGTCGTTTGGTTAATAACCTACCATTGTATTCGGTCAAACTTGTATTAACTTAATTAACGGCCATTGTGCCTTTTGTAAACATTGGTAATGGTTGTACGGTTTAATGAAACTTGTGAGTTGGTCTACATATTTAATTGGCGCATAAATGTGTATATTATAAAAAAAAAAATTATAGCGTATGGAGTACGGGTTGGGTTGTTTCAAGTGGTATCAGAGCATGGTCTAAGGGATTTAGGCGACTTGAGATAGGTGCCTAGACTTAGACTTTTATGTGTATGCGCTTTTAAGCGGGACTTGTACGACTTCGGGTCGAATCGGGAATGGTAGTGCGTAGGTTTATATGAACTAACCATGCACTCATTATTTTGTGTTGTAGTTGGAATCATCAAGCGAGATAGACGTTGCACTAGCAAGTTAATGCGACGTGCTCGTGTAGCAATGACTAGCTACCCTTGCTACGGGTGCAAATCGTGTCAAACGAGCGATGTATGACGATTGTTGAGCGAGATGGGGTGGTATGGTATATATGTGTCATGTCTTTGGTTTCGTTGTTTAATCTTTCCCGTTTTATAGAATGAAGATGAGAAACGGACACGACACCGATAATGGGGGCACGAGCGAGGACCCCGAGTTCACGGCCAAGGTTGAGGCCATCTTTCAACGCCAAAGGGCGGATTTTCTTGTTGATATTAAGAAGATGTTTCTAGACACTATTGAAGAACAAGTCGTCGATATGGTTAAGGAACAAATTAAAATTGTTCTTCAAGAAGAGAATGTGGGGAGGCGAGACTTTTTCTTTAAGAACTTCAAGGATGCTCAACCTCCTACCTTTGATGGTGAACGGGACCCACTTAAGAGTGCCCGGTTTATCTCCGATATGGAGGGGGCTTTTCGTACATGTGAGTGCCCTAACGATAAAAAGACAAGGTATGGTTGTAGCATGCTAAGAGGTGATGCCAAGCTATGGTGGGATGCAAAGATTCAAGTCTATGGCGAAAAACAATGCATGGACTTTTCTTGGGCTGAGTTTAAGGTGGAATTTTTCGAAGAATACCGAACTTCGGCTGATCTCACTAGGCTAAAGGACGAGTTACGTTCCTTGAGGCAAGGGTCGATGGACTTGAACACTCTCAAATCCGTGTTTTTGTCTAAAACTCAATTTTGCCCGGAGTATGTCGGGAACGACAAGATGTTAAAGGAATATTTTTATCGGATCTTGAATGATAGTTATCAAGAGAAGATAAGTGTGAATGTGGTGAAAAGCTTTGGTGAATTGTTTAACATGGCCAAGGGCTTCGAGGCGCTTGTGATGAGGAAGAATAGCCTTACCTTGGGCAAGAAAAAGTTTGAAGCTACTAGTCAGTCTAATTTTTCTAGCAAGAAGTTTAAGAAAGGCTCCGAGAGTGTGGGGAGTGTGAAGAAAGGTGCTTCGGGGGATTTCCCCTATTCTTGTCATAATTGTGGGCGAAGGGGACATATGGCCCGTGATTGCACCAAACCATCCTCTACTACAAAATTCACTTGTTACAATTGTGGGAAAGAAGGACACAAGAAGACCGAGTGTCCCGAGTTGGTTAATGATCATGTCAAGCAGTTAGAGAAGGCGGCGGGTACGGGCCGGGGTCGAAATTATTTGATGACTAATGATGAAGCCAAGTGATCGAACGAGGTTGTCTCAGGTACTTTCTTGGTTAACTCTAAACCGGCCAAGATATTATTTGATAGCGGTGCTAATTTGTCTTTTGTGTCGCCTCAATTTGTATCTAAGTTAAATAAACCGCTAGTTAAGTTGAGTCGTCCGGTTGAAGTCGAAATAGCGGATGGCAAGACGGCGCTAGTGGTTGATGTTTGTAATAATTGTGATGTTGTGTTTGGTACCGAAACGTTTAAAATTGACCTCATTCCGATGACTTTGGGTGAGTTCGATATTGTTATTGGTATGGATTGGCTCGATCGTTATAGAGCCGATATTGCATGCCATGATAAGTTCATTCGTGTTAGGACCCCAAGTGGGGGAGAGTTGATTATTCATGGCGATAGACGGAGAAGACTCGTACCATTGTGCACTTATGCAAGGGCACGACGTTTTCGCAAGAGCGGTGCCTTGTTTTATCTTGCTCACATAGTTGATACTCGTGATGAGCCACCACATATTCGTAAGATTCCGGTGGTTAATGAATTTGAAGATGTCTTTCCGGATGAATTACCGGGTGTTCCGGAGGAAAGACAAGTCGAATTTCGCATCGAGTTGGTTCCGGGAGCTACTCCCATTGCTAAAACCCCTTATCGTTTAGCGCCGACGGAGATGCAAGAATTGCTTAATCAAACCCAAGAGTTACTTGAGAAGGGTTTCATTCGACCGAGCTCCTCGCCGTGGGGTGCTCCGGTTTTGTTTGTGAAAAAGAAAGATGGAAGCATGCGAATGTGCATCGACTATAGGGAGTTGAATAAAGTGACGATCAAGAATCGGTATCCATTACCTCGGATCGACGATTTATTTGATCAACTCCAAGGTGCTACGTATTTTTCTAAGATCGATTTACGGTCCGGCTATCATCAAGTGCGGGTCCGTGAGGAAGACATCGAGAAAACGGCCTTTCGGACGCGTTACGGGCATTACGAGTTTGTGGTTATGCCTTTTGGTCTCACGAATGCACCGGCGGCATTCATGGATTTAATGAACCGAGTGTGCCAACCTATGTTGGACAAGTCGGTAATCGTGTTCATTGATGACATACTCGTTTATTCCAAGAGTATGAAGGAACATGAACACCATTTACGTGAAGTGTTGAAGACGTTGCGAAGGGAGAAATTGTATGCTAAGTTCTCCAAATGTGAATTTTGGCTAAGGGAAGTTCAATTCCTTGGTCATATTGTGAATCAAGAAGGTATTATGGTAGACCCGGGGAAGATCGAAACGGTGAAAAGTTGGAGTCGACCGACTACGCCTACGGAAATCCGAAGTTTTCTCGGATTGGCCGGTTATTATCGTCGGTTTATTCAAGACTTTTCTAAGATTGCTTCTCCTTTGACGAAGTTAACGAGGAAGAATGTTAAATTTAATTGGGAAAATGAACAAGAAGTCGCCTTTCAATTGTTGAAAGAGAAGTTATGTCAAGCTCCGGTGTTGGTGTTACCGGAAGGGATTGAAGACATGGTGGTTTATTGTGATGCTTCGTTGAATGGACTCGGGTGTGTTCTGATGCAAAGAGGTAAAGTCATCGCTTATGCCTCTCGACAATTAAAAGAACACGAGACGAGGTACCCGACTCATGATTTAGAGATGGCGGCGGTTGTGCATGCGTTGAAAATTTGGCGCCATCACTTGTATGGTGTCAAGTGTACGATATATTCGGATCACAAGAATTTGAAACATCTCTTTACTCAACGAGATTTGAATTATCGTCAACGTAGGTGGATGGATGTAGTGAAAGATTATGATTGCGTGATACTTTATCATCCAGGTAAGGCGAACGTTGTTGCGGACGCCTTGAGTCGAAAGAGTACACATCCGGCGATAAAGGTGGGATCGTTACGTTTGATTATCACTAATGACTTTCTTGAAAAGATGGGTGAAGATCAAATAGAGGCTTATGTTCACAATAAGCACACGGAACGAATCGTTGGCCAATCGGAGTTCATTACAATGGGCTCGCGTGGCTTGTTGTCCTTTCAAGGAAGGGTGTGGGTACCCAAGATGGGGGATTACCGGCGAATGCTACTTGATGAAGCACATAAGTCCAAGTATTCCATTCATCCGGGTGCAACGAAAATGTACTATGATTTGAAGAAAGATTATTGGTGGCCCGGCATGAAACGTGATGTGGTTAAGTATGTTGAACAATGCGTCATGTGCTTGCAAGTCAAAGCCGAACACCAAAAGCCTTACGGTAAGTTACAACCATTGGAAGTCCCGAAATGGAAATGGGAGCACATTACCATGGACTTTATTACCAAGTTACCGAAGATGGCGCGAACCCAATACGATACGATTTGGGTGATTGTTGATAGATTGACGAAGAGTGCCTTGTTTCTTCCCATTCGGGAAACGATATCATCGGAGACTTTAGCTAAGTTGTTTGTAAAGGAGGTGATATCAAGACATGGGGTTCCGGTATCTATTGTTTCGGATCGAGATACTCGCTTTACATCTCGGTTTTGGAACAAGTTTCATGAAGATATGGGTACTCAATTAAAAATGAGCACCGCGTATCATCCTCAAACGGACGGTCAAACCGAGCGTACTAACCAAACGCTAGAGGATATGTTGAGGGCGTGTATTATTGATTTTGGTGGAAGTTGGGACGAGCACTTACCCTTGGTGGAATTCTCATACAATAATAGTTACCACGCTAGTATTGGGATGCCACCATACGAGATGCTCTATGGGCGTAGATGTCGAACTCCCATTTGTTGGGGAGAAGTGGGTCAACGAGAAATCGGAAGTTCCGATTTGGTTTTGGAGACGAATAGTAAAATTGAAATGATTCGGGCTCGACTTAAAGCGGCGCAAGATAGACAAAAGTCTTATGCCGATAAAGGTAGAAGAACGATTGAGTTTCAAGAAGGTGATATGGTGATGCTTAAGGTTTCTCCATGGAAGGGTGTGATTCGGTTTAGAAAGCGAGGAAAGTTAGCGCCTCGGTTTATTGGTCCTTTCAAGGTATTGGCACGTGTTGGTGAGGTTGCTTATCGATTAGAGTTACCCGAAGAACTTGTGGGAATTCATAATACGTTCCATGTTTCCCATCTTTGCAAGTGTCTTGTGGATGACTCAACTTGGGTGCCATTGGATGAGATTACTTTGAATAACAAGTTAGAGTATGCGGAAGAACCGGTTGCAATCCTTGATGAAAAGGTTAAGATGTTGCGGAACAAGGAAGTTAGAACCTTCAAAGTGCAATGGTGACATCGAAAGGGTTCCGATTTTACATGGGAATCCGAAGAGTTTGCTTTGGTTTATCTTCCGGCTTGTCATGCGGCTTGGATCGCGAGGACGCGCTCCGATCTAAGTGGGGGAGAGTTGTAACATCCCGTTTTTCCCGTACGTGACTAAAGGTACATATTTAACCATTTGTACGTCATGATTCGGAAGCTTATGCGTAATTGTATAGATAAACGTACATATATAATTTATTGTGTGCTAGTTAACATGTGCGTATATAAGTGTACAAATGAGCTTGTGTAGTGTTAGGTCTCGTGAGACTTAGATGTGAGGCTTAGACGTGTATTGGGAACGAGAATGAAGGAATTAGTTGTGGAAACCTTGGAAATTTGACTAACTAGTCGAAGTGGCCAGACCCAGGCGTATGTCGCGCCGCGACAAACGGGTCTGCGCCGCGACCCATCAAGCGTTTCCAGATCAGAACAGGACTTAAGCATGGTGAATTTTACTTTGATTCGTCGCGCCGCGACGTTTAGTGCCGCGCCGCGGCAGGCCTGCTGGCCAGGTCCCGGTTTTAGGTTAAATTAAGAGATTTTGAGAGGCAAAATGGTAAATGGACGTATAGATCAGATGGGTGCATTAAATCTGGTCCACTAGTTCATTTATTTCATTTTCCTTTTTCATTTTCTTTCAATTTCTCTCCCAAAACTCTAACACCCATTTGGATTCAAAGTGAGATTGAGAGAGGAAGGATTTAGGGTTGATCTTTGGAGCAAGTATTAAAGTTGTTCCTTGTGACTCTAGCTACGTGGTGATAGTCTCGGTAAGTTCTAACTCTAAGTTTCGAGTTTTAATTGATTATGGCTAGGGTTTTGGTTAATAGAAGCTTGTATGACCCATTTGGGAGTAAAATGGGTGAATTTGGGTTAGGTTGTTGTAATGAAACCCTAATGGCCATAATCTAGGGTTTTGGCCTTGTAATTGTGAGTTGAAAGTGTTAATGATATTAAAAGCATTAAACATTTGTTAAAATTAAAAGAGATGTCGTTTGGGTTATGTTTGACTAGTTTGGATGTGAAAGTGTCAAAATGGGTCAAGAATGTACTAGTTGACCTAGTTTGGGTAAAATGGGTGTAAATTACCCTAGGTGGATGTCAATTGAGGCTAGTAGACTTTAATGCACTAATGTTGGTAACTAAAGTCGAGTCTTGGCCATTAAGAGGGCGGTTGTGATGTAGTTGGGTCATTTAATGCGAAATTGAGTCATTAAATGCCCAAGTAAATGTAATGTGGTTAATTCCACTAGTTTATGTATTGAATTGGTACTTGATGTATTAGGTACTTGGCTTTGAAGTTTGGAAGCGATTATTCATCATCCTTGCGTCAAGGTGAGTGGAATAATTATGCGTGAACGTATATAATGTATTTATTTGTGTGGTATGAATGTGGAAGTGTCGCGGTGTTCAAGACACCACATTCTAGGTAACGAGTAGTATTGTCGCGGTGCTTAAGACACTACTCCTTGTGTAATTGACTTGTGGGATTGTCGCGGTGTTTAAGACACCACAATGTCGTGAGAGTGGAAGTGTTGCGGTGTTCAAGACACCACTCATGGTATTGAATGAAGTGTGGATTCGTCGCGGTGTTTAAGACGCCACATTGTTGTAAGGGTGAGTTAGTCGCTGTGTTTAAGACATCACCCGGGGGACTAGTGATTATGCGGTGTATAAGTAACACTAGTGGATGTTATGAACTCCAACGGACTTACATGTACCGTTCTCTTGTATACTTGGTTAACCATGGTTGTGCGAATTGTACTTAGCATATTATATTGTGAACTATATGCTATTATTGTTGCTAGCGTAGTGTGGAACGTGGATAGTAGTTTATGCATGATGGATTGCATGTTTGTTGAATTGCTAGCTCGTATGTGGTATTGTGTAAGTGTATGCAAGTAAGTAGGTTATATATGATCATGTATAATTATTGCATTCACTAAGCGTTAGCTTACCCCTCTCGTTGTTTATCTTTTAGTTGCAGGTGAGGATAAAGGGAAGGGGATTGTCGGGCACTAGATGCCCTTGATGATGTGCTTGTAGGAGCTTTTGGAAGTTGGCCACCTTTTGGGTAGTTTAGTCCCAAACCATGCTCGTCGGGTCGTTTGGTTAATAAACTACCATTGTATTCGGTCAAACTTGTATTAACTTAATTAACGACCATTGTGCCTTTTGTAAACATTGGTAATGGTTGTACGGTTTAATGAAACTTGTGAGTTGGTCTACATATTTAATTGGCGCATAAATGTGTATATTATAAAAAAAATAAAAAATTTTATAGCGTATGGAGTACGGGTTGGGTTGTTTCAAGAAAGTGCAGGTCTCCGATTTGTTGGAGTGAAGTGGGGGATAGACAGCTACGCTGACATTAAAAGAAAAGATATAGAATTTGAAATTGGAGAGATGGTCATGCTTAAAGTCGCACCTTGGAAAGGCGTTGTTCGATTTGGTAAACGAGGGAAATTAAATCCAAGGTATATTGGACCATTCAAGATTATTGATCGTGTCGGACCAGTAGCTTACCGACTTGAGTTACCTCAACAACTCGCGGTTGTACATAACACTTTCCACGTCTCGAATTTGAAGAAATGTTTTGCTAAAGAAGATCTCACTATTCCGTTAGATGAAATCCAAATCAACGAAAAACTTCAATTTATCGAAGAACCCGTCGAAATAATGGATCGTGAGGCTAAAAGACTTAAGCAAAATAAGATACCAATTGTTAAGGTTCGATGGAATGCTCGTAGAGGACCCGAGTTCACCTGGGAACGAGAAGATCAGATGAAGAAGAAATACCCGCATTTATTTCCAGAAGATACGTCAACACCTCCAACTGCTTAAAATTTCGGGACGAAATTTATTTAACGGGTAGGTACTGTAGTGACCCGAACTTTTCCATGTTTATATATATATTAAATGAAATTGTTATTTTACATGATTAAGTGTTTCCAACATGTTAAGCAATCAAACTTGTTAAGACTTGATTAATTGAAATAGGTTTCATATAGACAATTGACCACCCAAGTTGACCGGTGATTCACGAACGTTAAAACTTGTAAAAACTATATGATGACATATATATGGTTATATATATAGTTAACATGATATTATGATAAGTAAACATATCATTAAGTATATTAACAATGAACTACATATGTAAAAACAAGACTACTAACTTAATGATTTTGAAACGTGACATATATGCAACGATTATCGTTGTAACGACATTTAATGTATATATATCATATTAAGAGATATTCGTACATCATAATATCATGATAATATAAAAATTTAAAATCTCTTTTGATATTATAAACATTGGGTTAACAACATTTAACAAGATCGTTAACCTAAAGGTTTCAAAACAACACTTACATGTAACGACTAACGATGACTTAACGACTCAGTTAAAATGTATATACATGTAGTGTTTTAATATGTATTCATACACTTTTGAAAGACTTCAAGACACTTATCAAAATACTTCTACTTAACAAAAATGCTTACAATTACATCCTCGTTCAGTTTCATCAACAATTCTACTCGTATGCACCCGTATTTGTACTCGTACAATACACAGCTTTTAGATGTATGTACTATTGGTATATACACTCCAATGATCAGCTATTAGCAGCCCATGTAAGCCACCTAACACATGTGGGAACCATCATTTGGCAACTAGCATGAAATATCTCATAAAATTACAAAAATATGAGTAATCATTCATGACTTATTTACATGAAAACAAAATTACATATCCTTTATATCTAATCCATACATCAACGACCAAAAACACCTACAACCACTTTCATTTCTCAATTTTATTCATCTAATTGATCTCTCTCAAGTTCTATCTTCAAGTTCTAAGTGTTCTTCATAAATTCCAAAAGTTCTAGTTTCATAAAATCAAGAATACTTCCAAGATTGCAAGTTTACTTCCGAGTTTTCTAAATCCATTCCAAGTAATCATCCAAGATCAAGAAATCTTTGTTACTTACAGTAGGTTATCTTTCTAATACAAGGTAATAATCATATTCAAACTTTAATTCAATTTCTATAACTATAACAATCTTATTTCGAGTGGAAATCTTACTTGAAATTGTTTTCGTGTCATGATTCTGCTTCAAGAACTTTCAAGCCATCCAAGGATCCTTTGAAGCTTGATCCATTTTTTTCATTTCCAGTAGGTTTATCCAAGGAACTTGAGGTAGTAATGATGTTCATAACATCATTCGATTCATACATAAAAAGCTGTCTTATTCAACGTTATAAACTTGTAATCACTAGAACATAGTTTAGTTAATTCTAAACTTGTTCGCAAATAAAGTTAATCCTTCTAACTAGACTTTTAAAATCAACTAAACACATGTTCTATATCTTTATGATATGCTAACTTAATGATTTAAAACCCGGAAACACGATAAACACCATAAAACTGGATATACGCCGTCGTAGTAAAACCGGGGGCTGTTTTGGTTGGGATAATTAAAAGCTAAGAAGAACTTTGATTTAAAAGCTATACTTCTGGAAAAATGATTTTTCTTATGAACATGAAACTATATCCAAAAATCATGGTTAAACTCAAAGTGAAAGTATGTTTTTCAAAATGGTCATCAAGATGTCGTTCTTTCGACGGAAATGACTACCTCTTTTAAAAATGACTTGTAACTTGTATTTATGACTATAAACTTATACTTTTTCTATTTAGATTCATAAAGTTAAGTTCAATACGAAACCGTGGCCACTGGAATCACTCAAAACGGATTAGAAACGAAGAAATGGCGAGTAAAACAAGATTGATAAAAACTACTCATTTTACCTACGTGAAAGTTAGTAATAAATCTATTCCAACCATAACCTAATCAACTTATATTGTATATTATGTAATCTTGAGATACCATAGACACGTATACAATGTTTCGACCTATCATGTCGACCCATCTATATATATATTGCGGAACAACCATAGACACTCTATATGTGAATTTGGAGTTAGCTATACAGGGTTGAGGTTGATTTCAAAATATATATATAGTTTGAGTTGTGATCAATACTGAGATACGTATACACTGGGTCGTGGATTGATTCAAGATAATATTTATCGATTTATTTCTGTACATCTAACTGTGGACAACTAGTTGTAGGTTACTAACGAGGATAGCTGACTTAATAAACTTAAAACATCAAAATGTATTAAAAGTTTTGTAAATATATTTTGAACATACTTTGATATATATGTATATATATATATATATATGTATATATTGTTATAGATTTGTGAATCAACCAGTGGCCAAGTCTTACTTCCCGACGAAGTAAAAATCTGTGAAAGTGAGTTATAGTCCCACTTTTAAAATCTAATATTTTTGGGATGAGAATACATGCAGGTTTTATAAATAATTTACAAAATAGACACAAGTACGTGAAACTACATTCTATGGTTGAATTATCGAAATCGAATATGCCCCTTTTTATTAAGTATGGTAATCTAAGAATTAGGGAACAGACACCCTAATTGACGCGAATCCTAAAGATAGATCTATTGGGCCCAACAAGCCCCATCCAAAGTACCGGATGCTTTAGTACTTCTAAATTTATATCATATCCGAAGGGTGTCCCGGAATGATGGGGATATTCTTATATATGCATCTTGTTAATGTCGGTTACCAGGTGTTCACCATATGAATGATTTTTATCTCTATGTATGGGATGTGTATTGAAACATGAAATCTTGTGGTCTATTGTTACGATTTGATATATATAGGTTAAACCTATAACTCACCAACATTTTTGTTGACGTTTAAAGCATGTTTATTCTCAGGTGAATACTAAGAGCTTCCGCTGTTGCATACTAAAATAAGGACAAGATTTGGAGTCCATGTTTGTATGATATTGTGTAAAAACTGCATTCAAGAAACTGATTTCGATGTAACATATTTGTATTGTAAACCATTATGTAATGGTCGTGTGTAAACAGGATATTTTAGATTATCATTATTTGATAATCTACGTAAAGCTTTTTAAACCTTTATTTATGAAATAAAGGTTATGGTTTGTTTTAAAAATGAATGCAGTCTTTGAAAAACGTCTCATATAGAGGTCAAAACCTCGCAACGAAATCAATTAATATGGAACGTTTTTAATCAATAAGAACGGGACATTTCATCATAGACTTTACCCCCCGTGATTTGGGGTCCAAAATGCCCGCCGGTAGGCCCACTATGGCACTCGGTAAAAATACGCATACACTCCTCACCGAAAACACACCGGCAGATAACCCCATCGGGACAACAACGAAAAAGATAGGGAGCCTCCCAGAAATAGTACTTAAGGTCACTGAAGAATTTCTTCCTCTTTTGATGCGACCACCCTTTTTCCAAGAATCCCCCAACGAGATAATTAGCAATGTCCACGTACCATGGCTCGTCCACCTTGTCTATCGCCATGAGATATTCATCGGGAAAATCCTCATGGATACTCGATTCGTGAAGGACTTTGAGATTTGGGTTCTCGAGTCTAGACAAGTGGTCAGCCGCTAGATTTTCAGCACCCTTCTTATCCCGGATCTCGATGTCGAATTCTTACAAAAGCAAGATCCATCTAAGCAGTCGAGGTTTTGCATCCGGTTTCAAAAATAGGTACTTCGGAGCAGAATGGTCCGTAAAAACTATAGTCTTAGACAAGACTAAGTAGGACCGGAACTTATCAAATGAAAACACCACCACAAGGAGCTCCTTTTTCAGTGGTAGTATAATTCAATTGCACTCCCTGCAAGGTCTTGCTTGCATAGTAAATGGGTCGGAAGTTTTTCTCGACCCTTTGACCCAAAACAGAGCCAACAGCAAAATCGGAAGCATCGCACATAAGCTCGAATGGAAGGGACCAATTCGGAGCAATTATGATTTGCGCATTGATCAGTTTCTCCTTAAGAAAATTGAATGCCTTAAGGCACTCTTCGGAGAAATTCCAAGGCGCGTCCTTTTCGAGGAGTTTGTTCATCGGGTTAGCGATTTTAGAAAAATCTTTAATAAATCGCTGGTAAAAACCGGCGTGCCCGAGAAAACTCCGAACACCCTTAACATCGGTGGGAGGTGGAAGGTTCTTAATAGCCGTTACCTTCGCGGGATCCACCTCGATACCGTCCCTAGAAATCTTGTGCCCGAGAACTATGCCCCTTGAACCATGAAATGGCACTTCTCCCAATTGAGCACAAGATTAGACTTCTCACACCGTTCCAACATCCGTTCTAAATTAAGAAGGCATGAATCAAAAGTGTCACCGAAGATCGAAAAGTCATCCATGAACACCTCCATGCAATCCTCTATCATATCGTGGAATATGGCCATCATGCACCTTTGAAAAGTGGCCGGAGCATTGCAAAGGCCAAAGGGCATGCGTCGGTATGAAAATGTGCCATACGGGCACGTGAAAGTAGTTTTCTCCTGGTCCTCGGGCGAGATAGGAATCTGGAAATAGCCCGAAAAATCATCAAGAAAACAGTAAAAGCTGTTCCCTGCTAACCTTTCTAGCATTTGATCCATGAAAGGTAACGGGAAGTGGTCTTTACGTGTGGTGTCGTTCAGCTTTCGATAGTCAATACAAACACGCCACGCCGTGACAGTCCTAGTGAAAATTAACTCATTTTTATCATTGGTGGTAACAGTCATACCACCTTTCTTAGGTACACAGTGTACCGGGCTAATCCAAGGACTGTTAGAGATCGGGTAAATCAGACCTGCATCGAGGAGCTTAATGATCTCTTTCTTCACGACTTCTTGCATGTGCGGGTTCAACCTCCTTTTTCGTTGCACCACAGGTTTGGAGTTATCCTCCATTAGGATTTTGTGGGTGCAATAGGAGGGACTAATACCCTTAATGTCGTGAATTTTCCATGCAATGGCCGGTTTATGGGCCTGCAGCATGGTTACAAGCTCAGTTTTATGACCTGTAGTAAGAGAAGAAGAAATAATTAACGGGAGCTTAGATTCCTCCTGCAAATAAGCGTATTCCAAATGATCAGAAAGTGGCTTCAATTCTAACTCGGGAGGTTCTTCAATTGAAGACTTGCTCCGGTAATCTGCATCACATTCGAGTTCTTTGAACTCCTCCTCAGTCAGCTCATAGCCATTTTCCATCAAGGTGGTCAAAATATCCACCTCCTCAACCTGCAACTCTTCATCAATTTCAACCAATGAATATTCTCCTGAACCCTGTAACTCTGAAAATTCCTGTAACAACTCAGACTGAACATTCACAGTGTTAAGAAAATAACATGTATCATCAGTGTGGGCAGGGTATTTTAAAGCATGGTTGATTGAGAAAGTTGCATGCAAATCATCTATCCTAAGGGTCAACTGTTGGCCATAAACATCAATGATACACCTAGCAGTATTTAAAAATGGCCGACCCAGAATAAGTGGAATCCTCTCATCCACTTCCATATCCAACACCACAAAATAGATCGGGAAAACCAACAACCCGGTCTTAACTAGCATATTCTCGATAATTCCACGAGGGAATTTAATAGCGCGGTCCGCTAGCTGAATAGCCATACGCGCGGGTTTCAACTCCCCAGGGTCTAGCTTCAAATAAATAGAATAGGGCGTTAAATTTATGCTAGCCCCCAAATCTGCCAACACCCTCATACAATCCAAATTACCCAGTAAACAAGGAATGGTAAAACTCCCAGGATCCTCAAGCTTCTCGGGAAGCTTTTTTGTAACTACCACTGAGCATGCGGCATTCAACCTAACTGAGGACACGTTCTCCAGCTTCTTCCTGTTAGTTAGCAAGTCCTTAAGAAACCTTGCATACTTGGGCATACCTGCAATCACATCAATAAAAGGCAAATTAATGTTAACGTTTTTAATCAAGTCCATGAACTTGGACTTTTCTGCCTCCAGCTTCTCCAGTCTCTGCTTCCTCGGGAATGGGAGCGGTGGTTGATACTCTTTAACTACCGGTTTAGCAGCAACAGTTTCCGGTACCCTCACAACTTTCTCAATCACCTGTTCCGGCTCCTTATCCCCCTCCGGTTCACTAACAACAACCGACTCACTATCCTTAACCAACGGCACTCGTAAATCATACTCATCGGCCTTCCGCGGTGAATCATATGCTAAACCACTTCGGGTGGTGATAGCATTAACGTTCCCATTCTTCGGGTTAGTATCTGTCTTACTCGGTAACTCCCCCGGTTTCCTCACATTATTCTGACTAGCAAGCTGACCAATTTGTTTCTCCAAATTCTGAATAGCTGCTTGTTGATTTTGAAACATTTGATCATTCTTCTCATTGTTCTGAGTAACAGTAGTAACAAGCTGAGTTTGAGAAATCACAAGCTTCTCAATCATAGCTTCAAGATTGGACTTTTTCTCTTCGACTTGGGGTTTCTAAAAATACCCGGGAGCTTGCTGTTGATATCCTCCACTAGAACCTGGTTGGAACCTCGAACCTTGATTACCTTGAGGATTATAGGGATTGTTGAAATTCCTATTAAACTGCGCACGTCCCTGAAACTAATTGTTGTTCTGTTGACTAATATAAGCAATCTCTTCCTTCTGATTCATAGTCAAACCTGCATCACAATCTTTTGCCAGATGTAATCCCCCACAATACTCACAACCAACCTTCATACCATGAATATCCTTATTTATCTTCTCCAAATTCCTACCAAAGGAATCCAACTTAGCACTTATAGACCAAAAATCGTCATATGCACCATGGCTTTCGGTTCTCTTAACTGAAGCTGAATGGAATGACTCATGATCTTGATACCATTCGTGAGAGTAGGCAGCTTGCTTTTCAATTATCTCTAGCGCCTCTTCTTCGGTCTTATCCATTAACGTACCACCTGCTACTTGATCAATAGTCTGACGAGTTGGGATGTCACAACCCTTGTAGAAAATCTGGACCTTTTGTAAATCATTCAACCCGTGTTTCGGACACGAGCGTAGCATATTAGAATAACGGTCCCAAGCATCAAATAGTGTCTCGATGCTCTTTTGTCTGAATTGAGAAATTTATGCTTGAAGTCTAGCAGCTCGAGACGCAGGGAAAAACTTCGATAAAAACTTATCCATCAAAATCTCCCAAGAGGTAATCGTTCCCTCTGTTTGCTTATCTAACCATCTCTTTGCTTCTCCCTTAAGAGTCCAAGGAAAAAGCCTTGTCTTGATCGATGTATCGGCAACCTCATGCAACTTAAACAAATTGCAAACATCATTGAAAACACGAAGATGCTCGTTAGCATCCTCACTATCCTTGCCATGAAATTGGCAGTCAGAAGAAATCAAACTCAGGATTGGCCCTATAATTTGAAAAGGCTGAGTGATATCAGGTTGAGTAATCGAATTGCCTTGGCCACCCCGGGTGGCTTTCAACTTTTGCGCCATAGTCTGATGACGAGGTGGTTGTTGATCAGCTATCTCTTCAGTCTCAAGAGTATCTAATGAAATGTAAGATTCTTCTTCTTCGTTGATTTCAGGTGGTGTCTCGAGCACCACAGTCTCAGAACTACTACCCAACTTAATTATATTAACACTCGAAGAAAAAGATGAATCCACTGTAGACTGTTACTCTTGACTTAAAGCTCTGAATAACTCTCTTTCGGGTTCTGCAAATGGTTGAAGAATCGGAGAATTAGAAGAACGCGTATGTGGCATGCACTACCTGTTACCTGCGAAATCACAACTAACAACTGATTAAACGCACCGATTCAACTGAGAATAACGAAAAGAAATAATAAACTATAACTAAACTAAACTAAGAACAATTAGATAACAATCTTAATTTTCGACACAACTGTCCCCGGCAGCGGCGCCAAAAACTTGATGTGTGATATCGTGTATATTATTTATCAATGGAAAATCCCAGTTATTAAAAGATTACACACTAACGGGCAGTGTACCCGATCGTGTAGCAATATAGATATTGGTAAAATCTAAGATCGTTCCAAGGACAGTATTAAGTGAGAATTAAGTTTGCAACTAATAAAAGTAAACTAAGTTAGACTATGAAAATCGAAAGTACGAGAATATTTGTTTTGTGACTATTTAATGATTAGCCAAATCAAAGATAGATCAAAAGTAAAAGACAATATTTTTGGGTTTTTAAGTTTAAATAAATCAAATTGCAGACTCAACGGAAAATAAAGATATTTGAATTCAATAGATAAAAGAATGTTCGCCTAGATCTCCTATTCGCAGTGTTGGATGATTTGTTATTAAGCACTAGTTCTATTTATCAATGCACGCAATTATAGAGTCGGTTTACCCAGAGTTCTCTTTTAGCAAACACGTCAAACTAGGATTTATTGGCTTAGGGTTCCCTTTCACCAAAGACCTCTTTCGTTTGTGACCTAGTAATTAGCTAATTATAAGATTAAGATTCAACTGGTTACGCGTTCGCTCCACACAATTCACCCCTATTTTGTTCAATCAATGTTACCCGGTTTACCCCCTTGGTCCAGTAAGCACCCAATCGGTTAAGACAAATCAATTGGAAATTAGATCACTAAATTGAAATAGGGTTCCCTTTGTTCAAACAAGATTCACTAATCAACCTAGTAACAATAGTCAACACCCACAAGAATGGTTCTTAATCAAAACTCATAATTATCATGCATTAATCAATAAAACATTAAAGTATCATCCAAACACATGTAAATATTCAATCTAGACAAACATTAAAAACTTAGCCAACAATCATGGCTAAAACCAAAATCACAAATAAATAAAGGAAAGAATTCATTGTTTATTACAAAGAAATCAACCTAATTAAATAAGCAATCGTGGATGATGAACGGATTGAAGGTTGAATCTGGAATGATTAGAGTGATTGAATGATCTTGGAGTTCTCCAAAAATCACCAAAAATCGCCCAAAAACTGCCACAATTCGTCTGGATGGAATAATAATTAATTAGGGTATTTTTCGTGCCTTAAATACCTGCCAAAATTACCTGAACCGACAGACTGTCGCGCCGCGACCTAAATTCTCGCGCCGCGACACAACACACAAACTGGAAACTTTTAAATCCATGTTCTGATCTGGAAAATAGCCAAACGTCGCGCCGCGACATAAATCTCCGCGCCGCGACACAACACAAAACCTGATTCTCACGTTTATTTTTCTCTTTTTCCTTACTATAACTAACTCAATTCCTCATGAACCAATAGGTACTTAACATTTAAATCCTCCGTGCACCAATAATAACAACCAATCAACAAAATGCCTCAAAAGCTTCAAAAACCGCATCTCTTCTACAAATAGCTCTTCAAACTCGAACATTCCCAATATTATCAAAATAAACACCAAATCGTATCCAAACGGACTAAATTATGATCGATATCGCTAAGGAAAACGTGTATAAAATATGCGATATCCTTCACCGATTCGACCTTCTCAATCAACCGTTTCAATCCAATTGGTCCTTCGGTTCCATCAAATTCCAAAGGTTTGCAGGCACTGAATTCTTTGTAGGAGCATCCTACGCGATTTCTTGTGGAATTAGTTCCACTGCTAGATCCAGATTTATTGTTATTTTGCATCGCAGCCTGTACTGCGGCTATGTTTGCTGCAAGGAAAACACGGAAGTCTTCCTCGCTCATGTTCAAATTCTGACGAGTCGTCGGTGCCATTTCCTTCAAAAATAGCCCAAAAGAATTAAGTTAATCATATACAATTTTAAGAGTAGTCAATAGTATTTCGTAGCATAGTATGAACTCGTTTATAAAAGCTTTTTCTTTATATTTGCGTTTTATAGTTTTACTTCGGGTAGTACCTACCCGTTAAGTTCATACTTAGTAGCTAATATACAATTCAACTACTACAATTCTATATGAAAAAACTGATTATAATAATATTTCGCGTTCAAATTTTATACAATATTTTACAAACTTACAATACCACTATTATACATATAGGATGAAATATAGCACATAATAACTTTGCTACTCGGCAGCTATAAAGGCAATTCTAGTTAATACGCAAGTCGTTCAGCAAAAGAAATAAAGACACGTAATTCATAAGTCCAGAAACAAGTCATGCATTCGGGTTTTACTAGTATTATTTCCCATCCTTGATCTTGTGAAAAATAAAAGTTGTGACCGTTGGCTAAGCAGCATGTTGTAATGTCGTCAAAAGGACGAGGGTTTCGTAATGTCCAACAGCCCCGTAATAATCTAAAAACCTTGTTTCTCACCCCAACTACTGAATCCGTCACTTGTGAGAATGTTTCATTTAATAGTTGTAATCCGATGTTCTTTTTCTCACTTTGGTGAGAAGCGAACATCACTAACCCGTAAGCATAACATGCTTCTTTATGTTGCATGTTAGAATCTCTTTCTAATTCACGAAATCCTATGTTGGGATATGTTGAATCAAAATAGGTTCTTAACCCGTAGCGTAAAATTGCATTTGGGTTCCCCGCATTTAACGCTTTAAAGAAAACACGGCGTAACTTACAGTCTCTCCAATGTGATATACCCCACCTATCAAAGGAAAGCCTTTTATAAACTAAGGCATTTCTGGAAAGTCTTTCAAATGTTTGACAAGTTAATTTCGCCATAACTAAATGTGCTGATGAATTCTGACCGACTCTAGACAAGATTTCCTCAATCATATCCTCTGGTAGGTCTTCTAAAATATTCGGTTGTCTACCCTTAACGTCCATTTTGTTTTTATACTGTAAAATAGACAAGGATTAGATTCGTAAAAGATAATTAACAAATAATACAACCAATTTTTACATAGAACATAAAAGTACAAGCACACTACAATACATATAATATACAACATGATTACAACCCTCTAATCTGAATCACTGGTTTCTTCTTCTTCGGACTTGGTTCATTTTCCTAATTTTCTAGGGATATATGGTGTTCCTCTAATACGAGCCGTCGTTTTCCACAATGGTTTAGAAAAACCTGGTGGTTTAGAGGTTCCCGGGTTATTGTCACATTTTAGGAAATACGGATGTTGTCGATACATATAAAGTTCATCGGGGTTGGAATCAGGTTTCTCTATTTTTATACCTTTTCCCTTATTATTTTCTTTTGCTTTATTAAATTGGGTCGAGGTAATTTCTATAACATCATCGGAATCCTCATCAGGATCCGATTCATCAGAAAATGGGTAATCTTCCCAATATTTTGCTTCCTCGGCGGAAACACCATTGTCCATTTTTAACTTTGGTCCGTTGGTTGAGGATTTTCTTTTATTTAGTCGATTTACTGTAGGTATCAATATTTCTTCCTCCAAAACCTCTTCTTCTTCCGGTTCCTCCTCTTCCGGTTCCTCTTCTTCCGGTTCCTCTTCTTCCGGTTCCTCCTCTTCCGGTTCCTCTTCGGGAATTTATGAATCTTCCCAAAATATATTCGACTCATCATTATTATTATGAGAGTCGATGGGATTTGTACTAGAGGTAGACATCTATCACACAATATCAAACACATTAAGAGATTAATATATCACATAAGATTTACATGTTAATAATATATAGTTTCCAACAAAAAATGTTAAGCAATCGTTTTTGAAGAAAAACACGGTCGAAGTCCAGACTCACTACTGCATCCTAACAAACTCGGTAAGACACTAATGCTATATTCTGGTTCTCTAAGACCAATGCTCAGATACCAACTGAAATATCCCGTTCATATTGATTATAAACGTTCCATATTAATTGATTTCGTTGCGAGGTTTTGACCTCTATATGAGACGTTTTTCAAAGACTGCATTCGTTTTTAAAACAAATCATAACCTTTATTTTATCGACAAGGTTAAAAAGACACCACCTAGATTATCCAGAAATGATAATCTAAAAATACCACACTTACACACTACCAATACATATTGGTTTACAATATTAATATGTTACAACAAAATAAATCTCGAATGCAGTTTTACACAATATTATACAAGCATACTGACACCAAATCTTGTACATATATTAGCATGCAATAGCGGAAGCTCTTAATAATCACCTAAGAATAAACATACTTTAAACATCAACAAAAATGTTGGTGAGTCATAGGTTTAACCTATATATTTATCAAATCGTAATAATAGACCACAAGATTTCATATTTCAATATACATCCCATACATAGAGATAAAAATCATTCATATGGTGAACACCTGGTAACCGACCTTAACAAGATGCATATGGAATATCCCCTATCATTCCGGGACTCCCTTCGGACATGATAAATTTGAAGTACTAAAGCGTCCGGTACTTTGGATGGGGTTTGTTGAACCCAATAAATCTATCTTTAGGATTCGCGTCAATTAGGGTATCTGTTCCCTAATTCTTAGATTACCAGACTAAAAAGGGGCATATTTGGTTTAATAATTCAACCATAGAATGTAGTTTCACGTACTTGTGTCTATTTTGTAAAACATTTATAAAACTGCATGTATTCTCATCCCAAAAATGTTAGATTTAAAAAGTGGGACTATAACTCACTTTCACAGATTTTTTACTTCGTCGGGAAGTAAGACTTGGCCACTGGTCAATTCACGAACCTATAACAAATATATACATATATATCAAAGTATGTTCAAAATATATTTACAACATTTTTTATTACGTTATAATGATTTGAGTTTATTAAGTCAGCTGTCCTCGTTAGTAACCTACAACTAGTTGTCCACAGTTAGATGTACAGAAATAAATTGATATATATTATCTTGAATCAATCCACGACCCAGTGTATACACGTCTCAGGCTAGATCACAAATCAAAGTATATATATTTTTGGAATCAACCTCAACCCTGTATAGCTAACTCAAACATTACTGCATATAGAGTGTCTATGGTTGTTCCAAATAATATATATACACGGGTCGATATGATATGTCAAAACATTTGTAAACGTGTCTATGGTATCCCAAGATTACATAATATATTAGAATACATGTAATACAATATAAGTTAGCTAGGATATGATTAATATAGATTTGTTACCAATTTTCACGTAGCTACAACAAGCAAAAATTATCCAATCTTGTTTTACCCATAAGTTCTTCGTTTTAAATCTGTTTTGAGTGATTCAAGTTGCTATGGTTTCATATTGAACTTAAGTTTATGAATCTAAACAAAAAAAGTATAAGTTTATAGTCGGAAATACAGGTTACAAGTCAATATTATAAGAGGTAGTCATTTCAGCCGAAAGAACGACGTCTTGGTGACCAATTTGAAAAACATACTTTCACTTTGAGTTTAACCATGATTTTTGGATATAGTTTCATGTTCATAAGAAAAATCATTTTCCCAGAAGAATAACTTTTAAATCAAAGTTTATCATATTTATTAACTAACCCAAAACAGCCCGCGGTGTTACTACGACGGCGTATATCCGGTTTTACGGTATTTTTCGTGTTTTCAGGTTTTAAATCATTAAGTTAGCATATCATATAGATATAGAACATGTGTCTAGTTGATTTTAAAACTCAAGTTAGAAGGATTAACTTTTGTTTGCGAACAAGTTTAGAATTAACTAAACTATGTTCTAGTGATTACAAGTTTAAACCTTCGAATAAGGTAGTTTTATATATATGAATCGAATGATGTTATGAACATCATTACTACCTTAGGTTTTGTGGATAAACCTACTGGAAATGATAAAAATAGATCTAGCTTTAAAGGATCCTTGGATGGCTTGAAAGTTCTTGAAGTAGAATCATGACACGAAAACAAGTTCAAGTAAGATTTCCACTCGAAATAAGATTGTTATAGTTATAGAAATTGAATCAAAGTTTGAATATAACTATTACCTTGTATTAGAAAGATATCTTACTGTAAATAAGAAGGATTTCTTGAGGTTGTATGATCACTCAAAATGGATTTGCAAGATTGGAAGTAAGCTAGCAAACTTGGAAGTGTTGTTGGTGTGTTCTTGAGTAGTTATTTTATAACTTGGTTTATGTATGGATCTATGAACTAGATTGAGCTAGATTTTGATGAAGATTATGAAGAACACTTATAACAATGGACGAACACTTGAGAGAGATGAGTTTGATTCAAGAAAAATTGAAAATGAAAGTGTTTGTGTGTGTACTCCTTCACGTGAATATGGGGTGTTCATAAAGGCTCCATTAGTTTGTAATTTTGTGTAATCATTCATGCTAGTTGCCAAATGATGGTTCCCACATGGTTAGGTGACTCGCATGGGCTGCTAAGAGCTGATCATTGGAGTGTATATACCAATAGTAAATACGTTTAGAAGCTGTGTATTGTACGAGTGCATTAGAGTAGAATTGTTGGTGAAAATGAATGAGGATGTAATTGTAAGCATTTTTGTTAAGTAGAAGTACTTTGATAAGTGTCTTGAAGCCTTTCAAAAGTGTATGAATACATATTAAAACACTACATGTATATACATTTTAACTGAGTCGTTAAGTCATCGTTAGTCGTTACATGTAAATGTTGTTTTGAAACCTTTAAGTTAACGATCTTGTTAAATGTTGTTAACCCATTGTTTATTATATCTAATGAGATGTTAAATTATTTCATTATCATGATATTATGATGTATTAATATATCTTAATATGATATATATACAATTAAATGTCGTTACAACGATAATCGTTACATATATGTCTCTTTTCGAAATCCTTAAGTTAGTAGTCTTGTTTTTACATATGTAGTTCAATGTTAATACACTTAATGATATGTTTGCTTATCATTTATCATGATTAAACATAGTGTATCAATATCTTAATATGATTCATATGTATTTAGTAAGACGTTGTTATAATGATAATCGTTATATATATCGTTTTCGAGTTTCTTAATTCAATAGTCTCATTTTTATGCATATAACTCATTGTTAAAATACCTAATGAGATACTTACTTATCATAATATCATGTTAACTATATATATATATCCATATATATATGTCATCATATAGTTTTTACAATTTTTAACGTTCGTGAATCGCTGGTCAACTTGGATGGTCAATTGTCTATATGAAACCTATTTCAATTAATCAAGTCATAACAAGTTTGATTGCTTAACATGTTGGAAACACTTAATCATGTAAATATCAATTTCATTTAATATATATAAACATGGAAAAGTTCGGGTCACTACAAGCACTGACAGCAACAGTACCACCAGCAACAACACCAACAGCAACATCCGCATCCCACACCTCGACATCACAATCTGTACCTCGAGCATCAACATCGTACATACCATAGATACCAAGGAGTACTAATAAGAATCAACGATGAAGTATTGATTCATAACTTCATTGGAGAACTATTAGGCGGCGATTATGTAATCTTTAAAGTCTTAGAGATTATTTATTTTAGCTCAAACCAAAAAGCAAATGAGATTAATATCATATTAACTCATAAATCCATGATTACATCTGAAGAAAATATACATGTATATATGTTTTCATAAGGATTGTAATTAAAAATTCTTTTGTACAAACTGTTAATGGTGAAAATATTTTAACGGGTAGGTAATACCCGAGGAATATTTAGATTTCACATTAATAAGTTACACTGTACATTCTTCGAATCTGACTCAACAGTCATTTACTATCCTACTTACATCCACTGATATACGTATTCGTTCACCACAGAATAACCATTTTCATTCAATTTCATATTCGGATTTTGACTTATCAGAATCCAACAAGTGGCATAATGAAGAAAACATTGGACAAAAATAAAATTTGTTAGAAACAAACAAATTAACCATGAGAAAATTTTGTTAAGAATCCACGCTAATAAAATCCTAGCTAACTGTTCCTAGCTAATTGTTAATTCTTTATTACATTTTATTATCACAATTTATTTATCGCAGTTTATTTATCGCAATTTATATTCTCGCGATTTTATTTATCGTCATTTAATTTCTGTTATTTATTTTACGCACTTTATTTATCGTCATTTAAATACTGTTATTTACGCATTTTAAATATCGGAACACGTATACAATGTTTTGACATATCATATCGACACATCTATATATATTATTTGGAATAACTATAGACACTCTATATGCAGTAATGATAGAGTTAGCTATACAGGGTTGAGGTTGATTCTATAATAATATATATACTTTGAGTTGTGATTGAGTCTGAGACATGTATACAATGGGTCACGATACGTATTAATTAATTCGAATATTATATATTAAACTATATATGAATTATTGAATTTCTAATTGTGGACTGCTAACTGTGGACTGCCAACATTGGACAATTAAAATGAAATAAAATATTGATTATAACATATGAAACTAAACATTTCTTCAAGTTTGCCACTTGAGTTCATCTTAAACCTCATTTGTATCTTGACGATTACAATATGCGTTCAAACCTTTCATGATTCTTGAAAACACCTCAATCGATAGGATGAATCAACCGCACTTCATCTACGGAAGTAAAGATTTATGCATATAGTTATGCACCTGAGAAACTATCGGCAACTGAGTAAACGTTTAACATGTAACTGTGCTAATTCCTTAGTGTTATTATTACCCAAAATAACTTGGTAATCCCTTTCAAAGTAGCAAATTTTGTCACAGCTCCAGCAAGTCAACTTCGACTTTTCGTTCGAAACAACCTTATTATAACCTTGATATATATGCGTGCTCTTTTATTGTTACCAGGGAACCTTTTATATTCCACCATATTACCAGCAAACGTACCCGCAACCTCGTTGCTTCTCGGCTTAAATCTCTCTGATAAATCATTATATTTATTCATTGAAACCCTATCATATACTCATCCGCATCTTGTAACGAGAACTGACATACCAATTACCGGGAATTAGCAATCAATACTTTGAAAACTCACAGCATATCTACATCAACAGTTATATGTATAACATTTATCTCTTAGAATTATGATCTTTCATTCTAAAATTCTGAAAAGCACCCAGTCTGCAAATCAATACTCTGAATGTTGAAAAAGCTGAATAAAGCAGCAGAAACCGTAGACAACCGTAAATGACCTTAATCATCGGAAGTTTGATGATAAAGAATAGTATGTTGGAAAAGCTCAGAAAATTTGGAACTGGAAAATGGTTTGAGCTAACCACGAAGGAGACCAAGGACAAATACAAGGACCATACCCTATATTCAAAGAATCCAGGTAATTCTGGATCCGTTGAAATCTTTAGAGAATATCTTGCTCTGAAGTCATGTTAAAATCTTGTGGAAAATTTTTCTTCATCAACCTTCGAACTTGGAAATTCCAGAATATCATCATAAATATCTTCGATATTTCTGAGGATATTTCATAAATATTCTCGTCCGAAATTATATACCTCTTCGTGCTTCCTGTGTTTCATTATATTGGAAACTTCTGTAAAATCTAAGTTTAATTTATGAATGAATTCTAGAGAAATGTAAAGAAATTGATGCATGAATTAGTATAATATAATGACACTTGATCAACGTGATTATATTACAGTAAGCCATGCTGAGTTTCTAATGGAACATGATGATTCACAGATCATAACGTCATCACGTGCCATGTTACATAACTCTTTCATTCTGCTTAACTTCTGAACATATCAAGAAAGTATATTCTTGATAGTTCTATTCTCAGTGATTCTGGTAATTTGACAACTCAAATCGTGCTATTACATTCTTTCTTGTTTAGAACATTAAGTTCATTCGAAACTCCATACTTACGAATTCTGGACCATTACTCGCTTTACTAGAGGTCGAGAAGAAAATAAAAAGGCAAAGAGCTCCAAAATATAAGAGAAAATATAAAGCCCAATAATAACACGGATGTTACAAACCGTGGATATTAACAAGAATAGCAATATAAAGACATGGTAGAATTAAGAATAGTATCACCCCAAGGTAATAGTAGAAGTAAACAGATTTTTCTGGTGGAAGATTGAAAAGAAGGATGACAGAAATGATAATTAGGAAAATATCAAGGAGTAGAACTGGATTAAGCATTTTCACAATCTTTTGGATGTATGAACTAAGAAAGAAAGTATAGGAATGGTGAAAATAATGGAACGGAAAAAGTTTAATTTATAATGGGAATATCAGACAGAGTAATCGAGGCAGATCACCGTATTTAATTATAGAGATCTTAATTTCCTTATTCGCCGAAGAATTAAATCTTTTAGATTTCGAGGATTTTCTTTAAATCCCTTGAATTCCAGCATTCAACCCTGACTCGGTCAAAAGTTAAGACGAATCTTTATTTTTTCCTATTTCAATCTTTTGCGATAGCTTCACTCGTACGCTTCAAGTAACTGAATCGTTTAATCTATATTACTCGATAATGATAAAACTCTATTTATCACTCATATTCGCCAGGAAAACATTTTTATTGTTAGCCATGACGACCTCACTCAAATTTCTGGAAGAAATTTCTTTAACGGGTAGGTACTGTGACGACCCAGAAATTTTCGATCAAATTTAAACTTAATCTTAATGTGATTTCGACACGATAAGTAAAGTCTGTAATGTTGAGTCTCAAAAACTTCGGAACAATTTACATGAATGCATTTGCCCTTTTACCATTCTCGACGATTCACGAACAATTAATTGTAAATAGATATGTGTGTATGTATATATAAATAATAATTTGAAATATAATTTGAAGTATTATATGTTGTTGTTACTAAAAATTAATAAAATAAAAATAAGATAATATAATAATTATTATTTAAAATATATCTCTATATATAAACAAAGTATATTAGAAATAAATATTAAATGATTGTAATACTCGTTTGATGTTTCGATTGATATTAAGCAAGTTAAATTCAAACTTATGTAATTTTAAAATAAACAGTGATACGAAAGTGAGTTCTATAAATTTTAGCCTTACTAAAAATGTATTTAAGATCTAGTTATTAATTTTCAGCACTTTTTATATTTTACCCAGGATCGGGAGTGGACAGTGAGTTAATTCTTGTTTAATAATTTATGAAGAAATTTTATACCATAATGACCAAAATAAATAAATATAATTAATTTAAAAGTTTTTGGAATTTTTCTGAAAACTTTTTTCTGTCACTGATTAACAACGGAGCACAAAAGACTATCCCTAATAAAACTAAAAATGTCGGTAAGAAATGTACAAACAAGACAACTGGATTCCTTTTAAAACACGATTATTGTTAAATTATTGTTATTATTATATTATATACATTTCTGTACCCAATTGATGGATTTAGAATCAAGACACAAATATTACTGTGTTTATCTCTTATAAACCTTTATTATATATTCAGGCACATATTTTCATGCACCAACAAAATTCTTTTTCTTCTTATTCTATTACACTCTTTCTCTTGCTACATCTATTTTTTCTTTATTTCTCTGCAAACAAGACATCGTTCATCATCATCAATTGATCACTTTTAAACTCTATTATTGTTTGTTTATGCTCGTCCACCTTAGCCGCCACCATCTCAAACACCAACCACAACCTAAACTCGCCGCCACCTTGAAACACCGTGATCACCAACACAACCCATCAAACGACCACCATGAACCACTATCAACCCACCATCACACAACAGCTTTCTGTTTTTCTATTCTTGTTTATAACCGTGAACCCATTACCCTTGTTAACCATCACCTTGTACCCGATGTTGTACAAGAACGTGTACCGATTTCTATTTCATTCGATCAACCAAAAACCACCATCATCTATTTAGTTTCTACTATTGATCACCCTAAAAACCATGGTTGCTACCATATTATTTTTCTTGTTCAAGTATCCATCGAACCATAACCAACTTCCTGACTTGTTTAGCTATCCGATCAACACCACACAACACCTTATAACCACCGAAAACCAATTGACAACCTGCTGATTTCGCTTAATTTATTATCATTTATTCTATTGTTACTACTCCCGTTTATATTCTGGCAAAATGATGAAGGTTCGTGAGCTGTGGTAATGGCAAGATAAGAATGATGATGAATCGAATAGGCTGTGATTGTTTTATTTAATTTCTTCTTTTGGCCGACAATTAAAAGGAGATTAACCCCACTTGTTTTAAAGGACACTGTATATGGCTGCCACTTTGATTTATTTATCAACTTACAAAAACCCTTCTTTTTGCCATACGCCTTATTTTTTTCTTCTGAATCCTTATTCTAGCCATTGGACTATTCTTGGTCTACTAGTACAACTTGGGCCTGTTTCAATTCCTTCTGTTGGGCCGTGTCCCAAGTTTGCTGGGCCGATTTTCCTTTTCCATCTGGGCCGAATTATTTTGATGAAATCCATGATAATGGTGACTAGTGATTTGTTAATGATATATGACTTGATGATGATGAAATGATAATCGCGATATAGTTACACGAGAATGATCACAGGAAAAAGAATGAACGAAGAGGTTAAAAACGTTAATGAAACATAAAATCACGAAAGAGAAGAGAAATAGTGATGATGAGGGAGACGGTATATGTTGTTGTGATTCTGTGATCACGAATTTATAATAATGATACTGAATTAATGATGAAAGTCGCAGTTATGATCTTTGTATGTAATCTGATCGACTGGTTATCAGATGTATAGCGACTCGACAAAATTGTCATTGACGGTGTCGTCTACTTAGGTCTCGTTACGTGGTCATAAGTCTTTAAAATAACGTTTGACCAAAGATATGTCGCATTCATTTCAAATGTAAGAGTGTTTCAAAGTTTACAAGAATTGTTCAACCAAAAGTTACGTTACTAAGTTATAAGTACAATTGAAACCTATGCGACACAATTTTAGATACAGTCAAAAGACGCTCCACGTATGCATGTATACTCGACATCCAAGCAAGTATCAAAAGTAATGAGCGGAAGCATGTATCACAAAATGTTCAAGGACCTGAGAAAAACATAGAAACCTGTCAACGAAAATGTTGGTGAAATCATAGGTTTAAGTAAGTAAGTACAAATGAACCACAAGATTTATATCATTGAAATAATAGTTATCCATTCCAAAAATTGTTATCACGAGCACCCAATTATCAAGGCTTAACTTTCCATTCATAGAACTCCATCACAATAGTGTTAGAACATACATTGTTTCTCGAAAATATATTTCATCCGAAGTAACGGTAGCGAACCGTCCAAATGAGGGTTTGTCAAACCCATATGGATCCATACAACATAAGTTCTCGCTTACACCTGGCAAGTGTAACTAATGATAATCGAATTGAGGATTTTGTTCTAAACTCATATGTAGAATGTTTATTTTCCTGTACTTGTGTTCACTTAGTAAAAAGAAAAGTTTATGTTTTCTCATCCCAAATGTAAGTTCAAAAGAGTAAAAGTGGGACTATGATCTCACCTTGAGTGCACGTATGTAAAAGTACTTCAACAAGTAAACGTGTGCAAAAACGAATGCTAGGCTTGACCTAAACAAATAGGTTTGTATCAATATCGGTAAACACGGTCGGTCAAAGTGTTAAATTAGTCCTATGGCTCGTTACGACTCGATTACTATAGCATGTGAGTTAAATTGTCACGTTTCATGCAAGATACAAGTATAAAAGCATGTTAGAACGATTGAACAAACATATGGTTAAGTTTGATTAAAAGTCAACTTGGTCGGGTCAAAGTCAATGAAAAAGTCAACACATTCGGGTCGGGTCTCGAACTATTTTTCTGAGGTTTTTAATCATATGTGAGCATGTTAGAACAAGTTAAATGTGAATCGGAGGTGCGTAGCATAGCAAACATTTTTCGTAAAAAGGCAAATCAAAACAGTCACTGGCAATGCATCTGGACGGCGTCTAGATTTGCTGGACGGCGTCCAGCATTGAAGGACTGGACGGCGTCCAAGAATCTGGACGGTGTCCAGATCAGTATCCAGTTCCTGTTTTGCTGCAACACACAAATGCACGAACCAAAACTTAAACAATCCCAATTTATGACCCGCAAACAACCAAAACATGTATCTTATATCATCGGAAAGGTATTTTGACGAGGAAAACAACTAAGCATATTTCATCAATCAATCTACCACTTACAAAAACTAAAATCACATTGAATGCTCAACATTTATTACATTCAAGTTCATAAATGCGGTTTGGTGATTCGGGAACTTACTACCTACATACAATATGCCATTTCGTAGGTAATCAAGCATACAATCTAACTAAACACTTACCAACAACAATTCATGGCATTCAATGCATCAAATGTTCACATTTAGTTCTATCAAACCCTAACCAACATCACCAAAATCAATAATCAAGTTTATGAAGTTTTCTAAAGCAACCTACACATCAAATTGAAGCTAGTGATACTAGTAACACAATTAAAATATGAACTTTTAACATCTAACAACTTTTAAGCAACTAAATTTCAAGAACAACGCACCAAAATTTAAGTTCATGCTAGTTACTTCAAAACAACAAGATCGAGCATACAAATCATATATTCATGTTAGACTTGAGCCATAGACACTAATTAACACTTTTATAAGTTAAAAACATCAAGAACACAAAGTCTAGTGATTTTAGAAAGTTACCCAAATGTAATGAAATCGGTATGGAATCGAAGAGGAAGATGCAAGGATTCCAAATATGTAATTTGTTTTGCAAAACACTTGCTAGATTGGATTTAGATGATGATTCTTTGGATTTGAGTTTGAGAGAAAAATGTTGAAGTAGTAAAAGGAGAATGAGATGGCTGAATGGATGAGAGTGAATGTTGACCACTTTGACCTAGTAACATCTTTGGTCATTTGGCAAGTCTAGTCCCTCAAGTTCATTCGGGTGCGTGAATTACCTAAACGAGATAATTTAAAACGCGTATCAATGGGAGATGTTATAAATATATAACGGACTTTAAAATGAACAAAGGCGGGATGTTACATTACCTACTCCTTAAAAGAAATTTTGTCCCGAAATTTAAGTAGGCGTAGTAGTCGTTGTTTCTTCCTCGGGATCTTGCGTTTCCGAATTCACGAAAAGATGAGGATACTTCCTTTGCATTTGATCTTGTCTTTCCCAAGTAAACTCGGGTCCCCTTTTGGCGTTCCAAAGGACCTTGACAATTGGAATTCGGCTTTGTTTTAACGTTTTGATGGAGGCGTCCACAATTTTAACCGGTTCCTCCACGAAATGAAGTTTGTCATCAATGGTAAGCTCCTCGAGAGGGATGACGATATCAGGTTCGGCAAGGCACTTTTTCAAGTTGGATACATAGAAGGTAGGATGAACGAAGCTCAATTGAGGCGGAAGATCTAAACGATAAGCAACGGTTCCAACACGTTCCAAGATTTCGAAAGGACCAATATACCGCGGATTTAGCTTCCCGCATTTCCCGAAACGGATTACACCTTTCTAAGGTGCGACTTTTAACATTACGTGATCACCGACTTGAAATTCAAGGTCGTTGCGTCGTTTGCCGGTATAGCTCTTTTGACGACTACGGGCCGTCCTAAGCCTATCTCGAATTTGAATGATCTTCTCGGTTGTTTCATAAATGAGTTCAGGTCCGGTGATTTGTGTGTCGCCTACTTCGGCCCAACAAAGAGGTGAACTGCATTTTCGGCCATATAAAGCTTCGAATGGTGCGGCGATAATACTCGCGTGATAACTATTGTTGTAGGAGAATTCGGCGAGAGGCGAGTGCTTATCCCAAGCTTTACCAAAGTCGATAACACAAGCTCGTAGCATGTCTTCCAAAGTTTGAATTGTGCGTTCACTTTGTCTGTCGATTTGTGGATGATATGCGGTGCACATGTCTAAACGCGTTCCCAATGCTTCTTGTAAAGTACTCCAAAATCTAGAAACAAAACGGCCATCTCGGTCGAAGATAATCGAAAAGGGTACTTTGTGACGGGCGACGATCTCTTTAATGTAAAGTTGTGCAAGTTTCTCCATTTTGTCGGTTTCCTTCATAGCTAGGAAGTGCGCGGAATGGTGAGACGGTCAACAATAATCCAAATAGTATCATAACCACCAACCGTCTTTGGTAGTTTGGTGATAAAATCCATCGTTATCCTTTTCCACTTCCATTGCGGGATTTCGGGTTGCTGAAGTAGTCCGGAAGGTCTTTGATGTTCGGCTTTGACTTTGGAGCAAGTTAGGCATTTTCCAACATAAGTAGCAACGTCCCTTTTAATGTTCAGCCACCAATATTGTTCTTTGAGGTCGTGGTACATCTTATTGGCACCGGGTTGAATCGAATATCTTGACTTATGGGCTTCGTCTAAAATAAGGCTTCGCAAGTCTCCATAACTAGGTACCCAAATGCTTCTGGCGAAATATCGGAGTCCGATTTATTTAACTTCGAATCGAGAGGTAAGAACATTCAAGTGTTCGAGAGAGATGTTTTCATCCTTGAGAGCCTCGTCTTGGGCTATACAAATTTGAATATTGAGGTTGGTGTAAATGGTGATGTTTAAAGCTCGGACACGAAGAGGCACCGCCCTTTCTTTTCGACTTAAGGCATCGGCTACCACATTTGCCTTTCCCGGATGGTAACGAAGCTCACAATCGTAATCGTTCAAAGTTTCAATCCACCGTCATTGTCTCATGTTTAGTTGCTTTTGATTGAAGATGTGTTGAAGGCTTTTGTGATCGGTGAAGATAGTACTTTTGGTTCCATAAAGATAGTGTATCCACATTTTAAGTGCAAAGACAACGGCTCTGAGTTCGAGATCATGTGTCGTGTAGTTTCGTTCATGAATTTTCAATTGTCGAGAGGCATAAGCAATGACTTTCTTTCGTTGCATCAATACACACCCAAAACCATGTTTTGAGGCATCGCAATATACAACAAAATCATCATTGCCTTCGAGAAGTGACAAGATAGGAGCGGTGGTTAGCTTTGTCTTCAAGATTTGAAATGCGGATTCTTGTTCGGTTGCTCAAATGAATTTCTTTCCCTTGTGAGTTAACGCAGTTAGAGGACGAGCAACCAAGGAGAAGTTTTCGATGAATCTACGATAGTACCCGGCGAGACCCAAAAATTGACGAATGTGAGTAGGAGTAGTAGGAGTCTCCCATTTACTAATGGCTTCGATTTTTGTTGGATCAACCTTAATACCTTGATCACTTACAACATGACCAAGAAATTCATTCAACCAAAATTCACACTTGGAGAATTTGGCATAGAGTCATTCTTGTCTCAAGAGTTCAAGCACAAGTCGGAGATGTTGTTCGTGCTCTTCTTCGCTTTTAGAATAGACCAAGATGTCATCGATGAACACAATAACGAATTTATCGAGATACGGTTTGCACACGCGGTTCATAAGGTCCATGAATGAAATGTCCCGTTCTTATTGATTAAAAACGTTCCATATTAATTGATTTCGTTGCGAGGTTTTGACCTCTATATGAGACGTTTTTCAAAGACTGCATTCATTTTTAAAACAAACCATAACCTTTATTTCATAAATAAAGGTTTAAAAAGCTTTACGTAGATTATCAAATAATGATAATCTAAAATATCCTGTTTACACACGACCATTACATAATGGTTTACAATACAAATATGTTACATCGAAATCAGTTTCTTGAATGCAGTTTTTACACAATATCATACAAACATGGACTCCAAATCTTGTCCTTATTTTAGTATGCAACAGCGGAAGCTCTTAATATTCACCTGAGAATAAACATGCTTTAAACGTCAACAAAAATGTTAGTGAGTTATAGGTTTAACCTATATATATCAAATCGTAACAATAGACCACAAGATTTCATATTTCAATACACATCCCATACATAGAGATAAAAATCATTCATATGGTGAACACCTGGTAACCGACAATAACAAGATGCATATATAAGAATATCCCCATCATTCCGGGACACCCTTCGGATATGATATAAATTTCGAAGTACTAAAGCATCCGGTACTTTGGATGGGGTTTGTTAGGCCCAATAGATCTATCTTTAGGATTCGCGTCAATTAGGGTGTCTGTTCCCTAATTCTTAGATTACCAGACTTAATAAAAAGGGGCATATTCGATTTTAATAATTCAACCATAGAATGTAGTTTCACGTACTTGTGTCTATTTTGTAAATCATTTATAAAACCTGCATGTATTCTCATCCCAAAAATATTAGATTTTAAAAGTGGGACTATAACTCACTTTCACAGATTTTTACTTCGTCGGGAAGTAAGACTTGGCCACTGTTGATTCACGAACCTATAACAATATATACATATATATTAAAGTATGTTCAAAATATATTTACAACACTTTTAATATATTTTGATGTTTTAAGTTTATTAAGTCAGCTGTCCTCGTTAGTAACCTATAACTAGTTGTCCACAGTTAGATGTACAGAAATAAATCGATAAATATTATCTTGAATCAATCCACAACCCAGTGTATACGTATCTCAGTATTGATCACAACTCAAACTATATATGTTTTGGAATCAACCTCAACCCTGTATAGCTAACTCCAACATTCACATATAGAGTGTCTATGGTTGTTCCGAAATATATATAGATGTGTCGACATGATAGGTCGAAACATTGTATACGTGTCTATGGTATCTCAAGATTACATAATATACAATACAAGTTGATTAAGTTATGGTTGGAATAGATTTGTTACCAATTTTCACGTAGCTAAAATGAGAAAAATTATCCAATCTTGTTTTACCCATAACTTCTTCATTTTAAATCCGTTTTGAGTGAATCAAATTGCTATGGTTTCATATTGAACTCTATTTTATGAATCTAAACAGAAAAAGTATAGGTTTATAGTCGGAAAAATAAGTTACAAGTCGTTTTTGTAAAGGTAGTCATTTCAGTCGAAAGAACGACGTCTAGATGACCATTTTAGAAAACATACTTCCACTTTGAGTTTAACCATAATTTTTGGATATAGTTTCATGTTCATAATAAAAATCATTTTCTCATAATAACAACTTTTAAATCAAAGTTTATCATAGTTTTTAATTAACTAACCCAAAACAGCCCGCGGTGTTACTACGACGGCGTAAATCCGGTTTTACGGTGTTTTTCGTGTTTCCAGGTTTTAAATCATTAAGTTAGCATATCATATAGATATAGAACATGTGTTTAGTTGATTTTAAAAGTCAATTTAGAAGGATTAACTTTTGTTTGCGAACAAGTTTAGAATTAACTAAACTATGTTCTAGTGATTACAAGTTTAAACCTTCGAATAAGATAGCTTTATATGTATGAATCGAATGATGTTATGAACATCATTACTACCTTAATTTCCTTGGATAAACCTACTGGAAAAGAGAAAAATGGATCTAGCTTCAATGGATCCTTGGATGGCTCGAAGTTCTTGAAGCAGAATCATGACACGAAAACAAGTTCAAGTAAGATCATCACTTGAAATAAGATTGTTATAGTTATAGAAATTGAACCAAAGTTTGAATATGATTATTACCTTGTATTAGAATGATAACCTACTGTAAGAAACAAAGATTTCTTGAGGTTGGATGATCACCTTACAAGATTGGAAGTGAGCTAGCAAACTTGAAAGTATTCTTGATTTTATGAAACTAGAACTTTTGGAATTTATGAAGAACACTTAGAACTTGAAGATAGAACTTGAGAGAGATCAATTAGATGAAGAAAATTGAAGAATGAAAGTGTTTGTAGGTGTTTTTGGTCGTTGGTGTATGGATTAGATATAAAGGATATGTAATTTTGTTTTCATGTAAATAAGTCATGAATGATTACTCATATTTTTGTAATTTTATGAGATATTTCATGCTAGTTGCCAAATGATGGTTCCCACATGTGTTAGGTGACTCACATGGGCTGCTAAGATCTGATCATTGGAGTGTATATACCAATAGTACATACATCTAAAAGCTGTGTATTGTACGAGTACGAATACGGGTGCATACGAGTAGAATTGTTGATGAAACTGAACGAGGATGTAATTGTAAGCATTTTTGTTAAGTAGAAGTATTTTGATAAGTGTATTGAAGTCTTTCAAAAGTGTATAAATACATATTAAAACACTACATGTATATACATTTTAACTGAGTCGTTAAGTCATCGTTAGTCGTTACATGTAAGTGTTGTTTTGAAACCTTTAGGTTAACGATCTTGTTAAATATTGTTAACCCAATGTTTATAATATCAAATGAGATTTTAAATTATTATATTATCATGATATTATCATGTATGAATATCTCTTAATATGATATATCTACATTAAATGTCTTTACAACGATAATCGTTACATATATGTCTCGTTTAAAAATCATTAAGTTAGTAGTCTTGTTTTTACATATGTAGTTCATTGTTAATATACTTTATGATATGTTTTCTTATCATAGTATCATGTTAACTATATATATATATATATCCATATATATGTCATCATATAGTTTTTACAAGTTTTAACGTTCGTGAATCACCGATCAACTTGGGTGGTCAATTGTCTATATGAAACATATTTCAATTAATCAAGTCTTAACAAGTTTGATTGCTTAACATGTTGGAAACATTTAATCATGTAAATTTCAATCTCAATTAATATATATAAACATGGAAAAGTTCGGGTCACTACAGTACCTACTCGTTAAATAAATTTCATCCCGAAATTTTAAGCTGTTGAAGGTGTTGACGAATCTTCTGGAAATAGATGCGGGTATTTCTTCTTCATCTGATCTTCACGCTCCCAGGTGAACTCGGGTCCTCTACGAGCATTCCATCGAACCTTAACAATTGGTATCTTGTTTTGCTTAAGTCTTTTAACCTCACGATCCATTATTTCGACGGGTTCTTCGATGAATTGAAGTTTTTCGTTGATTTGGATTTCATCTAACGGAATAGTGAGATCTTCTTTAGCAAAACATTTCTTTAAATTCGAGATGTGAAAAGTGTTATGTACAGCCGCGAGTTGTTGAGGTAACTCTAGTCGGTAAGCTACTGGTCCGACACGATCAATAATCTTGAATGGTCCAATATACCTTGGATTTAATTTCCCTCGTTTACCAAATCGGACAACGCCTTTCCAAGGTGCAACTTTAAGCATGACCATCTCTCCAATTTCAAATTCTATATCTTTTCTTTTAATGTCAGCGTAGCTCTTTTGTCGACTTTGGGCGGTTTTCAACCGTTGTTGAATTTGGATGATCTTCTCGGTAGTTTCTTGTATAATCTCCGGACCCGTAATCTGTCTATCCCCCACTTCACTCCAACAAATCGGAGACCTGCACTTTCTACCATAAAGTGCTTCAAACGGCGCCATCTCAATGCTTGAATGGTAGCTGTTGTTGTAGGAAAATTCTGCTAACGGTAGATGTCGATCCCAACTGTTTCTGAAATCAATAACACATGCTCGTAGCATGTCTTCAAGCGTTTGTATCGTCCTTTCGCTCTGCCCATCAGTTTGTGGATGATAGGCAGTACTCATGTCCAGACGAGTTCCTAATGCTTGCTGTAATGTCTGCCAGAATCTTGAAATAAATCTGCCATCCCTATCAGAGATAATAGAGATTGGTATTCCATGTCTGGAGACGACTTCCTTCAAATACAGTCGTGCTAACTTCTCCATCTTGTCATCTTCTCTTATTGGTAGGAAGTGTGCTGATTTGGTGAGACGATCAACTATTACCCAAATAGTATCAAAACCACTTGCAGTCCTTGGCAATTTAGTGATGAAATCCATGGTAATGTTTTCCCATTTCCATTCCGGGATTTCGGGTTGTTGAAGTAGACCTGATGGTTTCTGATGCTCAGCTTTGACCTTAGAACACGTCAAACATTCTCCTACGTATTTAGCAACATCGGCTTTCATACCCGGCCACCAAAAATGTTTCTTGAGATCCTTGTACATCTTCCCCGTTCCAGGATGTATTGAGTATCTGGTTTTATGAGCTTCTCTAAGTACCATTTCTCTCATATCTCCAAATTTTGGTACCCAAATCCTTTCAGCCCTATACCGGGTTCCGTCTTCCCGAATATTAAGATGCTTCTCCGATCCTTTGGGTATTTCATCCTTTAAATTTCTCTCTTTTAAAACTCCTTGTTGCGCCTCCTTTATTTGAGTAGTAATGTTATTATGAATCATTATATTCATAGATTTTACTCGAATGGGTTCTCTGTCCTTCCTGCTCAAGGCATCGGCTACCACATTTGCCTTCCCCGGGTGGTAACGAATCTCAAAGTCGTAATCATTCAATAATTCAATCCACCTACGCTGCCTCATATTCAGTTGTTTCTGATTAAATATGTGTTGAAGACTTTTGTGGTCGGTATATATAATACTTTTGACCCCATATAAGTAGTGCCTCCAAGTCTTTAATGCAAAAACAACCGCGCCTAATTCCAAATCATGCGTCGTATAATTTTGTTTGTGAATCTTCAATTGTCTAGACGCATAAGCAATCACCTTCGTTCGTTGCATTAATACACAACCGAGACCTTGCTTTGATGCATCACAATAAATCACAAAATCATCATTCCCTTCAGGCAATGACAATATAGGTGCCGTAGTTAGCTTTTTCTTCAATAACTGAAACGCTTTCTCTTGTTCATCATTCCATTCAAATTTCTTCCCTTTATGCGTTAATGCAGTCAAGGGTTTTGCTATTCTGGAAAAGTCTTGGATGAACCTTCTGTAGTAACCAGCTAGTCCTAAAAACTGGCGTATGTGTTTCGGAGTTTTCGGGGTTTCCCACTTTTCAACAGTTTCTATCTTTGTCGGATCCACCTTAATACCTTCTTTGTTCACTATGTGACCGAGGAATTGAACTTCTTCCAACCAAAATGCACACTTTGAAAACTTAGCGTACAATTCTTCCTTCCTCAACACTTCTAACACCTTTCTCAAATGTTCACCGTGTTCTTGGTCATTCTTTGAGTAAATAAGTATGTCATCAATGAAAACAATGACAAACTTGTCAAGGTATGGTCCACACACTCGGTTCATAAGGTCCATGAACACAGCTGGTGCATTAGTTAAACCAAACGGCATGACCATAAACTCGTAATGACCGTAACGTGTTCTGAAAGCAGTCTTTGGAATATCATCTTCTTTCACCCGCATTTGATGATACCCGGAACGTAAGTCAATCTTTGAATAAACAGACGAGCCTTGTAGTTGATCAAATAAGTCGTCGATTCTCGGTAGTGGGTAGCGGTTCTTGATGGTAAGTTTGTTCAACTCTCGGTAGTCGATACACAACCTGAATGTACCATCTTTCTTCTTGACAAACAAAACAGGAGCTCCCCATGGTGATGTGCTTGGTCGAATGAAACCACGCTCTAAAAGTTCTTGTAATTGGCTTTGCAGTTCTTTCATCTCGCTGGGTGCGAGTCTGTAAGGAGCACGAGCTATTGGTGCAGCTCCTGGTACAAGATCTATTTGAAATTCAACGGATCGATGTGGGGGTAATCCCGGTAATTCTTTCGGAAATACATCGGGAAATTCTTTTGCAATGGGAACATCATTGATGCTCTTTTCTTCAGTTTGTACTTTCTCGACGTGTGCTAGAACAGCATAGCAACCTTTTCTTATTAGTTTTTGTGCCTTCAAATTACTAATAAGATGTAGCTTCGTGTTGCCCTTTTCTCCGTACACCATTAAGGGTTTTCCTTTTTCTCGTATAATGCGAATTGCATTTTTGTAACAAACGATCTCCGCTTTCACTTCTTTCAACCAGTCCATACCGATTATCACATCAAAACTCCCTAACTCTACTGGTATCAAATCAATCTTAAATGTTTCGCTAACCAGTTTAATTTCTCGATTCCGACATATATTATCTGCTGAAATTAATTTACCATTTGCTAATTCGAGTACAAATTTACTATCCAAAGGCGTCAATGGACAACTTAATTTAGTACAAAAATCTCTACTCATATAGCTTCTATCCGCACCCGAATCAAATAAAACGTAAGCAGATTTATTGTCAATAAGAAACGTACCCGTAACAAGCTCCGGGTCTTCCTGTGCCTCTACCGCATTAATATTGAAAACTCTTCCACGGCCTTGTCCATTCGTGTTCTCCTGGTTCGGGCAATTTCTAATAATGTGGCCTGGTTTTCCACATTTATAACAAACTACATTGGCATAACTTGCTCCGACACTACTTGCTCCGCCATTACTCGTTCCGACACCATTTGTTCCTTTCGTTCTATTAACCCCTGGTCCGTAGACCTCACACTTCGCCGCGCTATGACCATTTCTTTTACACTTGTTGCAAAATTTGGTGCAGAACCCCGAGTGATTCTTTTCACACCTTTGGCATAGCTGCTTCTGATTGTTGTTGTTGTTGCGGTTATTATTGTTGTTGGGATGATTGTTGTAGTTGCTGTTGTTGTTGTTGTTGTTGTTGGGCCGTTTGTTGTAGTTGCGATTGATGTTGCGATTGTTGGGATAATTGTTGCGATTATTGTTGTAATTGCTGTTGTTGTTGTATTGGTGATTCTTATCACCGTTTTCCTCCCACTTTCTTTTGACTTGCTTCACATTGGCCTCTTCAGCAGTCTGTTCTTTAATTCTTTCTTCATTCTGGTTCACTAGTTTGTGAGCCATTCTACATGCCTGTTGTATGGAGGCGGGCTCGTGTGAACTTATATCTTCTTGGATTCTTTCCGGTAATCCTTTCACAAACGCGTCGATCTTCTCTTCCTCATCTTCGAATGCTCCCGGACACAATAGGCACAATTCTGTGAATCGTCTTTCGTACGTGGTAATATCAAATCCTTGGGTTCGTAACCCTCTAAGTTCTGTCTTGAGCTTATTGACCTCGGTTCTGGGACGGTACTTCTCGTTCATCAAGTGTTTGAATGCTGACCACGGTAGTGCGTACGCATCATCTTGTCCCACTTGCTCTAGATAGGTATTCCACCATGTTAACGCAGAACCTGTGAAGGTATGCGTAGCGTACTTCACTTTGTCCTCTTCAGTACACTTACTTATGGCAAACACCGATTCAACCTTCTCTGTCCACCGTTTCAATCCGATCGGTCCTTCGGTTCCATTAAATTCCAAAGGTTTGCAGGCAGTGAATTCTTTGTAGGTGCATCCTACACGATTTCCTGTACTGCTAGATCCAAGGTTATTGTTGGTATGTAGCGCAGCCTGTACTGCGGCTATGTTTGAAGCTAGAAAAGTACGGAATTCCTCTTCATTCATATTCACGGTGTGTCGAGTAGTCGGTGCCATTTCCTTCAAAATAGTTAAATGGAACAAGTTAATCATACAGAATATTAAGAGTAGTTAATAGTATTTCGTAGCATAATATGAACTCATTTATAAAAGCTTTTTCTTCATATTAGCATTTTATAAGTTTAAATTCGGGTAGTACCTACCCGTTAAGTTCATACTTAGTAGCTAATATACAATTCAACTACTACAATTCTATATGAAAAACTGATTATAATAATATTTCGCGTTCAAACTTTTATACAATATTTTACAAACTTACAATACCGCTTATTTTACATAAAGCATGAAATATAGCACACAATAACTTTGATACAAGATAGTTGTGAAGACAATTCTAGCTAGTACACAAGTCGTTCAGCAAAGGCAATAAAGACACGTAATTCATACGTCCAGAAACAAGTCATGCATTCTGGTTTTACTAGGACTACTTCCCATCCTTGGTCTTGTGCAACATAACCGTTATGGCCGTTGATAAGACAGCGTGTTGTAACGTCATCAAAGGGACGAGGGTTACGTAATGTCCAACAGTCCCGTAATAATCTAAAAACCTCATTTCTTACCCCAATTACCGACTCCGTCACTTGTGGAAACGTTTTGTTTAATAGTTGTAGCCCGATGTTCTTGTTCTCACTTTGGTGAGAAGCGAACATTACTAATCCGTAAGCATAACATGCTTCTTTATGTTGCATGTTAGCCGCTTTTTCTAAATCACGAAGTCCAATATTCGGATATATTGAGTCAAAATAATTTCTTAACCCATTGCGTAAAATAGCATTTGGGTTCCCCGTAATATATGCGTCAAAGTAAACACATCGTAACTTATGGGTTTCCCAATGTGATATCCCCCATCTTTCAAACGAAAGTCTCTTATAAACCAAGACATTCTTGGAACGTTCTTCGAATGTCTTACAAACTGATCTCGCCTTAAATAGTTGTGCCGAAGAATTCTGGCCGACTCTAGACAAGATTTCATCAATCATGTCTCCGGGTAGGTCTCTTAAAATATTGGGTTGTCTATCCATTTTGTGTTTTTAAACTGTAAAATAGACAAGAGTTAGATTCATAAAAAAATACTTATTAATACAAGCAATTTTTACATATATCATAAAGCATAAGAACACTATATTACATATATTACACCACACGAATACAACTATCTTATTCCGACTCGCTCGTTTCTTCTTCTTCGGTTTTGGTTCGTTTTGCCAAGTTTCTAGGGATATATGATGTTCCCCTAATACGAGCCGTCGTTGTCCACATTGGTTTTGAAAAACCTGGTGGTTTAGAGGTTCCCGGGTCATTGTTACAACTTAAGGACTTCGGGGGTTGACGATACATATAAAGTTCATCGGGGTTGGAATTAGATTTCTCTATTTTTATGCCCTTTCCCTTATTATTTTCTTTTGCCTTTTTAAATTCAGTTGGGGTAATTTCTATAACATCATCGGAATTCTCGTCGGAATCCGATTCATCGGAGAATTGGTAATCCTCCCAATATTTTGCTTCCTTGGCGGAAACACCATTGACCATAATTAACTTTGGTCGGTTGGTTGAGGATTTTCTTTTACTTAACCGTTTTATTATTTCCCCCACCGGTTCTATTTCTTCATCCGGTTCCGATTCTTCTTCCGGTTCCGATTCTTCTTCCGGTTCCGACTCTTCTTCCGGTTTCTCTTCGGGAACTTGTGAATCAGTCCACAAATCATTCCAATTTACATTTGACTCTTCATTATTATTAGGTGAGTCAATGGGACTTGTTCTAGAGGTAGACATCTATCACATAATATCAAACACGTTAAGAGATTAATATATCACATAATATTCATATGTTAAAAATATATAGTTTCCAACAAAAATGTTAAGCAATCATTTTTAAAGAAAACACGGTCGAAGTCCAGACTCACTAATGCATCCTAACAAACTCGATAAGACACACTAATGCAAATTTTCTGGTTCTCTAAGACCAACGCTCGGATACCAACTGAAATGTCCCGTTCTTATTGATTAAAAACGTTCCATATTAATTGATTTCGTTGCGAGGTTTTGACCTCTATATGAGACGTTTTTCAAAGACTGCATTCATTTTTAAAACAAACCATAACCTTTATTTCATAAATAAAGGTTTAAAAAGCTTTACGTAGATTATCAAATAATGATAATCTAAAATATCCTGTTTACACACGACCATTACATAATGGTTTACAATACAAATATGTTACATCGAAATCAGTTTCTTGAATGCAGTTTTTACACAATATCATACAAACATGGACTCCAAATCTTGTCCTTATTTTAGTATGCAACAGCGGAAGCTCTTAATATTCACCTGAGAATAAACATGCTTTAAACGTCAACAAAAATGTTGGTGAGTTATAGGTTTAACCTATATATATCAAATCGTAACAATAGACCACAAGATTTCATATTTCAATACACATCCCATACATAGAGATAAAAATCATTCATATGGTGAACACCTGGTAACCGACAATAACAAGATGCATATATAAGAATATCCCCATCATTCCGGGACACCCTTCGGATATGATATAAATTTCGAAGTACTAAAGCATCCGGTACTTTGGATGGGGTTTGTTAGGCCCAATAGATCTATCTTTAGGATTCGCGTCAATTAGGGTGTATGTTCCCTAATTCTTAGATTACCAGACTTAATAAAAAGGGGCATATTCGATTTCAATAATTCAACCATAGAATGTAGTTTCACGTACTTGTGTCTATTTTGTAAATCATTTATAAAACCTGCATGTATTCTCATCCCAAAAATATTAGATTTTAAAAGTGGGACTATAACTCACTTTCACAGATTTTTACTTCGTCGGGAAGTAAGACTTGGCCACTGTTGATTCACGAACCTATAACAATATATACATATATATTAAAGTATGTTCAAAATATATTTACAACACTTTTAATATATTTTGATGTTTTAAGTTTATTAAGTCAGCTGTCCTCGTTAGTAACCTATAACTAGTTGTCCACAGTTAGATGTACAGAAATAAATCGATAAATATTATCTTGAATCAATCCACAACCCAGTGTATACGTATCTCAGTATTGATCACAACTCAAACTATATATATTTTGGAATCAACCTCAACCCTGTATAGCTAACTCCAACATTCACATATAGAGTGTCTATGGTTGTTCCGAAATATATATAGATGTGTCGACATGATAGGTCGAAACATTGTATACGTGTCTATGGTATCTCAAGATTACATAATATACAATACAAGTTGATTAAGTTATGGTTGGAATAGATTTGTTACCAATTTTCACGTAGCTAAAATGAGAAAAATTATCCAATCTTGTTTTACCCATAACTTCTTCATTTTAAATCCGTTTTGAGTGAATCAAATTGCTATGGTTTCATATTGAACTCTATTTTATGAATCTAAACAGAAAAAGTATAGGTTTATAGTCGGAAAAATAAGTTACAAGTCGTTTTTGTAAAGGTAGTCATTTCAGTCGAAAGAACGACGTCTAGATGACCATTTTAGAAAACATACTTCCACTTTGAGTTTAACCATAATTTTTGGATATAGTTTCATGTTCATAATAAAAATCATTTTCTCATAATAACAACTTTTAAATCAAAGTTTATCATAGTTTTTAATTAACTAACCCAAAACAGCCCGCGGTGTTACTACGACGGCGTAAATCCGGTTTTACGGTGTTTTTCGTGTTTCCAGGTTTTAAATCATTAAGTTAGCATATCATATAGATATAGAACATGTGTTTAGTTGATTTTAAAAGTCAAGTTAGAAGGATTAACTTTTGTTTGCGAACAAGTTTAGAATTAACTAAACTATGTTCTAGTGATTACAAGTTTAAACCTTCGAATAAGATAGCTTTATATGTATGAATCGAATGATGTTATGAACATCATTACTACCTTAATTTCCTTGGATAAACCTACTGGAAAAGAGAAAAATGGATCTAGCTTCAATGGATCCTTGGATGGCTCGAAGTTCTTGAAGCAGAATCATGACACGAAAACAAGTTCAAGTAAGATCATCACTTGAAATAAGATTGTTATAGTTATAGAAATTGAACCAAAGTTTGAATATGATTATTACCTTGTATTAGAATGATAACCTACTGTAAGAAACAAAGATTTCTTGAGGTTGGATGATCACCTTACAAGATTGGAAGTGAGCTAGCAAACTTGAAAGTATTCTTGATTTTATGAAACTAGAACTTTTGGAATTTATGAAGAACACTTAGAACTTGAAGATAGAACTTGAGAGAGATCAATTAGATGAAGAAAATTGAAGAATGAAAGTGTTTGTAGGTGTTTTTGGTCGTTGGTGTATGGATTAGATATAAAGGATATGTAATTTTGTTTTCATGTAAATAAGTCATGAATGATTACTCATATTTTTGTAATTTTATGTGATATTTCATGCTAGTTGCCAAATGATGGTTCCCACATGTGTTAGGTGACTCACATGGGCTGCTAAGAGCTGATCATTGGAGTGTATATACCAATAGTACATACATCTAAAAGCTGTGTATTGTACGAGTACGAATACGGGTGCATACGAGTAGAATTGTTGATGAAACTGAACGAGGATGTAATTGTAAGCATTTTTGTTAAGTAGAAGTATTTTGATAAGTGTATTGAAGTCTTTCAAAAGTGTATAAATACATATTAAAACACTACATGTATATACATTTTAACTGAGTCGTTAAGTCATCGTTAGTCGTTACATGTAAGTGTTGTTTTGAAACCTTTAGGTTAACGATCTTGTTAAATGTTGTTAACCCAATGTTTATAATATCAAATGAGATTTTAAATTATTATATTATCATGATATTATCATGTATGAATATCTCTTAATATGATATATCTACATTAAATGTCTTTACAACGATAATCGTTACATATATGTCTCGTTTAAAAATCATTAAGTTAGTAGTCTTGTTTTTACATATGTAGTTCATTGTTAATATACTTTATGATATGTTTTCTTATCATAGTATCATGTTAACTATATATATATATATCCATATATATGTCATCATATAGTTTTTACAAGTTTTAACGTTCGTGAATCACCGATCAACTTGGGTGGTCAATTGTCTATATGAAACATATTTCAATTAATCAAGTCTTAACAAGTTTGATTGCTTAACATGTTGGAAACATTTAATCATGTAAATTTCAATCTCAATTAATATATATAAACATGGAAAAGTTCGGGTCACTACAATGAACACCGCCGGTGCGTTAGTGAGACCAAATGGCATAACAAGAAATTCATAACTACCATAACGAGTCCGGAAAGTGGTTTTGGAGACATCTTCCCCCTTAACCCTTAATTGATGATAACCCGAGCGGAGATCGATTTTCGAATATAGACGAGATCCTTGTAGTTGATCAAAGAGGTCATCGATGTAAGGAAGAGGATATCGGTTCTTAACCGTCAATTTATTTAGTTCACGATAATCAATGCACATTCGTAGGGATCCGTCTTTCTTCTTAACGAACAAAATCGGAGCGCCCCATGGTGAATGGCTAGGTTGGATAAAACCACGGTCATGTAGTTCTTGGATTTGACTTTGCAATTCTTGCATTTAGGATGGAGAAAGTCTATACGATGCACGTGCTATGGGTGCGGTTCCCAGAATAAGATCGATTTGGAATTCTACCGGTCGATGAGGCGGAAGACCCGGCAATTTGTCGGGAAATACATCGGAAAAGTCATTAACAATTGGCACATCATCGATGTGCTTCTCATCGGACTTGACTTTCTTAACATGAGCAAGGATCGCAAAACAACCCTTACGGAGTAGTTTTCTAACTTTAAGGCACGAGACGAGGTTGAGTCCAGTGCAACTTTTATCGCCATAAACAATCAAGGGTTCACCATTCTCGATAGGAATTTGGATTGCGTTAAGATCACAAAGGATGTGGGATTTCGTTTTTGCTAACCAATTCATACCGATTATTACATCGAAGCTTCCTAGTTCCATGGGTATCAAGTCAATTTCAAACTCATTACCCAAAATTTTTAACGTACACCCCCGGTAATATGTGTCGGCACTCAATAATTTCCCGTTGGCCACTTCAATGGTATAAGTGGTATCTAGTGGAAGTGGTGGAGTGCTAAAAGAATGAGTCAAAGTCTTGGATACAAAACTCTTATCGGCACCCGAATCGAATAAACAAGTAACATAAGTGTTGTTGAGAAGAAACGTACCCGTGACTAATTCATTGTCATCTAGGGCTTCCTCGGTGTTGATGTTGAAAGCTCGGCCGCGCGTATTGGGGTTATCTTTCTTCTTCGGGCATGCATTTCTATAATGGCCCGTTTGGCCACATTCGTAACAAGTGATTGTCTTTGGTGCATTGGGCCCCTTTCGAGTGACGGGGGCGACACTTTTACATTCATTGGCCTTATGACCAACTCCTTGGCACCGATGGCAAATTAGCTTGCCACATTCACCAAAGTGATGCTTGTTGCATTTGTTGCAAAGAGGTAGGTTTCCGGCATAACCCTTCTTGCCGTTGGAGGTGAAAGGCTTCTTGGCAAAGTTGTTGTTGCTTGATTGGGGGGCTTCCCATTTTCTTTTGTTGTTACCCGACTTATCCTCGGTTTTAGGTGCCGGCACTACAATTTCATCCACTGTTTCTATCAATTTGCGGGCCATGTTCAAAGCTTCTTGATGATTAGTGGGTTTGGATGACATTACTCCGTGTTGGATGCTTTTTGGAAGACCATCCATGTAAAGTTCAACCCTTAAAGATTCGGGGTTCACAAGGTTTGGGCACATCAAGGCTAGTTCGGAAAATCATTGATTATAGGCCTTGAGATTGTTTCCGACCGCTTTCAAAGTTCTTAGCTCTTGTTCGAGCCTTCGGGTTTCTTCACGAGGGAAATATTCGATGATCATCTTTTCCCTTAAGTCGGCCCAAGAGAGAGCGTGAGCTTCATCGGTACCCACCGATTGTACATAGGTGTTCCACCATGTGAGGGCGACACCGGCGAAAGCGTGAGTGGAGTATTTGACCTTATCTTGGTCCCGACAACCGCTTATGCTAAAAACGGCCTCCGTTTTTTCGAACCATTGAGTGAGAGTAACCGGTCCCCCGGTCCCATCAAAAGTATGAGGTTTGCACCCCATGAAAGCTTTATAGGAGCATCCCTCTTTTGAATTACCAGCTCCATTGTTATTTTTGTTGTGGTTGTTGTTATTGTTAGAAGAGTGACCGGCCATGGCCGCATCCACGGCGGTGGCTATCATCCATTGAAGGGCTTGTTCGGGAGTCTCATGGCGTGGCACACGGCGAGGAGGCATTGTTCCTTCAAAACACAAAAATACTGTTGATTAGTATTTTCAATAATACTAATCATGATATGGAATAAGGATAGAGAGAAAATTTTCCTTGACTCGCCTTAAATTCTTTATGTCATAATGTCGGAACGTTCATATGAGTCACCGTAATATAATCCCGGAAAATATATTACCCTGATTCATATGGGCATTCGACATTATTTCGTATAGTCAAGGTGGCGTGTCAATCAAATTAGACAACGTGAGATTAAGATGAAATAAGAGTAGATATGAGTGGAAATGTTCGAGTATAAATGCACAAGTAGTCAAGTAATTCCTACTTTAAGTCTATATGTCGGTTGTACCCTATGACTCGGGGTTGACACCAATGAACTCTAAATCCCTACAACCAACGCTCTGATACTATCTGTAGCGACCCGACAAAATCGTCATTGACGGCGCCGTCTACTTAGGTCCCGTTATGTGGTCATAAATCTTTAAAATAACGTTTGACCAAAGATATGTCGCATTCATTTCAAATGTAAGAGTGTTTCAAAGTTTACAAGAATTGTTCAACCAAAAGTTACGTTACTAAGTTATAAGTACAATTGAAACCTATGCGACACAATTTTAGATAAAGTCAAAAGACGCTCCACGTATGCATGTATACTCGACATCCAAGCAAGTATCGAAAGTAATGAGCGGAAGCATGTATCACAAAACGTTCAAGGACCTGAGAAAAACATAGAAACCTGTCAACGAAAACGTTGGTGAAATCATAGGTTTAAGTAAGTTAGTACAAATGAACCACAAGATTTATATCATTGAAATAATAGTTATCCATTCCAAAAATTGTCCAGAGCAGTATCCAGTTCCTGTTTTGCTGCAACACACAAATGCACGAACCAAAACTCAAACAATCCCAATTTATGACCCGCAAACAACCAAAACATGTATCTTAATCATCGGAAAAGTATTTTGACGAGGAAAACAACTAAGCATATTTCATCAATCAATCTACCACTTACAACAACTAAAATCACATTGAATGCTCAACATTTATTACATTCAAGTTCATAAATGCGGTTTGGTGATTCGGGAACTTACTACCTACATACAATACGCCATTTCGTAGGTAATCAAGCATACAATCCAACTAAACACTTACCAACAACAATTCATGGCATTCAATGCATCAAATGTTCACATTTAGTTCTATCAAACCCTAACCAACATCACCAAAATTAATAATCAAGTTTATGAAGTTTTCTAAAGCAACCTACACATAAAATTGAAGCTAGTGATACTAGTAACACAATTAAAACATGAACTTTTAACATCTAACAACTTTTAAGCAACTAAATCTCAAGAACAACACACCAAAATTTAAGTTCATGCTAGTTACTTCAAAACAACAAGATCGAGCATACAAATCATATATTCATGTTAGACTTGAGCCATAGACACTAATTAACACTTTTATAAGTTAAAAACATCAAGAACACAAAATCTAGTGATTTTAGAAAGTTACCCAAATATAATAAAATCGGTATGGAATCGAAGAGGAAGATGCAAGAATTCCAAATATGTAATTTGTTTTGCAAAACACTTGCTAGATTGGATTTAGATGATGATTCTTTGGATTTGAGTTTGAGAGAAAAATGTTGAAGTAGTAAAAGGAGAAAGAGATGGATGAATGGATGAGAGTGAATGTTGACCACTTTGACCTAGTAACATCTTTGATCATTTGACAAGTCTAGTCCCTCAAGTTTCATTCGGGTGCGTGAATTACCTAAATGGGATAATTTAAAACGCGTATCAATGGGAGATGTTATAAATATATAACGGACTTTAAAATGAATAAACGGAAAGTAAACGGAAAAAGGCGGGATGTTACAAGATGAAGAAGAGCATGAAAATAGATAAATATAATGGCTTAAATGAATATAGGATCCGTATTATAACTGAAAAATAGGAATGGTTCCATGGTTTGTGGTGTCTTGGGGTAGCAGGTGTAGTGACCCGAACTTTTCCATGTTTATATATATTAATTGAGATTGATATTTACATGATTAAATGTTTCCAACATGTTAAGCAATCAAACTTGTTAAGACTTGATTAATTGAAATAGGTTTCATATAGACAATTGACCACCCAAGTTGACCGGTGATTCACGAACGTTAAAACTTGTAAAAAAAACTATATGATGACATATATATGGTTATATATATAGTTAACATGATATTATGATAAGTAAACATATCATTAATTATATTAACAATGAACTACATATGTAAAAACAAGACTACTAACTTAATGATTTTGAAACGAGACATATATGTAACGTTTATCGTTGTAACGACATTTAATGTATATATATCATATTAAGAGATATTCGTACATCATAATATCATGATAATATAATAATTTAAAATCTCTTTTGTTATTATAAACATTGGGTTAACAACATTTAACAAGATCGTTAACCTAAAGGTTTCAAAACAACACTTACATGTAACGACTAACGATGACTTAACGACTCAGTTAAAATGTATATACATGTAGTGTTTTAATATGTATTCATACACTTTTGAAAGACTTCAAGACACTTATCAAAATACTTCTACTTAACAAAAATGCTTACAATTACATTCTCGTTCAGTTTCATCAACAATTCTACTCGTATGCACCCGTATTCGTACTCGTACAATACACAGCTTTTAGATGTATGTACTATTGGTATATACACTCCAATGATCAGCTCTTAGCAGCCCATGTGAGTCACCTAACACATGTGGGAACCATCATTTGGCAACTAGCATGAAATATCTCATAAGATTACAAAAATATGAGTAATCATTCATGACTTATTTACATGAAAACAAAATTACATATCCTTTATATCTAATCCATACACCAACGACCAAAAACACCTACAAACACTTTCATTCATCAATTTTCTTCATCTAATTGATCTCTCTAAAGTTCTATCTTCAAGTTCTAAGTGTTCTTCATAAATTTCAAAAGTTCTAGTTTCATAAAATCAAGAATACTTTCAAGTTTGCTAGCTCACTTCCAATCTTGTAAGGTGATCATCCAACCTCAAGAAATCTTTGTTTCTTACAGTAGGTTATCATTCTAATACAAGGTAATAATCATATTCAAACTTTGGTTCAATTTCTATAACTATAACAATCTTATTTCAAGTGATGATCTTACTTGAACTTGTTTTCGTGTCATGATTTTGCTTCAAGAACTTTGAGCCATCCAAGGATCCATTGAAGCTAGATCCATTTTTCTCTTTTCCAGTAGGTTCATCCAAGGAACTTAAGGTAGTAATGATGTTCATAACATCATTCGATTCATACATATAAAGCTATCTTATTCGAAGGTTTAAACTTGTAATCACTAGAACATAGTTTAGTTAATTCTAAACTTGTTCGCAAACAAAAGTTAATCCTTCTAACTTGACTTTTAAAATCAACTAAACACATGTTCTATATCTATATGATATGCTAACTTAATGATTTAAAACCTGGAAACACGAAAAACACCGTAAAACCGGATTTACGCCGTCGTAGTAACACCGCGGGCTGTTTTGGGTTAGTTAATTAAAAACTATGATAAACTTTGATTTAAAAGTTGTTATTCTGGGAAAATGATTTTTATTATGAACATGAAACTATATCCAAAAATTATGGTTAAACTCAAAGTGGAAGTATGTTTTCTAAAATGGTCATCTAGACGTCGTTCTTTCGACTGAAATGACTACCTTTACAAAAACGACTTGTAACTTATTTTTCCGACTAAAAACCTATACTTTTTTTGTTTAGATTCATAAAATAGAGTTCAATATGAAACCATAGCAATTTGATTCACTCAAAACGGATTTAAAATGAAGAAGTTATGGGTAAAACAAGATTGGATAATTTTTCTCATTTTAGCTACGTGAAAATTGGTAACAAATCTATTCCAACCATAACTTAATCAACTTGTATTATATATTATGTAATCTTGAGATACCATAGACACGTATACAATGTTTCGACCTATCATGTCGACACATCTATATATATTTCGGAACAACCATAGACACTCTATATGTGAATGTTGGAGTTAGCTATACAGGGTTGAGGTTGATTCCAAAATATATATAGTTTGAGTTGTGATCAATACTGAGATACGTATACACTGGGTCGTGGATTGATTCAAGATAATATTTATCGATTTATTTCTGTACATCTAACTGTGGACAACTAGTTGTAGGTTACTAACGAGGACAACTGACTTAATAAACTTAAAACATCAAAATATATTAAAAGTGTTGTAAATATATTTTGAACATACTTTGATATATATGTATATATTGTTATAGGTTCGTGAATCAACCAGTGGCCAAGTCTTACTTCCCGACGAAGTAAAAATCTGTGAAAGTGAGTTATAGTCCCACTTTTAAAATCTAATATTTTTGGGATGAGAATACATGCAGGTTTTATAAATGATTTACAAAATAGACACAAGTACGTGAAACTACATTCTATGGTTGAATTATCGAAATCGAATATGCCCCTTTTTATTAAGTCTGGTAATCTAAGAATTAGGGAACAGACACCCTAATTGACGCGAATCCTAAAGATAGATCTATTGGGCCTAACAAACCCCATCCAAAGTACCGGATGCTTTAGTACTTCGAAATTTATATCATATCCGAAGGGTGTCCCGGAATGATGGGGATATTCTTATATATGCATCTTGTTATTGTCGGTTACCAGGTGTTCACCATATGAATGATTTTTATCTCTATGTATGGGATGTGTATTGAAATATGAAATCTTGTGGTCTATTATTATGATTTGATATATATAGGTTAAACCTATAACTCACCAACATTTTTGTTGACGTTTTAAGCATGTTTATTCTCAGGTGATTATTAAGAGCTTCCGCTGTCGCATACTTAAATAAGGATGAGATTTGGAGTCCATGCTTGTATGATATTGTGTAAAAACTGCATTCAAGAAACTTATTTTGTTGTAACATATTTGTATTGTAAACCATTATGTAATGGTCGTGTGTAAACAGGATATTTTAGATTATCATTATTTGATAATCTACTTAAAGCTTTTTAAACCTTTATTGATGAAATAAAGGTTATGGTTTGTTTTAAAATGAATGCAGTCTTTGAAAAACGTCTCATATAGAGGTCAAAACCTCGCAACGAAATCAATTAATATGGAACGTTTTTAATCAATAAGAACGGGACATTTCAGTTGGTATCCGAGCGTTGGTCTTAGAGAACCAGAAAATTGCATTAGTGTGTCTTATCGAGTTTGTTAGGATGCATTAGTGAGTCTGGACTTCGACCGTGTTTTCTTTAAAAATGATTGCTTAACATTTTTGTTGGAAACTATATATTTTTAACATATGAATATTATGTGATATATTAATCTCTTAACGTGTTTGATATTATGTGATAGATGTCTACCTCTAGAACAAGTCCCATTGACTCACCTAATAATAATGAAGAGTTAAATGTAAATTGGAATGATTCGTGGACTGATTCACAAGTTCCCGAAGAGGAACCGGAAGAAGAATCGGAACCGGAAGAAGAATCGGAACCGGAAGAAGAAATAGAACCGGTGGGGGAAATAATAAAACGGTTAAGTAAAAGAGAATCCTCAACCAACCGACCAAGGTTAATTATGGTCAATGGTGTTTCCGCCAAGGAAGCAAAATATTGGGAGGATTACCAATTCTCCGATGAATCGAATTCCGACGAGAATTCCGATGATGTTATAGAAATAACCCCAACTGAATTTAAAAAGGCAAAAGAAAATAATAAGGGAAAGGGCATAAAAATAGAGAAATCTAATTCCAACCCCGATGAACTTTATATGTATCGTCAACCCCCGAAGTCCTTAAGTTGTAACAATGACCCGGGAACCTCTAAACCACCAGGTTTTTCTAAACCAATGTGGACAACGACGGCTCGTATTAGGGGAACATCATATATCCCTAGAAACTTGGCAAAACGAACCAAAACCCAACAAGAAGAAACGAGCGAGTCGGAATAAGATAGTTGTATTCGTGTGGTGTAATATATGTAATATAGTGTGCTTATGCTTTATGATATATGTAAAAAAATTGCTTGTATTAATAAGTATTTTTTTTTTTTATGAATCTAACTCTTGTCTATTTTACAGTTTAAAAACACAAAATGGATAGACAACCCAATATTTTAAGAGACCTACCCGGAGACATGATTGATGAAATCTTGTCTAGAGTCGGCCAGAATTCTTCGGCACAACTATTTAAGGCGAGATCAGTTTGTAAGACATTCGAAGAACGTTCCAAAAATGTCTTGGTTTATAAGAGACTTTCGTTTGAAAGATGGGGGATATCACATTGGGAAACCCATAAGTTACGATGTGTTTACTTTGACGCATATATTGCGGGGAACCCAAATGCTATTTTACGCAACGGGTTAAGAAATTATTTTGACTCAATATATCCGAATATTGGACTTCGTGATTTAGAAAAAGCGGCTAACATGCAACATAAAGAAGCATGTTATGCTTACGGATTAGTAATGTTCGCTTCTCACCAAAGTGAGAACAAGAACATCGGGCTACAACTATTAAACAAAACGTTTCCACAAGTGACGGAGTCGGTAATTGGGGTAAGAAATGAGGTTTTTAGATTATTACGGGACTGTTGGACATTACGTAACCCTCGTCCCTTTGATGATGTTACAACACGCTGTCTTATCAACGGCCATAACGGTTATGTTGCACAAGACCAAGGATGGGAAGTAGTCCTAGTAAAACCAGAATGCATGACTTGTTTCTGGACGTATGAATTACGTGTCTTTATTGCCTTTGCTGAACGACTTGTGTACTAGCTAGAATTATCTTCACAACTATCTTGTATCAAAGTTATTGTGTGCTATATTTCATGCTTTATGTAAAATAAGCGGTATTGTAAGTTTGTAAAATATTGTATAAAAGCTTGAACGCGAAATATTATTACAATCAGTTTTTCATATAGAATTGTAGTAGTTGAATTGTATATTAGCTACTAAGTATGAACTTAACGGGTAGGTACTACCCGAATTTAAACTTATAAAACGCTAATATGAAGAAAAAGCTTTTATAAATGAGTTCATATTATGCTACGAAATACTATTAACTACTCTTAACATTCTGTATGATTAACTTGTTCCATTTGACTATTTTGAAGGAAATGGCACCGACTACTCGACACACCGTGAATATGAATGAAGAGGAATTCCGTACTTTTCTAGCTTCAAACATAGCCGCAGTACAGGCTGCGCTACATACCAACAATAACCTTGGATCTAGCAGTACAGGAAATCGTGTAGGATGCACCTACAAAGAATTCACTGCCTGCAAACCTTTGGAATTTGATGGAACCGAAGGACCGATCGGATTGAAACGGTGGACCGAGAAGGTTGAATCGGTGTTTGCCATAAGTAAGTGTACTGAAGAGGACAAAGTGAAGTACGCTACGCATACCTTCACAGGTTCTGCGTTAACATGGTGGAATACCTATCTAGAGCAAGTGGGACAAGATGATGCGTACGCACTACCGTGGTCAGCATTCAAGCACTTGATGAACGAGAAGTACCGTCCCAGAACCGAGGTCAATAAGCTCAAGACAGAACTTAGAGGGTTACGAACCCAAGGATTTGATATTACCACGTACGAAAGACGATTCACAGAATTGTGCCTATTGTGTCCGGGAGCATTCGAAGATGAGGAAGAGAAGATCGACGCGTTTGTGAAAGGAATACCGGAAAGAATCCAAGAAGATATAAGTTCACACGAGCCCGCCTCCATACAACAGGCATGTAGAATGGCTCACAAACTAGTGAACCAGATTGAAGAAAGAATTAAAGAACAGACTGCTGAAGAGGCCAATGTGAAGCAAGTCAAAAGAAAGTGGGAGGAAAACGGTGATAAGAATCACCAATACAACAACAACAACAACAGTAATTACAACAATAATCGCAACAATTATCCCAACAATCGCAACATCAATCGCAACTACAACAAACGGCCCAACAACAACAACAACAACAACAACAACAACAACAACAACAACAGCAACTACAACAATCATCCCAACAACAATAATAACCGCAACAACAACAACAATCAGAAGCAGCTATGCCAAAGGTGTGAAAAGAATCACTCGGGGTTCTGCACCAAATTTTGCAACAAGTGTAAAAGAAATGGTCATAGCGCGGCGAAGTGTGAGGTCTACGGACCAGGGGTTAATAGAACGAAAGGAACAAATGGTGTCGGAACGAGTAATGGCGGAGCAAGTAGTGTCGGAGCAAGTTATGCCAATGTAGTTTGTTATAAATGTGGAAAACCAGGCCACATTATTAGAAATTGCCCGAACCAGGAGAACACGAATGGACAAGGCCGTGGAAGAGTTTTCAATATTAATGCGATAGAGGCACAGGAAGACCCGGAGCTTGTTACGGGTACGTTTCTTATTGACAATAAATCTGCTTACGTTTTATTTGATTCGGGTGCGGATAGAAGCTATATGAGTAGAGATTTTTGTGCTAAATTAAGTTGTCCATTGACGCCTTTGGATAGTAAATTTTTACTCGAATTAGCAAATGGTAAATTAATTTCAGCAGATAATATATGTCGGAATCGAGAAATTAAACTGGTTAGCGAAACATTTAAGATTGATTTGATACCAGTAGAGTTAGGGAGTTTTGATGTGATAATCGGTATGGACTGGTTGAAAGAAGTGAAAGCGGAGATCGTTTGTTACAAAAATGCAATTCGCATTATACGAGAAAAAGGAAAACCCTTAATGGTGTACGGAGAAAAGGGCAACACGAAGCTACATCTTATTAGTAATTTGAAGGCACAAAAACTAATAAGAAAAGGTTGCTATGCTGTTCTAGCACACGTCGAGAAAGTACAAACTGAAGAAAAGAGCATCAATGATGTTCCCATTGCAAAAGAATTTCCCGATGTATTTCCGAAAGAATTACCGGGATTACCCCCACATCGATCCGTTGAATTTCAAATAGATCTTGTACCAGGAGCTGCACCAATAGCTCGTGCTCCTTACAGACTCGCACCCAGCGAGATGAAAGAACTGCAAAGCCAATTACAAGAACTTTTAGAGCGTGGTTTCATTCGACCAAGCACATCACCGTGGGGAGCTCCTGTTTTGTTTGTCAAGAAGAAAGATGGTACATTCAGGTTGTGTATCGACTACCGAGAGTTGAACAAACTTACCATCAAGAACCGCTACCCACTACCGAGAATCGATGACTTATTTGATCAACTACAAGGCTCGTCTGTTTATTCAAAGATTGACTTACGTTCCGGGTATCATCAAATGCGGGTGAAAGAAGATGATATTCCAAAGACTGCTTTCAGAACACGTTACGGTCATTACGAGTTTATGGTCATGCCGTTTGGTTTAACTAATGCACCAGCTGTGTTCATGGACCTTATGAACCGAGTGTGTGGACCATACCTTGACAAGTTTGTCATTGTTTTCATTGATGACATACTTATTTACTCAAAGAATGACCAAGAACACGGTGAACATTTGAGAAAGGTGTTAGAAGTATTGAGGAAGGAAGAATTGTACGCTAAGTTTTCAAAGTGTGCATTTTGGTTGGAAGAAGTTCAATTCCTCGGTCACATAGTGAACAAAGAAGGTATTAAGGTGGATCCGGCAAAGATAGAAACTGTTGAAAAGTGGGAAACCCCGAAAACTCCGAAACACATACGCCAGTTTTTAGGACTAGCTGGTTACTACAGAAGGTTCATCCAAGACTTTTCCAGAATAGCAAAACCCTTGACTGCATTAACGCATAAAGGGAAGAAATTTGAATGGAATGATGAACAAGAGAAAGCATTTCAGTTATTGAAGAAAAAGCTAACTACGGCACCTATATTATCATTGCCTGAAGGGAATGATGATTTTGTAATTTATTGTGATGCATCAAAGCAAGGTCTCGGTTGTGTATTAATGCAACGAACGAAGGTGATTGCTTATGCGTCTAGACAATTGAAGATTCACGAACAAAATTATACGACGCATGATTTGGAATTAGGCGCGGTTGTTTTTGCATTAAAGACTTGGAGGCACTACTTATATGGGGTCAAAAGTATTATATATACCGACCACAAAAGTCTTCAACACATATTTAATCAGAAACAACTGAATATGAGGCAGCGTAGGTGGATTGAATTATTGAATGATTACGACTTTGAGATTCGTTACCACCCGGGGAAGGCAAATGTGGTAGCCGATGCCTTGAGCAGGAAGGACAGAGAACCCATTCGAGTAAAATCTATGAATATAATGATTCATAATAACATTACTACTCAAATAAAGGAGGCGCAACAAGGAGTTTTAAAAGAGGGAAATTTAAAGGATGAAATACCCAAAGGATCGGAGAAGCATCTTAATATTCGGGAAGACGGAACCCGGTATAGGGCTGAAAGGATTTGGGTACCAAAATTTGGAGATATGAGAGAAATGGTACTTAGAGAAGCTCATAAAACCAGATACTCAATACATCCTGGGACGGGGAAGATGTACAAGGATCTCAAGAAACATTTTTGGTGGCCGGGTATGAAAGCCGATGTTGCTAAATACGTAGGAGAATGTTTGACGTGTTCTAAGGTCAAAGCTGAGCATCAGAAACCATCAGGTCTACTTCAACAACCCGAAATCCCGGAATGGAAATGGGAAAACATTACCATGGATTTCATCACTAAATTGCCAAGGACTGCAAGTGGTTTTGATACTATTTGGGTAATAGTTGATCGTCTCACCAAATCAGCACACTTCCTGCCAATAAGAGAAGATGACAAGATGGAGAAGTTAGCACGACTGTATTTGAAGGAAGTCGTCTCCAGACATGGAATACCAATCTCTATTATCTCTGATAGGGATGGCAGATTTATTTCAAGATTCTGGCAGACATTACAGCAAGCATTAGGAACTCGTCTAGACATGAGTACTGCCTATCATCCACAAACTGATGGGCAGAGCGAAAGGACGATACAAACGCTTGAAGACATGCTACGAGCATGTGTTATTGATTTTGGAAACAGTTGGGATCGACATCTACCGTTAGCAGAATTTTCCTACAACAACAGCTACCATTCAAGCATTGAGATGGCGCCGTTTGAAGCACTTTATGGTAGAAAGTGCAGGTCTCCAATTTGTTGGAGTGAGGTGGGGGATAGACAGATTACGGGTCCGGAGATTATACAAGAAACTACCGAGAAGATCATCCAAATTCAACAACGGTTGAAAACCGCCCAAAGTCGACAAAAGAGCTACGCTGACATTAAAAGAAAAGATATAGAATTTGAAATTGGAGAGATGGTCATGCTTAAAGTTTCACCTTGGAAAGGCGTTGTTCGATTTGGTAAACGAGGGAAATTAAATCCAAGGTATATTGGACCATTCAAGATTATTGATCGTGTCGGACCAGTAGCTTACCGACTTGAGTTACCTCAACAACTCGCGGCTGTACATAACACTTTCCACGTCTCGAATTTGAAGAAATGTTTTGCTAAAGAAGATCTCACTATTCCGTTAGATGAAATCCAAATCAACGAAAAACTCCAATTCATCGAAGAACCCGTCGAAATAATGGATCGTGAGGTTAAAAGACTTAAGAAAAACAAGATACCAATTGTTAAGGTTCGATGGAATGCTCGCAGAGGACCCGAGTTCACCTGGGAGCGTGAAGATCAGATGAAGAAGAAATACCCGCATCTATTTCCAGAAGATTCGTCAACACCTTCAACAGCTTAAAATTTCGGGACGAAATTTATTTAACGGGTAGGTACTGTAGTGACCCGAACTTTTCCATGTTTATATATATTAATTGAGATTGATATTTACATGATTAAATGTTTCCAACATGTTAAGCAATCAAACTTGTTAAGACTTGATTAATTGAAATAGGTTTCATATAGACAATTGACCACCCAAGTTGACCGGTGATTCACGAACGTTAAAACTTGTAAAAAAAACTATATGATGACATATATATGGTTATATATATAGTTAACATGATATTATGATAAGTAAACATATCATTAATTATATTAACAATGAACTACATATGTAAAAACAAGACTACTAACTTAATGATTTTGAAACGAGACATATATGTAACGTTTATCGTTGTAACGACATTTAATGTATATATATCATATTAAGAGATATTCGTACATCATAATATCATGATAATATAATAATTTAAAATCTCTTTTGTTATTATAAACATTGGGTTAACAACATTTAACAAGATCGTTAACCTAAAGGTTTCAAAACAACACTTACATGTAACGACTAACGATGACTTAACGACTCAGTTAAAATGTATATACATGTAGTGTTTTAATATGTATTCATACACTTTTGAAAGACTTCAAGACACTTATCAAAATACTTCTACTTAACAAAAATGCTTACAATTACATTCTCGTTCAGTTTCATCAACAATTCTACTCGTATGCACCCGTATTCGTACTCGTACAATACACAGCTTTTAGATGTATGTACTATTGGTATATACACTCCAATGATCAGCTCTTAGCAGCCCATGTGAGTCACCTAACACATGTGGGAACCATCATTTGGCAACTAGCATGAAATATCTCATAAGATTACAAAAATATGAGTAATCATTCATGACTTATTTACATGAAAACAAAATTACATATCCTTTATATCTAATCCATACACCAACGACCAAAAACACCTACAAACACTTTCATTCATCAATTTTCTTCATCTAATTGATCTCTCTAAAGTTCTATCTTCAAGTTCTAAGTGTTCTTCATAAATTTCAAAAGTTCTAGTTTCATAAAATCAAGAATACTTTCAAGTTTGCTAGCTCACTTCCAATCTTGTAAGGTGATCATCCAACCTCAAGAAATCTTTGTTTCTTACAGTAGGTTATCATTCTAATACAAGGTAATAATCATATTCAAACTTTGGTTCAATTTCTATAACTATAACAATCTTATTTCAAGTGATGATCTTACTTGAACTTGTTTTCGTGTCATGATTTTGCTTCAAGAACTTTGAGCCATCCAAGGATCCATTGAAGCTAGATCCATTTTTCTCTTTTCCAGTAGGTTCATCCAAGGAACTTAAGGTAGTAATGATGTTCATAACATCATTCGATTCATACATATAAAGCTATCTTATTCGAAGGTTTAAACTTGTAATCACTAGAACATAGTTTAGTTAATTCTAAACTTGTTCGCAAACAAAAGTTAATCCTTCTAACTTGACTTTTAAAATCAACTAAACACATGTTCTATATCTATATGATATGCTAACTTAATGATTTAAAACCTGGAAACACGAAAAACACCGTAAAACCGGATTTACGCCGTCGTAGTAACACCGCGGGCTGTTTTGGGTTAGTTAATTAAAAACTATGATAAACTTTGATTTAAAAGTTGTTATTCTGGGAAAATGATTTTTATTATGAACATGAAACTATATCCAAAAATTATGGTTAAACTCAAAGTGGAAGTATGTTTTCTAAAATGGTCATCTAGACGTCGTTCTTTCGACTGAAATGACTACCTTTACAAAAACGACTTGTAACTTATTTTTCCGACTAAAAACCTATACTTTTTTTGTTTAGATTCATAAAATAGAGTTCAATATGAAACCATAGCAATTTGATTCACTCAAAACGGATTTAAAATGAAGAAGTTATGGGTAAAACAAGATTGGATAATTTTTCTCATTTTAGCTACGTGAAAATTGGTAACAAATCTATTCCAACCATAACTTAATCAACTTGTATTATATATTATGTAATCTTGAGATACCATAGACACGTATACAATGTTTCGACCTATCATGTCGACACATCTATATATATTTCGGAACAACCATAGACACTCTATATGTGAATGTTGGAGTTAGCTATACAGGGTTGAGGTTGATTCCAAAATATATATAGTTTGAGTTGTGATCAATACTGAGATACGTATACACTGGGTCGTGGATTGATTCAAGATAATATTTATCGATTTATTTCTGTACATCTAACTGTGGACAACTAGTTGTAGGTTACTAACGAGGACAACTGACTTAATAAACTTAAAACATCAAAATATATTAAAAGTGTTGTAAATATATTTTGAACATACTTTGATATATATGTATATATTGTTATAGGTTCGTGAATCAACCAGTGGCCAAGTCTTACTTCCCGACGAAGTAAAAATCTGTGAAAGTGAGTTATAGTCCCACTTTTAAAATCTAATATTTTTGGGATGAGAATACATGCAGGTTTTATAAATGATTTACAAAATAGACACAAGTACGTGAAACTACATTCTATGGTTGAATTATCGAAATCGAATATGCCCCTTTTTATTAAGTCTGGTAATCTAAGAATTAGGGAACAGACACCCTAATTGACGCGAATCCTAAAGATAGATCTATTGGGCCTAACAAACCCCATCCAAAGTACCGGATGCTTTAGTACTTCGAAATTTATATCATATCCGAAGGGTGTCCCGGAATGATGGGGATATTCTTATATATGCATCTTGTTATTGTCGGTTAGCAGGTGTTCACCATATGAATGATTTTTATCTCTATGTATGGGATGTGTATTGAAATATGAAATCTTGTGGTCTATTATTATGATTTGATATATATAGGTTAAACCTATAACTCACCAACATTTTTGTTGACGTTTTAAGCATGTTTATTCTCAGGTGATTATTAAGAGCTTCCGCTGTCGCATACTTAAATAAGGATGAGATTTGGAGTCCATGCTTGTATGATATTGTGTAAAAACTGCATTCAAGAAACTTATTTTGTTGTAACATATTTGTATTGTAAACCATTATGTAATGGTCGTGTGTAAACAGGATATTTTAGATTATCATTATTTGATAATCTACTTAAAGCTTTTTAAACCTTTATTGATGAAATAAAGGTTATGGTTTGTTTTAAAATGAATGCAGTCTTTGAAAAACGTCTCATATAGAGGTCAAAACCTCGCAACGAAATCAATTAATATGGAACGTTTTTAATCAATAAGAACGGGACATTTCAGCAGGAGGTTGCGAGTTCGAGCCCGGGCAAGGGCACTTATTTTTTTGAACTTATTCTTTGAGGTAGTTCTCTATTATTATTATTATTATTATTATTATTATTATTATTATTATTATTATTATTATTATTATTATTATTATTATTATTATTATTATTATTATTATTAGGAATATAAGTATTATTATTATCAATATTATTAATTAAAATTATCATTTTGTTAAGATTAACATTATTAGTAAAATTCTTATTTTTATCATTATTATCATAATTAGTATTATTATTACTCATTATTAGTATTAGGTAGTATTATCAATATTATTGTTTTCATTATAAAAATAAAATAACTTATTATTATTATTATTATTATTATTATTATTATTATTATTATTATTATTATTATTATTATTATTATTATTATTATTATTATTAAAGATTACCATTAACATATTTATTATTAGTAATATCATTATTAATAAAGTAATTATTATTTAGTAAATCATTTTTATCAAAACTAACATTTTAACAAATAAATATATATAACATATAATATAAGATATAATACTAGTACACGTTTTAAATGAAATTTAGTATAAATCCTATATAACCACAAATATATTAACAATATATATTAATAAATGAAATTATATGATTTCCATTATATGTTTTAATAGATATACAATTGATATAGGTTCGTGAATCTGAGGCCAACCCTGCATTGTTCAGTTTCGTCGTATGAATATTTTTACTACAAAATATTGTATCGTGAGTTTCATTACTCCCTTTTTAAATGCTTTTGCAATATATATTTTTGGGACTGAGAATACATGCGCTTTTATAAATGTTTGACGAAATAGACACAAGTAATTGAAACTACATTCTATGGTTGAATGATCGAAGCCAAATATGCCCCTTTTTGCTTGGTAGCCTAAGAATTAATAAACCGATCTACTAATTGACGCGAATCCTAAAGATAGATCTATTGGGCCTAACAAATCCCATCCATGGTTGCGGATGCTTTAGTACTTCAATATTGTTTTATCATGTCTGATGGATGTCCCGGAATGATAGGGGATATTCTTATATGCATCTTGTTAATGTCGGTTACCAGGTGTTCAATCCATACGAATGATTTTTGCATGCATGATATTTATGAGAAATTGAAATGAAATTCTTGTGGTCTATTAAAATGATGAAAATGATCGATTATGATAAACTAATGAACTCACCAACCTTTTGGTTGACACTTTAAAGCATGTTTATTCTCAGGTATGAAAGAAATCTTCCTCTGTGCATTTGCTCATTTTAGAGATATTACTTGGAGTCATTCATGACATATTTCAAAAGACGTTGCATTCGAGTCGTTGAGTTCATCAAGAATATTATTAAGTCAATTATAGTTGGATATATTATGAAATGGTATGCAGGCTGTCAACTTTCGATGTAATGAAATTTTGTCTTTTAAAAGCGAATGCAATATTTGTAAAATGTATCATATAAAGGTCAAGTACCTCGCGATGTAACCAAATGTATTGTATTCGTCCAGATGAATTAGGATGGGTCGTTTCATCTTCTTCAACTGCGGCAGATACACCGTCTGTCTCAATGAATTTTACTTTCACTTCTTCGACCTAAATTTCTTTCTTAAAATGGCTGAATGTTAAGGCGGCTAACTTACTGAGCGCATCCGGCTTTTTATTTAATGTTCTTGAAACCCGAGTTATCTGGAATAAATCAAAGTCTACTGCAAGCTCTTGCACAAGTTTCAGATATTTTTGCATCGATTCATCACGTGCTTCAAATATCCCGTTGAATTGGTTTGCAACTAGCTGCGAGTCAACATATACTGATAATTCTTTTACCTCCAGATATTTTGCTACCCGCATTTCGGATAACAATGCTTCATACTCAGCTTCATTGTTTGTTATGGGGAAGCTAAAGCGCAGCGCGAAGGTATATTTTTCTCCTTCTGGACTTTTTAGGACTATTCCTGCCCCTGCGCCTTCTAGACCACAAGCCCCATCTGTGTACATTTCCCACAGCTGCTCGGGCGGATGTGGTATTTCTTTTGATTCATGCGAGACTTCGATATCTCCGGTTGTTTCAGCCAGGTAATCTGCTAGGACTTGTCCTTTTACCGCACTTCTTGGTGAGAAGCTTATCTCATGCTCACCAATTCAATAGCCCATTTGGCCATGCAACCAGAATTTTCTGGTTTATATAGCATATGCTCAACAAGTATCAGCGAATGTAAACTTGCTAGAACGTATCAAGCAACTTTAAGTTTTTTGACAATACGCAGTTTTTTGTCATACCTGCTTTATTGGCTGGTCTGTTAGGACCATTATTGGATGCGCTTGGAAATATCTCCTTAAACGTCTAGCCGTATGCACGAGCGCATAAACCAATTTTTCAATTGCAGAGTAGTTTAATTCGCTTCCTGTTAAAGCTTTGCTAACAAAATATACAGGCATTTGTACCTGTCCGCACAACATAATATATATATGATAAATGACTACTGAATAAGAAACAACTAGATTTTGATTTGAAGCGCGTACCTGTCCCCTGTTTGCTATCAATACTGAACTTATTGCTTCTTTTGATGCTGCTAAGTATAGTATCAATGTTTCTCCGGCAATCGGCGCAGTCATTGTTGGCAACTCTTTTTACAACTTTTTCATTTCCTGAAATGCCAATTCTGCCTCCTCTGTCCATTTGAAATCCGTTTTCTTTAAGCAGTTTTTTAATGTCCCGAAAAAGGGAAGCGATCGCTCTGTGGATTTTGATAAGAACCTTGTTAATGCCGCCAATTTACCCGTTAAACTTTGCACTTCTTTTTTATTTCTGGGTGATGGCATATTTTTGATTGCCTCTATTTTCTTTGGATTTGCGCGTATCCCGCGCTCAATTATTATATGACCAAGAAATTTTCCTTCCTCTTCTCCAAAACTGCACTTCGACGGGTTGAGCTTCATATTTATCTTTCTCAATGATGCAAACGTTTCTAAGATATCTTCCAACAAACCTTGTTCTGTTGTGCTTTTTATCACCAAATCATCAACATACGCTTCCAAATTTCTGCCAATATGACCTTTGAAAGCCTTGTCTATTACGCGATGGTATGTTGCTCCCGCATTCTTTAGACCAAGTGGCATCTTGGTGTAGCAGTATATTCCCTGGCTTGTGTGAAAAGCAGTTTTATCCTCATCATCTGGCCATCTGTATCTGATGATATCTTTTGTACGCATCCAGAAAACATTTATATTGGAAGCCTGCCAGCGACTCGACTTTCCAGTCTATTTCGGGTAAAGGATAATTATCTTTGGGACAGGATTTGTTAATGTCCGTGAAGTCGACACACATACGCCACGACCCATCAGGCTTTTTTACCAGTACCGAGTTTGCTACCCACGTTTGGTACCTTACCTCTCGTAATATATTTGCTTTAACCAACTTGTCAACCTCCGCTTTCAACCATTCTGTAGTGACCCGAACTTTTCCATGTTTATATATATTAATTGAGATTGATGTTTACATGATTAAATGTTTCCAACATGTTAAGCAATCAAACTTGTTAAGACTTGATTAATTGAAATAGGTTTCATATAGACAATTGACCACCCAAGTTGACCGGTGATTCACGAACGTTAAAACTTGTAAAAAAAAACTATATGATGACATATATATGGTTATATATATAGTTAACATGATATTATGATAAGTAAACATATCATTAATTATATTAACAATGAACTACATATGTAAAAACAAGACTACTAACTTAATGATTTTGAAACGAGACATATATGTAACGTTTATCGTTGTAACGACATTTAATGTATATATATCATATTAAGAGATATTCGTACATCATAATATCATGATAATATAATAATTTAAAATCTCTTTTGATATTATAAACATTGGGTTAACAACATTTAACAAGATCGTTAACCTAAAGGTTTCAAAACAACACTTACATGTAACGACTAACGATGACTTAACGACTCAGTTAAAATGTATATACATGTAGTGTTTTAATATGTATTTATACACTTTTGAAAGACTTCAATACACTTATCAAAATACTTCTACTTAACAAAAATGCTTACAATTACATTCTCGTTCAGTTTCATCAACAATTCTACTCGTATGCACCCGTATTCGTACTCGTACAATACACAGCTTTTAGATGTATGTACTATTGGTATATACACTCCAATGATCAGCTCTTAGCAGCCCATGTGAGTCACCTAACACATGTGGGAACCATCATTTGGCAACTAGCATGAAATATCTCATAAGATTACAAAAATATGAGTAATCATTCATGACTTATTTACATGAGAACAAAATTACATATCCTTTATATCTAATCCATACACCAACGACCAAAAACACCTACAAACACTTTCATTCTTCAATTTTATTCATCTAATTGAACTCTCTCAAGTTCTATCTTCAAGTTCTAAGTGTTCTTCATAAATTCCAAAAGTTCTAGTTTCATAAAATCAAGAATACTTTCAAGTTTGCTAGCTCACTTCCAATCTTGTAAGGTGATCATCCAACCTCAAGAAATCTTTGTTTCTTACAGTAGGTTATCATTCTAATACAAGGTAATAATCATATTCAAACTTTGGTTCAATTTCTATAACTATAACAATCTTATTTCAAGTGATGATCTTACTTGAACTTGTTTTCGTGTCATGATTTTGCTTCAAGAACTTTGAGCCATCCAAGGATCCATTGAAGCTAGATCCATTTTTCTCTTTTCCAGTAGGTTCATCCAAGGAACTTAAGGTAGTAATGATGTTCATAACATCATTCGATTCATACATATAAAGCTATCTTATTCGAAGGTTTAAACTTGTAATCACTAGAACATAGTTTAGTTAATTCTAAACTTGTTCGCAAACAAAAGTTAATCCTTCTAACTTGACTTTTAAAATCAACTAAACACATGTTCTATATCTATATGATATGCTAACTTAATGATTTAAAACCTGGAAACACGAAAAACACCGTAAAACCGGATTTACGCCGTCGTAGTAACACCGCGGGCTGTTTTGGGTTAGTTAATTAAAAACTATGATAAACTTTGATTTAAAAGTTGTTATTCTGAGAAAATGATTTTTATTATGAACATGAAACTATATCCAAAAATTATGGTTAAACTCAAAGTGGAAGTATGTTTTCTAAAATGGTCATCTAGACGTCGTTCTTTCGACTGAAATGACTACCTTTACAAAAACGACTTGTAACTTATTTTTCCGACTAGAAACCTATACTTTTTTTTGTTTAGATTCATAAAATAGAGTTCAATATGAAACCATAGCAATTTGATTCACTCAAAACGGATTTAAAATGAAGAAGTTATGGGTAAAACAAGATTGGATAATTTTTCTCATTTTAGCTACGTGAAAATTGGTAACAAATCTATTCCAACCATAACTTAATCAACTTGTATTATATATTATGTAATCTTGAGATACCATAGACACGTATACAATGTTTCGACCTATCATGTCGACACATCTATATATATTTCGGAACAACCATAGACACTCTATATGTGAATGTTGGAGTTAGCTATACAGGGTTGAGGTTGATTCCAAAATATATATAGTTTGAGTTGTGATCAATACTGAGATACGTATACACTGGGTCGTGGATTGATTCAAGATAATATTTATCGATTTATTTCTGTACATCTAACTGTGGACAACTAGTTGTAGGTTACTAACGAGGACAGCTGACTTAATAAACTTAAAACATCAAAATATATTAAAAGTGTTGTAAATATATTTTGAACATACTTTGATATATATGTATATATTGTTATAGGTTCGTGAATCAACCAGTGGCCAAGTCTTACTTCCCGACGAAGTAAAAATTTGTGAAAGTGAGTTATAGTCCCACTTTTAAAATCTAATATTTTTGGGATGAGAATACATGCAGGTTTTATAAATGATTTACAAAATAGACACAAGTACGTGAAACTACATTCTATGGTTGAATTATCGAAATCGAATATGCCCCTTTTTATTAAGTCTGGTAATCTAAGAATTAGGGAACAGACACCCTAATTGACGCGAATCCTAAAGATAGATCTATTGGGCCTAACAAACCCCATCCAAAGTACCGGATGCTTTAGTACTTCGAAATTTATATCATATCCGAAGGGTGTCCCGGAATGATGGGGATATTCTTATATATGCATATTGTTATTGTCGGTTACCAGGTGTTCACCATATGAATGATTTTTATCTCTATGTATGGGATGTGTATTGAAATATGAAATCTTGTGGTCTATTGTTACGATTTGATATATATAGGTTAAACCTATAACTCACCAACATTTTTGTTGACGTTTTAAGCATGTTTATTCTCAGGTGATTATTAAGAGCTTCCGCTGTCGCATACTTAAATAAGGACAAGATTTGGAGTCCATGCTTGTATGATATTGTGTAAAAACTGCATTCAAGAAACTTATTTTGTTGTAACATATTTGTATTGTAAACCATTATGTAATGGTCGTGTGTAAACATGATATATTAGATTATCATTATTTGATAATCTACGTAAAGCTTTTTAAACCTTTATTGATGAAATAAAGGTTATGGTTTGTTTAAAAATGAATGCAGTCTTTGAAAAACGTCTCATATAGAGGTCAAAACCTCGCAACGAAATCAATTAATATGGAACGTTTTTAATCAATAAGAACGGGACATTTCAGTTGGTATCCGAGCGTTGGTCTTAGAGAACCAGAAAATTTGCATTAGTGTGTCTTATCGAGTTTGTTAGGATGCATTAGTGAGTCTGGACTTCGACCGTGTTTTCTTTAAAAATGATTGCTTAACATTTTTGTTGGAAACTATATATTTTTAACATATGAATATTATGTGATATATTAATCTCTTAACGTGTTTGATATTATGTGATAGATGTCTACCTCTAGAACAAGTCCCATTGACTCACCTAATAATAATGAAGAGTCAAATGTAAATTGGAATAATTTGTGGACTGATTCACAAGTTCCCGAAGAGGAACCGGAAGAAGAGTCGGAACCGGAAGAAGAATCGGAACCGGAAGAAGAATCGGAACCGGATGAAGAAATAGAACCGGTGGGGGAAATAATAAAACGGTTAAGTAAAAGAAAATCCTCAACCAACCGACCAAAGTTAATTATGGTCAATGGTGTTTCCGCCAAGGAAGCAAAATATTGGGAGGATTACCAATTCTCCGATGAATCGGATTCCGACGAGAATTCCGATGATGTTATAGAAATTACCCCAACTGAATTTAAAAAGGCAAAAGAAAATAATAAGGGAAAGGGCATAAAAATAGAGAAATCTAATTCCAACCCCGATGAACTTTATATGTATCGTCAACCCCCGAAGTCCTTAAGTTGTAACAATGACCCGGGAACCTCTAAACCACCAGGTTTTTCTAAACCAATGTGGACAACGACGGTTCGTATTAGGGGAACATCATATATCCCTAGAAACTTGGCAAAACGAACCAAAACCGAAGAAGAAGAAACGAGCGAGTCGGAATAAGATAGTTGTATTCGTGTGGTGTAATATATGGAATATAGTGTTCTTATGCTTTATGATATATGTAAAAATTGCTTGTATTAATAAGTATTTTTTTTTATTTTATGAATCTAACTCTTGTCTATTTTACAGTTTAAAAATACAAAATGGATAGACAACCCAATATTTTAAGAGACCTACCCGGAGACATGATTGATGAAATCTTGTCTAGAGTCGGCCAGAATTCTTCGGCACAACTATTTAAGGCGAGATCAGTTTGTAAGACATTCGAAGAACGTTCCAAGAATGTCTTGGTTTATAAGAGACTTTCGTTTGAAAGATGGGGGATATCACATTGGGAAACCCATAAGTTACGATGTGTTTACTTTGACGCATATATTGCGGGGAACCCAAATGCTATTTTACGCAACGGGTTAAGAAATTATTTTGACTCAATATATCCGAATATTGGACTTCGTGATTTAGAAAAAGCGGCTAACATGCAACATAAAGAAGCATGTTATGCTTACGGATTAGTAATGTTCGCTTCTCACCAAAGTGAGAACAAGAACATCGGGCTACAACTATTAAACAAAACGTTTCCACAAGTGACGGAGTCGGTAATTGGGGTAAGAAATGAGGTTTTTAGATTATTACGGGACTGTTGGACATTACGTAACCCTCGTCCCTTTGATGACGTTACAACACGCTGTCTTATCAACGGCCATAACGGTTATGTTGCACAAGACCAAGGATGGGAAGTAGTCCTAGTAAAACCAGAATGCATGACTTGTTTCTGGACGTATGAATTACGTGTATTTATTGCCTTTGCTGAACGACTTGTGTACTAGCTAGAATTGTCTTCACAACTATCTTGTATCAAAGTTATTGTGTGCTATATTTCATGCTTTATGTAAAATAAGCGGTATTGTAAGTTTGTAAAATATTGTATAAAAGTTTGAACGCGAAATATTATTATAATCAGTTTTTCATATAGAATTGTAGTAGTTGAATTGTATATTAGCTACTAAGTATGAACTTAACGGGTAAGTACTACCCGAATTTAAACTTATAAAACGCTAATATGAAGAAAAAGCTTTTATAAATGAGTTCATATTATGCTACGAAATACTATTAACTACTCTTAATATTCTGTATGATTAACTTGTTCCATTTAACTATTTTGAAGGAAATGGCACCGACTACTCGACACACCGTGAATATGAATGAAGAGGAATTCCGTACTTTTCTAGCTTCAAACATAGCCGCAGTACAGGCTGCGCTACATACCAACAATAACCTTGGATCTAGCAGTACAGGAAATCGTGTAGGATGCACCTACAAAGAATTCACTGCCTGCAAACCTTTGGAATTTGATGGAACCGAAGGACCGATCGGATTGAAACGGTGGACCGAGAAGGTTGAATCGGTGTTTGCCATAAGTAAGTGTACTGAAGAGGACAAAGTGAAGTACGCTACGCATACCTTCACAGGTTCTGCGTTAACATGGTGGAATACCTATCTAGAGCAAGTGGGACAAGATGATGCGTACGCACTACCGTGGTCAGCATTCAAGCACTTGATGAACGAGAAGTACCGTCCCAGAACCGAGGTCAATAAGCTCAAGACAGAACTTAGAGGGTTACGAACCCAAGGATTTGATATTACCACGTACGAAAGACGATTCACAGAATTGTGCCTATTGTGTCCGGGAGCATTCGAAGATGAGGAAGAGAAGATCGACGCGTTTGTGAAAGGATTACCGGAAAGAATCCAAGAAGATATAAGTTCACACGAGCCCGCCTCCATACAACAGGCATGTAGAATGGCTCATAAACTAGTGAACCAGATTGAAGAAAGAATTAAAGAACAGACTGCTGAAGAGGCCAATGTGAAGCAAGTCAAAAGAAAGTGGGAGGAAAACGGTGATAAGAATCACCAATACAACAACAACAGCAATTACAACAATAATCGCAACAATTATCCCAACAATCGCAACATCAATCGCAACTACAACAAACGGCCCAACAACAACAACAACAACAACAACAGCAACTACAACAATCATCCCAACAACAATAATAACCGCAACAACAACAACAATCAGAAGCAACTATGCCAAAGGTGTGAAAAGAATCACTCGGGGTTCTGCACCAAATTTTGCAACAAGTGTAAAAGAAATGGTCATAGCGCGGCGAAGTGTGAGGTCTACGGACCAGGGGTTAATAGAACGAAAGGAACAAATGGTGTCGGAACGAGTAATGGCGGAGCAAGTAGTGTCGGAGCAAGTTATGCCAATGTAGTTTGTTATAAATGTGGAAAACCAGGCCACATTATTAGAAATTGCCCGAACCAGGAGAACACGAATGGACAAGGCCGTGGAAGAGTTTTCAATATTAATGCGGTAGAGGCACAGGAAGACCCGGAGCTTGTTACGGGTACGTTTCTTATTGACAATAAATCTGCTTACGTTTTATTTGATTCGGGTGCGGATAGAAGCTATATGAGTAGAGATTTTTGTGCTAAATTAAGTTGTCCATTGACGCCTTTGGATAGTAAATTTTTACTCGAATTAGCAAATGGTAAATTAATTTCAGCAGATAATATATGTCGGAATCGAGAAATTAAACTGGTTAGCGAAACATTTAAGATTGATTTGATACCAGTAGAGTTAGGGAGTTTTGATGTGATAATCGGTATGGACTGGTTGAAAGAAGTGAAAGCAGAGATCGTTTGTTACAAAAATGCAATTCGCATTATACGAGAAAAAGGAAAACCCTTAATGGTGTACGGAGAAAAGGGCAACACGAAGCTACATCTAATTAGTAATTTGAAGGCACAAAAACTAATAAGAAAAGGTTGCTATGCTGTTCTAGCACACGTCGAGAAAGTACAAACTGAAGAAAAGAGCATCAATGATGTTCCCATTGCAAAAGAATTTCCCGATGTATTTCCGAAAGAATTACCGGGATTACCCCCACATCGATCCGTTGAATTTCAAATAGATCTTGTACCAGGAGCTGCACCAATAGCTCGTGCTCCTTACAGACTCGCACCCAGTGAGATGAAAGAACTGCAAAGCCAATTACAAGAACTTTTAGAGCGTGGTTTCATTCGACCAAGCACATCACCTTGGGGAGCTCCTGTTTTGTTTGTCAAGAAGAAAGATGGTACATTCAGGTTGTGTATCGACTACCGAGAGTTGAACAAACTTACCATCAAGAATCGCTACCCACTACCGAGAATCGACGACTTATTTGATCAACTACAAGGCTCGTCTGTTTATTCAAAGATTGACTTACGTTCCGGGTATCATCAAATGCGGGTGAAAGAAGATGATATTCCAAAGACTGCTTTCAGAACACGTTACGGTCATTACGAGTTTATGGTCATGCCGTTTGGTTTAACTAATGCACCAGCTGTGTTCATGGACCTTATGAACCGAGTGTGTGGACCATACCTTGACAAGTTTGTCATTGTTTTCATTGATGACATACTTATTTACTCAAAGAATGACCAAGAACACGGTGAACATTTGAGAAAAGTGTTAGAAGTATTGAGGAAGGAAGAATTGTACGCTAAGTTTTCAAAGTGTGCATTTTGGTTGGAAGAAGTTCAATTCCTCGGTCACATAGTGAACAAAGAAGGTATTAAGGTGGATCCGGCAAAGATAGAAACTGTTGAAAAGTGGGAAACCCCGAAAACTCCGAAACACATACGCCAGTTTTTAGGACTAGCTGGTTACTACAGAAGGTTCATCCAAGACTTTTCCAGAATAGCAAAACCCATGACTGCATTAACGCATAAAGGGAAGAAATTTGAATGGAATGATGAACAAGAGAAAGCGTTTCAGTTATTGAAGAAAAAGCTAACTACGGCACCTATATTGTCATTGCCTGAAGGGAATGATGATTTTGTGATTTATTGTGACGCATCAAAGCAAGGTCTCGGTTGTGTATTAATGCAACGAACGAAGGTGATTGCTTATGCGTCTAGACAATTGAAGATTCACGAACAAAATTATACGACGCATGATTTGGAATTAGGCGCGGTTGTTTTTGCATTAAAGACTTGGAGGCACTACTTATATGGGGTCAAAAGTATTATATATACCGACCACAAAAGTCTTCAACACATATTTAATCAGAAACAACTGAATATGAGGCAGCGTAGGTGGATTGAATTATTGAATGATTACGATTTTGAGATTCGTTACCACCCGGGGAAGGCAAATGTGGTAGCCGATGCCTTGAGCAGGAAGGATAGAGAACCCATTCGAGTAAAATCTATGAATATAATGATTCATAATAACATTACTACTCAAATAAAGGAGGCGCAACAAGGAGTTTTAAAAGAGGGAAATTTAAAGGATGAAATACCCAAAGGATCGGAGAAACATCTTAATATTCGGGAAGACGGAACCCGGTATAGGGCTGAAAGGATTTGGGTACCAAAATTTGGAGATATGAGAGAAATGGTACTTAGAGAAGCTCATAAAACCAGATACTCAATACATCCTGGAACGGGGAAGATGTACAAGGATCTCAAGAAACATTTTTGGTGGCCGGGTATGAAAGCCGATGTTGCTAAATACGTAGGAGAATGTTTGACGTGTTCTAAGGTCAAAGCTGAGCATCAGAAACCATCAGGTCTACTTCAACAACCCGAAATCCCGGAATGGAAATGGGAAAACATTACCATGGATTTCATCACTAAATTGCCAAGGACTGCAAGTGGTTTTGATACTATTTGGGTAATAGTTGATCGTCTCACCAAATCAGCACACTTCCTACCAATAAGAGAAGATGACAAGATGGAGAAGTTAGCACGACTGTATTTGAAGGAAGTCGTCTCCAGACATGGAATACCAATCTCTATTATCTCTGATAGGGATGGCAGATTTATTTCAAGATTCTGGCAGACATTACAGCAAGCATTAGGAACTCGTCTAGACATGAGTACTGCCTATCATCCACAAACTGATGGGCAGAGCGAAAGGACGATACAAACGCTTGAAGACATGCTACGAGCATGTGTTATTGATTTCGGAAACAGTTGGGATCGACATCTACCGTTAGCAGAATTTTCCTACAACAACAGCTACCATTCAAGCATTGAGATGGCGCCGTTTGAAGCACTTTATGGTAGAAAGTGCAGGTCTCCGATTTGTTGGAGTGAGGTGGGGGATAGACAGATTACGGGTCCGGAGATTATACAAGAAACTACCGAGAAGATCATCCAAATTCAACAACGGTTGAAAACCGCCCAAAGTCGACAAAAGAGCTACGCTGACATTAAAAGAAAAGATATAGAATTTGAAATTGGAGAGATGGTCATGCTTAAAGTTTCACCTTGGAAAGGCGTTGTTCGATTTGGTAAACGAGGGAAATTAAATCCAAGGTATATTGGACCATTCAAGATTATTGATCGTGTCGGACCAGTAGCTTACCGACTTGAGTTACCTCAACAACTCGCGGCTGTACATAACACTTTCCACGTCTCGAATTTGAAGAAATGTTTTGCTAAAGAAGATCTCACTATTCCGTTAGATGAAATCCAAATCAACGAAAAACTCCAATTCATCGAAGAACCCGTCGAAATAATGGATCGTGAGGTTAAAAGACTTAAGCAAAACAAGATACCAATTGTTAAGGTTCGATGGAATGCTTGTAGAGGACCCGAGTTCACCTGGGAGCGTGAAGATCAGATGAAGAAGAAATACCCGCATCTATTTCCAGAAGATTCGTCAACACCTTCAACAGCTTAAAATTTCGGGACGAAATTTATTTAACGGGTAGGTACTGTAGTGACCCGAACTTTTCCATGTTTATATATATTAATTGAGATTGATGTTTACATGATTAAATGTTTCCAACATGTTAAGCAATCAAACTTGTTAAGACTTGATTAATTGAAATAGGTTTCATATAGACAATTGACCACCCAAGTTGACCGGTGATTCACGAACGTTAAAACTTGTAAAAAAAAACTATATGATGACATATATATGGTTATATATATAGTTAACATGATATTATGATAAGTAAACATATCATTAATTATATTAACAATGAACTACATATGTAAAAACAAGACTACTAACTTAATGATTTTGAAACGAGACATATATGTAACGTTTATCGTTGTAACGACATTTAATGTATATATATCATATTAAGAGATATTCGTACATCATAATATCATGATAATATAATAATTTAAAATCTCTTTTGATATTATAAACATTGGGTTAACAACATTTAACAAGATCGTTAACCTAAAGGTTTCAAAACAACACTTACATGTAACGACTAACGATGACTTAACGACTCAGTTAAAATGTATATACATGTAGTGTTTTAATATGTATTTATACACTTTTGAAAGACTTCAATACACTTATCAAAATACTTCTACTTAACAAAAATGCTTACAATTACATTCTCGTTCAGTTTCATCAACAATTCTACTCGTATGCACCCGTATTCGTACTCGTACAATACACAGCTTTTAGATGTATGTACTATTGGTATATACACTCCAATGATCAGCTCTTAGCAGCCCATGTGAGTCACCTAACACATGTGGGAACCATCATTTGGCAACTAGCATGAAATATCTCATAAGATTACAAAAATATGAGTAATCATTCATGACTTATTTACATGAGAACAAAATTACATATCCTTTATATCTAATCCATACACCAACGACCAAAAACACCTACAAACACTTTCATTCTTCAATTTTATTCATCTAATTGAACTCTCTCAAGTTCTATCTTCAAGTTCTAAGTGTTCTTCATAAATTCCAAAAGTTCTAGTTTCATAAAATCAAGAATACTTTCAAGTTTGCTAGCTCACTTCCAATCTTGTAAGGTGATCATCCAACCTCAAGAAATCTTTGTTTCTTACAGTAGGTTATCATTCTAATACAAGGTAATAATCATATTCAAACTTTGGTTCAATTTCTATAACTATAACAATCTTATTTCAAGTGATGATCTTACTTGAACTTGTTTTCGTGTCATGATTTTGCTTCAAGAACTTTGAGCCATCCAAGGATCCATTGAAGCTAGATCCATTTTTCTCTTTTCCAGTAGGTTCATCCAAGGAACTTAAGGTAGTAATGATGTTCATAACATCATTCGATTCATACATATAAAGCTATCTTATTCGAAGGTTTAAACTTGTAATCACTAGAACATAGTTTAGTTAATTCTAAACTTGTTCGCAAACAAAAGTTAATCCTTCTAACTTGACTTTTAAAATCAACTAAACACATGTTCTATATCTATATGATATGCTAACTTAATGATTTAAAACCTGGAAACACGAAAAACACCGTAAAACCGGATTTACGCCGTCGTAGTAACACCGCGGGCTGTTTTGGGTTAGTTAATTAAAAACTATGATAAACTTTGATTTAAAAGTTGTTATTCTGAGAAAATGATTTTTATTATGAACATGAAACTATATCCAAAAATTATGGTTAAACTCAAAGTGGAAGTATGTTTTCTAAAATGGTCATCTAGACGTCGTTCTTTCGACTGAAATGACTACCTTTACAAAAACGACTTGTAACTTATTTTTCCGACTAGAAACCTATACTTTTTTTTGTTTAGATTCATAAAATAGAGTTCAATATGAAACCATAGCAATTTGATTCACTCAAAACGGATTTAAAATGAAGAAGTTATGGGTAAAACAAGATTGGATAATTTTTCTCATTTTAGCTACGTGAAAATTGGTAACAAATCTATTCCAACCATAACTTAATCAACTTGTATTATATATTATGTAATCTTGAGATACCATAGACACGTATACAATGTTTCGACCTATCATGTCGACACATCTATATATATTTCGGAACAACCATAGACACTCTATATGTGAATGTTGGAGTTAGCTATACAGGGTTGAGGTTGATTCCAAAATATATATAGTTTGAGTTGTGATCAATACTGAGATACGTATACACTGGGTCGTGGATTGATTCAAGATAATATTTATCGATTTATTTCTGTACATCTAACTGTGGACAACTAGTTGTAGGTTACTAACGAGGACAGCTGACTTAATAAACTTAAAACATCAAAATATATTAAAAGTGTTGTAAATATATTTTGAACATACTTTGATATATATGTATATATTGTTATAGGTTCGTGAATCAACCAGTGGCCAAGTCTTACTTCCCGACGAAGTAAAAATTTGTGAAAGTGAGTTATAGTCCCACTTTTAAAATCTAATATTTTTGGGATGAGAATACATGCAGGTTTTATAAATGATTTACAAAATAGACACAAGTACGTGAAACTACATTCTATGGTTGAATTATCGAAATCGAATATGCCCCTTTTTATTAAGTCTGGTAATCTAAGAATTAGGGAACAGACACCCTAATTGACGCGAATCCTAAAGATAGATCTATTGGGCCTAACAAACCCCATCCAAAGTACCGGATGCTTTAGTACTTCGAAATTTATATCATATCCGAAGGGTGTCCCGGAATGATGGGGATATTCTTATATATGCATATTGTTATTGTCGGTTACCAGGTGTTCACCATATGAATGATTTTTATCTCTATGTATGGGATGTGTATTGAAATATGAAATCTTGTGGTCTATTGTTACGATTTGATATATATAGGTTAAACCTATAACTCACCAACATTTTTGTTGACGTTTTAAGCATGTTTATTCTCAGGTGATTATTAAGAGCTTCCGCTGTCGCATACTTAAATAAGGACAAGATTTGGAGTCCATGCTTGTATGATATTGTGTAAAAACTGCATTCAAGAAACTTATTTTGTTGTAACATATTTGTATTGTAAACCATTATGTAATGGTCGTGTGTAAACATGATATATTAGATTATCATTATTTGATAATCTACGTAAAGCTTTTTAAACCTTTATTGATGAAATAAAGGTTATGGTTTGTTTAAAAATGAATGCAGTCTTTGAAAAACGTCTCATATAGAGGTCAAAACCTCGCAACGAAATCAATTAATATGGAACGTTTTTAATCAATAAGAACGGGACATTTCACATTCGCTTCTTTTCGGTGCCATACCGCGTTTCTTTTGTCGTACTGGCGTCAGACTTGGATTTGCACTAAGTTTATGCTGAGCAATTTCTCTTGGTACGCCAGTCATGTCTGCTTCTTCCATGCAAAGACATCTGTATTAGAAGCTAATATGTTATGAAGCTTAAACTTTGTCTCATCGGATAATCCTCCACCGATCTTAATTTTTTGTCTGGATATCGCGGATTTGCGATAATCATGCAGCTTCGCAGCTGTTCTTCCTCGCTTGGCTATTTTTCTGCTTGTTCTACGGCTGTAACATTTGCATCGAGTTTTTCTGACCTTATCGTTGCAATTCCTAATGGTGTTGGGAACTTGATGAGGCCATGCACTGTGGAAGGGATAGCTCCCAGCTTTTGCAAAATTGTGCGTCCCAAAAGCGCATTATATTTTCAGTAAGACCTCACTACAGCAAATTCTATTGTTGTACTTCTTACCAACTCCTTCTTATCGTCATCCATCAGCTCTAGCTCTAACTCGATGATTCCAATTGGCATACAGACTCCCCAGAAAATCCTGATAATGCGGTGCTAGGAGCTATTAGCTTGGCTCGCACCGCTCCCGGCAGCAAGTGGAAACAATGTTCGTACATTATATCAACACCGCAGCTGGTGTCTATATGTAATCGCTTTATGATGTACCCGCAGCTTTTAATGCGTCCTTTAATTGTGATGGGCGCATCTGAGGGTTCCTGTGCTATGACTGGAAACATGATGGGAGTGTTTTCCCATTCTTCAGATAATTCTAACTTGCATCTCTGATTTTCTGGCTGGTTACCATATTAATGGTTTTATCCGTTTCCCTTCCATCATTCTTCTTTTGCCACGGATATTCTTTTTCTCCTTTTGGCTTCTCGCTTGATGCTTTTCTACTTTTCTTCAAGTGTTGTAATCTTCCCTTTTTAAGTTCGGCAACCACCTTTTCGATTAGATGCCGACATTCATTTGTTTCGTGACCGTAATCGTCATGAAAATCAAAAAACTTGCTTTTGTCTCTATTCCCATACTTTGACATATGTACCGGGGGATCGAAGTCTTTGCACACTGCCTCTGTAGCCAAAATTTCTTTTGGAATTTTTGTGAGATCTTCTATTAATGCAACGTTGTCGGTGTGATTACTTTTGTACCTTTGACTTCCTCCCCCTTTGTTGTTGTTAAATTTGCGGTATTTATCGTTATTGTAATTACCGCTTCGGGACGGCCCATTGTTATTGTACCGTTTGCCACTCTCTGGCGCTCTTCCTTACGTGCGATAATAGTCTTCATCAATGTCCATGTACGAAGAGTTGCTTCCGTGGTTTGGTTTTATATCTTCTTGCGCGCGCATATAGTCATGCGTTTCTTTTATAGCTTCCGCGAAAGTTTCTGGTACTCTTCTACGCAGCCGCTGCCACAAAGAGAGATGTCTGTCGGTGTCTATGCAGTGTATAAAACTGGACACCTTCTGACTCTCAGGGAGGTCTTGTATTTTCGCCACTTCCTTGGTGTATTTATCGATGACTTCTCCCGGACTTTCTTTTTGCTTTTGTTTAATGTCGTGACATTCAACATGTGTTCTTTTACGAGCGCGTAGGTTATGGAAATTTAATAAGAATCTTGACCGCAGATCCGCAAAACCTGTGATGCTCTACGCTGGCAAGTTGTTGAACCATTCCCTTGCTACCCCTTGCAGTACTATTGGTAGCATATGACATGCTACTGCGTCACCCCAGCTGTGTGTTCTTGCGGTTCCTTCAATTTTTTGCAAAAAATCATATGGATCTGACAATCCGTCGTAACTTCCCAATGTTAAGGGTACCACTGGTGCTACTATAAAAGGATGATTTGCAATATGCGGTATGAACTTTTCAGTTGTGGGAGCGAGCTCAAGACTTTGTTTGGCTTTTTGTCCTTGCATTACCGCGAACCAGTTGTTTATGAATTCTTGAACTCTTACTGGTTCATTAAAAGCTGGTGCCAAATGCGGTGGCGCGACCTGCTGCAACTGGGATATAAAACTATTTGACTGGGTCACGACATGTTGCGGCCCGCTATATTGGTTGGTTGCAACATTAGGGATAGGTTGCGAAGATGCATATGTCATTGACCCTTGTTGCGGTGTCCGCATGATATACGAACCATCTTGATTTCTCAGGCCCATCTGCCTGATTCTTTCCTGAGCGCTTTCGGTGGTAACCCTTTCAATAGGAGTTTCAGGCTCAACCGAAGTGATGATGGGCATGGTGCCCGCATAGGTGGTTTTAACTTTAAAACCCGGTGGAACGGTTTCGCTCGGGGAACCGAAGCTTAGATTCTTTGGAGGCAAATCCTTGGATGGTTTGAAGCTAGTTCCGGTTTCCAGTAAGCTTCCATCGGGGGAGTGCCACCAACTCTTAGATGATTCTTTCAGGGCCGTTTCTGATGTAACTGATCCTGTCTCAATATTCGCTATTGATGGAGGCTTTGATGTGCCTTTTACTGGTTCCGGTGGCGTCGATGGTGCATTCGCGACAGTCGCTGTAGGTGTTTGAAACCCTGGACTTACTGGAGAATCCGATCGCCCCTGATTTTTGGCATTCTTACTTCCTCCACCCATTCTTGCTGACAATTTTCTGAACGTGAAAGTGACCGATTAATTAAACGTAAAAGCTTTACGGAAAAAAGATACGTATAATAAATCGTATACAACATAAATTCCAATTTTATTTGTTTCGTATAATCGGTCCCACGGATGGCGCCAAATGATCAAGCATATTTTCACGAAGTCATGGTGAACCTACGCTTAGTGCACAATAGGTTTAAGGACTGACAACATTTGGACCTCCGACGCTTAGTCGTGGATAACCCACATTGGTATCGTTTCGATTCCGACGAGGTGGCCGATTTGAGAGTCCACCAACAACCTAGCATACGAGGTTGAGTGGCCCAAAGACATGAAGGTTTTATAGTTTGAGACATACCTGAAAGTCTTTAAGAGCGTATGAAGCTTTGTCCGTACGATGAAGATATGTATGTTGTTGTTACGTATGAGCAACGAATATGTTTTTAGGGTTTATGAGCTATGTATTTATAGGCTCACGAATTAGGTTTTCGATAGAATCATTTCCCTAATTAAATGCGATCTCTTCCCAACTAACTTTCGCTATTTATGAAAAAGAATCCGAATTGATTATACCGTACATCTTTCTAGAATATACTAGACTTTTATGCAAGTAAACGAAACTCGCATCAGATGGTATAGGCGCATAGAGTGCGGCTATACCCGTGCCATATCTCTGACATGGCAATTTACATGCGGTTTAGGGCTTTGGATGCGTAATCCGCATAGTCTTGCGGATATACGTATCATTAAAAACATATCAATTTACTATTTCATTTAAAAAAACTCGTAATTTCACAAGTCCTTTCACTAGTTATCTTACAAAATATAATATTCGTATGACATGTTTGATCTATTTGTGGGATATCCTATTTTCTATCGTCTCGTAGGCAGAGTAGTAGGAGGTTGGGGATGCTTAAGCCCTCTAATAATGACTTAATACTTTGTATTTATTTTCTAGAAGAACCAAATTATATTATATATCAACAAAAAATTTACATCAATTGTATGACATGAGCACCAAACGTCACACCCTATCTGTTACTGCCCTTAGAACCCATTCATTTTTTTTCTTATTAAATTTTGTCGTCTGAATTTAAATAAAGACTAATGTGAGGAGTAACTAGTAAGTGATGAATAAATAATTAGTGTTTGTTTTATGTGCTGAATAACTGTCTCAAAAACTGAATTTATCAAATTAACCATGTACATGAGCTTTTTTACACGAATTTTCAAGTGGATGAGATTGATCGAGTGGTCTCAATTGGAGACATGAGCATTAATTAAAAAGATGGGACTTAAATAAAAATTCACACTTATTTGAATTTTTTATTATTAAGATGCATCTTATTAAATAAGTCAAAAACAAAAACTTGTCAATGACTTTTCATAGTAAGTCACTTACTATTAAGTCCATTTAGTCCTAATCAAACATGGCCTTAAACATATATACATACATCAACGACTAAACATGAACTATCACTATATTTAAGTTAAATAACATCCGTTCTTCTCAAACATACGTCACCGAAATAACTCAAATTTATAAGACGTTGATGCCACTCTCTTGATATCTTTTTTGCTCTTTGAAAAATTCATTCGAAACTTTTAATTTGTATTTCATTTAGAATGTACCCGCCCGAATTACAGGTCCGTCTCAACGAATTCAAAGGCTCTGGTTGAAAATAAAATTGAACCTTTATACACATTAATTTTTTTAACAAAAAAAATGATAACACAAAAACTAATTAATACGAAAAATAGTTCTCAACACATCCATATCAATATGTTTTATTCTCAAATATTTGTCATTAAATTATAATTAAACGATATTTAAATAAAACTTCTTTTCTAGCATTTAAACAATTTTTTATTTAATTTGAGAAAACAATATATATATATATATATATATATATATATATATAGTGAAGGGATCCGAAGAAAACTAAGAGTATGAGAGCACCCATAGAACTCACAAATTAAACTCAATTTGGACACAAATTGGCTCAATCGGTACACAGATTGAGCTCAATCTGCACCACATATTGAGTTTAGTTTGTGAGTTCTCTAAGTTCTACTACCATTGGTTGTCTCTGGATCCTCACCATATATATGGAAGCACTTTTTTTGGGGGAAGTGGGGGAAAATAAATTTTTTTTTCATTTTTTTGATTTTTTTTTCCAGTCATCAAGATCAAATGAAAATATAAATATTTAAAAAAGACACTTCGTGATGAATGTTATTATTTTAGCGAAAAAATGATCGAAGAAATAAATGATAACATTCACTACAATGAATGTTTTGCTTATAAATGTTATTATTTTTTCGTTTATATATATATATATATATATATATACACCCACCCACCCACCCACCCACCACCCCACACACACACACACACACACATATATATATATATATATGTGTGTGTGTGTGTGTGTGTGTGTGTGTGGGGTGGTGGGTGGGTGTATATATATATATATATATATATATATATATATATATATATATATATATATATATATATATATATATATATATATATATATATATATTCAATATTTTGAGCCCTAGGCTGTTGGTTGCCTTTTTGCCCTTTTTTGAAGACGTCTCTTCCTATTTGCAGGGGCCTTTAGAGGGTGCGTGAGTGAGGCAATCATATAATGCTCAAATTTTTGAAAGGGCTTAAATTTTGGAAAAGAGACCCTTTATAAAACGGGACAAAAAAATTTCTGGGGTGTGTGATTACTGATTAGTATTAAACGAACACGGAAATTGGGGCATTTGATAAAATGTGATGATGAGAATGTTGAAAAATTTAACGTTTATGAGGACACATTTTATATCTCGCACATGGTCTTCAAAAGTAGTGAGACGACCCTGCCGATTTGCATGTCTTTTTTATCCCAATTTCTCTAAATCATATATGCACATACCCATTTAACCGCTTCTCAAATTTGCACTTAATTAATTCTGTTTTAGTGAAGAACTTTTTAATCCCATTGCATAATATTTGAACTAATTCTATACTTCCTTATATTTACTCCCTCAATTTAATAATGTGTCATGTATTCGCTAATAGAGTGTGTTAGCTAATCTTTTATTTTAAACTAGTGAAATGACCCGTGAAATTACGGGTTTGTTTAAACGTAACAATTTAATGATATGTTTTAGATATTAAGTGAATGATGTTAAAGTCATTTAGTTTAATGACCTGTGAAACCACAGAGTCTGACTAAGAAACTCGTCAGCTGAACATTTCATCAAACACCTAAAATGCATATTAAATAATCCACATCCAATCATAAGAGATAATATTGGTTGTCATTTATTTTGGAAGTGTAAATTAAAATATAAATTTAGAATTAGTTTCCTTTTGCGTAGCTTTTATACCTTTCGTACTCAAATCAAAATAATTAATTAAAATAATTCAAAATTAATTAAATTTTAATAATTAAAATAATTATTAATAAGATTTAATAATAATAATTAATTAATAAAATTTAATTTTAATTCGAAATTATTTAGATTAATGACATTACCCATCATGCTTAGATTTTTTACTTTTATTTTTTTGAATTTTGTTAATAAAAGAATTAGCTTAATAATGACATCATCATTATAGGATTTTAATAGAAACAATAGAGTAAGCAAATATATATGTTTAAGATGTGTTTAAAAAATGTTAAAGATCATTTAAAAATCCTATCGTGTAATATTCTTATCGATTAAATTGTACATATGATAAAATAAATATAATATAAACTAGTGAAATGACCCGTGAAACCACGGGTTTGTTTAAAAGAAAACAGTATAATGATATATTTTAGATATTAAGTGAATGTAAATGCTAAAGTCATTTAGTTTAATGACCCGTGAGACCACAAATTTCGACTAAGAAACTTGTCGTTGTTAACTTGGTCAGAATAATTGAACTACATTCATTCTCCCACCACATTCCTCTAATTTTCATTACAACTACTATTTTTCTTGTCATAAATGGTACTTATTTAACATTATAAATGGGATTGAAAATACCTGGTTCAACCTCGCAAAACCATGATTATTTTTGAATTCTTGTATCATACTATATACATTCATTTTAAATAGTTACAATATGATATGACGTATGTTATCGATTTTCAGATTCCCGTTATTTAACAAACATACAATAATAAAACATTTAAGGTGTGATAAATTTCATCATCAAACAACGCATAAAAGAGAATAATTCTTTGAAAAAACCATTAATAATAACATGAAGGTTTGTACCTGTTTTTTGGAAACAAAAAGTTATTGAATAATATGTTGAAGATTGAGAAAAATAGTTGTAAAGGTTCGTACATATTGAGAAAAAGAGTTGTGATAATATATGGTGGAGATGCTCCGAGATATATATTTATAAAACAATAATATCGTATTAAATATTAAGATATATTTTATTAATTATTTTTGCCTTCCGAATCGTCATTCATATATTATTGGCATTTATTTGTTATTATTTTGTATCTATTTTTAATAGAATTAATATTAATATAAAATAAAAATATCATCATTATGAAAATTAAAGTGTAATTAGTGAAAGGATAACATAATCATTTTAGAGCTTTATATTTGTTTTTATTTTGTATCTTTTTTAATTAGATTTAATATTAATATAAAATAGTGACAAACATTATGAAAATTAAAGGGTAATAGAACATTACGGAGTAATAATTTATTTAAGTTATTAAATAATTAGTTACTATAAGTATAATTTTTTTAAATTATAAAATACTTGAAATTAATGACATCATCTAAGTGACCTAAATTTTTTTCTTTTTATTTTTAATTTTTTTAACAAAAAAATAGTCTAATAATGACATCATCATTATATCATTATAGGAATTTAATAGAAATATAGATATAAATACGGATATACTCATATACTTCGTAAATGTTAAAGATGCATTTACAAGACTATATTTACAAGACTATGCATTTAAAAGATGTTTTTCTTACATTCCAACATTTATGATTTTGAATTTCATAAAGTTAACTTGGTAATAAATAAGATATTATACTAATTAATGAACGATTGTGATAAGAATAAATTTAATAATATTGTATTTTTTTTATAGGACATGTTTAGTAACAAATTTTTTAAGCTTTTAGAAGGTTTTTAACTTATAGTTTTTATAAAAAAAAAAACTATATCAAGTAAAAAGCTTCATATAGTGTTTGATTTCAAGAGCTTAAAGCTTTCGGAGAGGGTGAAAAAGATTAAAACTAAAAGCTAAAAGATAATTGAACTAACGCTTAAAAAACAATTCTACTTTTTGTCATTTTACAATTTATTTAACAATTTCAACAACATTGCCAAACACTTAAATACATATAAAAACCTAACAGCTACAAGCTACCAGTTAACAGATAAAAGCTATCACTTAGAAATTGAAATCTAACAGCTAAAAACTAAAAAAAAATGAATTTCACTTTTGCTTTAGCATTATGTTCATGAAGAAAAATCACATAAGGTGCAGACTTTCAATGGCCTTTTGATTGCAAATGAGGTGGTCCATTCGTCGAACAAAATAGAGACCAATTTATTTTTTTATTAAAGGTGGATTTTGACAAAGCTTTTTATAGTGTCAAGTGTGTTGGAAGCTTTGACAAGCCCAACACACCCACTATTGAGGACCTAGACTATTCTACACTCACTATACCAACACTTTGACGTTGGTTAGCCTTTAATTTTATGAATCCTTAGTGCACAATAATACTTAGGCGACAGTGTCGACCATATATCGTTCAGGCGGTATAACCGACCATATATCACTTAGGCGGCAGAGCCGACCATATAATAAGAACAACACAAGTGCACTAAGAATTTAAACACAAACTAAGGCTTAACCGAGAAATTTAACAAAGAACACTTTTATTAATACAAAATATAATTACAATATTACTTACTTACAAACTTTTTTTTTCTCTACTCACACTCTTCTCACTTCTTACTTCTTCTCTACTTCTCAACTCACTCTTTTCACAACTTAATTACAAATGAAACTCATCACCCATATTTATACTTGTCCATGGAAGTTTCTACACACTAGATATTTCCATGGATAAATATCTAGATATTTCTCACCTACAAATATCTATATTATATAGATTTTTCTACATATAAATATCTAGATATTTCTTTTACATATTAATATCTAGATATTTTCTTATACATATTAATATCTAAATATTTTTCCATACATATTTACAAATTCCAAATTATTCCAAATTTGCATTGTATTTTAATACTCCCCTCAATGCAAATTTTCTTCCAACGATGATTTGCAGACCATTCCAAGTGCTTCTCTGAATTTTGTAAACTTTGGTTTACTTAGGCTCTTGGTGAATATATCTGCAACTTGTTCATCTGTCTTTGTTGGCACCATCTTGATCTCCCCTTCAAGGACCTTCTCGCGAACATAGTGATAGTGTACTTCTATATGTTTTGTTCTTGTGTGAAAGACTGGATTCTCTGCTAGACGTATAGCTGATAAGTTATCGCAGAAAAGCTCTACTTGATAGTCTGTTGATTGATGAAGATCGTCCATTAGTTGCTTCAACCAAATAATTTCTTGTGTTGCTGATGCTGCCGATCGATATTCTGCTTCAGTGCTTGATAAGGATATTGTTGGTTGTCTCTTGCTGCACCATGATATTACTCGTGATCCAAGACTAAACATGTATCCAGTTGTTGACCATCGTGTATCATAGTCTCCAGCATAATCGGCGTCACAATATCCAGTCATGTTTCATTCTTTTGTTTTCTTGTATAAAATACCAAAGTTAATAGTGGCTTTAACATACCTTAAGATGCATCGTACAACATCAAGGTGAGGCTTCTTCGGATTGCTCATGTATCGACTAACCACTCCAACTGCATAAGATATGTCTGGCCGGCTTAATGTGAGATAAATAAGACTTCCGACCAACTTTCGATAGATGGTAACATCTTGAAGACTTTTTCCTTCATCTGCTCGTAGTTTTATATTTGGCTCCATAGGAGTTGAGATGGGTTTGCAATTAAGCATTCCGTACTTTTGTAAAAGATCTCGGGCATATTTCTGTTGTCCCAGAAATAATCCTTCTCTTTGCTGCTCTATTTTAAGTCCAAGAAAATGTTTGAGTTCTCCAAGCTCCTTCATATGAAATCTAATAGACAGATTCTCTTTTGTTCTTTGGATCTCCTCATAGTGATCTCCCGTGATGATTAAGTCATCTACATATACTAGCACTATGGCTAGTTTTCCTTGATCTTGTTTCACAAATAAACTAGAATCTGAAGGAGCAACTTTGAAACCACTTTGTACCAAAAACTCGTCAATCTTCCCATACCAAGCTCTTGGAGCCTGCTTCAAGCCGTATAGTGCTTTCTTTAATTTGCAGACATGGTCAGGATGGAACTTGTTCTCAAAGCCTCTTGGTTGCTCCATATAAATGTCTTTGTCTAGTTCTCCATGTAAGAAAGCGTTCCTGACATCCGTCTGCCACATCTTCCAAGATTTGCTAGCAGCTAAAGCTAGTATAACTCGAATTGTTGTGATCTTTGCCACTGGACTAAATGTTTCTTCATAATCCAGCCCATATTATTGAGAAAAACCTCGAGCAACAAGTCGAGCTTTATACCTTTCTATGGAGCCATCTGATCGAGTCTTCACCTTGTAAACCCACTTACAAGATATTGGTTTCACGTCTTTTGGCTTTAGAACTAAATTTCATATCTGATTTTCTGTTAGTGCATTAATTTCTTTTTCCATTGCTTTCTGCCACTCTTGACTTTGTGCTGCTTCTTCATAAGTGGAAGGCTCAATAGGTATTGATTCATCCACGTGAGCAGCATTGGCATACCTTGGATTAGGTTGTCTCAGCCTTGTTGATCTCCTTAATTCTTGTGCATGCTCCTCGACTTCCATTTGGCGACGAACCTCCTTCGATATAGATTGATGTACACCAGTTTTCCATGGACTCTTTTCCTTAGAGTACGACCCTTCTCCTTCTTTTATTGGATCCAATATCTGCTCTTTAGGTTCTTCTTTTTCTTCTGGACCTTCTTTTAATCCATGAGATTCTGGAAGCTCTATCTTTTGAGGTGACCACCATGAAGAAGCTTCATCAAATACCACATTTCTTGTAGTATGGCACTTTCCAGTATTTGGATCACAACATCTCCATCCTTTTCTTGATTCATCATAACCGACAAAAATGCACCGAATTGCCTTCTTTTCAAATTTGCTTCGGAGATGATCTGGCACGAAGACGTAGCATACACATCCAAAAACCTTGAGATGGTTGACGGTTGGCTTGATCTTCCATAATCTTTCATATGGTGAAATATGCCCCAACTTTGTTTGTGGAAGCCTATTTATCACGTATGATGCCGTTCTCATACATTCAGTCCAAAATCTTCCTGGCACATTCTTACCATGAAGCATACTTCTACAAGTTTCGGCAAGGTGACGATTCTTGCGTTCAGTGACTCCATTCTGTTGTGGAGTATTGGGACAAGTTAATTGTCTTCTAATCTTGTGCTTCTCAAGATAGATATTGAACTCAGTCGATAAATATTCTCCTCCATTATTTGTGCGTAAGCACCTAATCTTATTATTGAGCTCACTTTCTATCTTCTTCTTGAACTCTTTAAACTTCTGAAAAGTCTCCGACTTTTTCTTCATGAAGTAAACCCACACATACCTTGAGAAGTCATCAATGAATGTCACCATATACTTCAGTCCTCCAAGTGATGTTTGTTTCACTGGGCCAAAGACGTCTGAGTGTATGAGCTCTAGTGGTGTCTTGAACTGATGTTGTGACTCCTTGAATGGCAATTGGTGAGCTTTTCTAAATTGACATCCAGCACATATTTTATCTGTTCGGATATCAATTTGAGGAAGCCCATTTACTATGTGTTTTACCATCATCTCCTTTAACTTGTTGTAGCCCACATGCCCAAGACGTTCATGCCAAAGATCAGCCGTCTCATTTTTTCGAGTCTTATCCACATATGCTGTTTCAGCAGATAGTACATAGACCGACTCTATTCTTCTTCCTTGCATAATTGGATTGCCAATCACCTTCACTCTCTTGAATACGGACACATCTTCTGGTCCAAAGAGCACATAATTCCCTTCTACTGTTAATTGTGGTACTGATAGTAAATTCTTCTTTAGGCCAGGGACAACATACACCTTCTCAAGTTGGAGCTTATGAAAGTCGCCTTCATTTGGAATTATTGTCTTTCCAATGTGAGAAATAGACAACCTTGAATTTTCGGCTGTCAACACGACTCTCTTTCCTTTGTAATCATCCATTTCTTGCAGCTTTGTCCCATCGTTGGTCATATGATTTGAGCACCCAGAATCGATGATCCAATCATCTTTGTAGTTTATTTTTGACTTTAAGGTTGCTGCTAGAGCTTGATCATCCATGTCAGCTTCAACGGAGAGTCCTGCTTCTGCATCCCATGTTTCCTCATTAATGGTTGTTTTAAATGTGACCTCTTTCTTCTCATCTCTTATGGTAGTCACATTTTCTTCGAAAGTTCGCCTTCTGGGGAATCTACATTCTCGAGCAAAATGACCCTTCTTGCCACAATTGAAGCATTCACCATTCTTTCTCTTATCATTCTCTCCATATTGTTGGCGATGATCTTTTCTTCCTTGTTGAGCTCCCCCTGAAGCATTGCTTTTTGGTTTTAGATGACCTTTGCCTCCATATGTATGTCTTTCTTTCGTCACTTCTTGCCTTCGAGACATAGCTTTCTTCTTATTAGTGAAGAGTGCTTCTTCTTCGCCTTTTATGCTCACTTCATTCATCTGCTTGGCTAATGCCTCTTGGTTAGCCAATAAATTCTCCAACTCTATTAATGATGGTTGAGTAGGCCATCCTCTCACAGCGACTATAAATCCATTATACTCGGACCTTAAACCATGGATGATAATTCTCTTCATCCTTGCATCACTCACTTTCTCTTCAGGAGCAAGTTGAGATATCTCACGGCAAATAGATTTCACCTTGGTGAAATACTGAGAAATAGACAGACTTCCTTGAGAGATACCCGCGAGCTCATTTTTTAAGAGCTGGAGGCGTGCTTCATTCTTCTTTGAAAATAATTTTTCAAAAGTTTCCCAAGCTGCCTTTGGTGTTTTTTCGTCACGGATGTGCTCCAATAGATCCTCCTCGATTGTAGTCTTCAATATAAATAAAGCCTTCCCGGCCTTGATGTTCCATTTTCTCAAGGCTTCAACATTTACTTTCGGTGGAGGCGTTGTGTGTAACGACCCGGATTTTTTCCGATCGTTTTATACATATGAGATTAATATTTACATAAATTAAACATTACCAACATGATAAGCAATCCAAATTGTTGAGTCTTGTGTTTTTGAAAAGAGTTTTACACAACGTTTGACCGTCCAATTTGACCGATGATATCACGAACTATATAACATACGATAATTATACGATTGTGTACACATACGTATTTATTCATATTTAACATGATCTAAGGATGGTTTAACATATCATTGTGTACTAATAACAATGAGTTATAAGTATACTTTGAGACTATTAACTTAAGTTTTCAAAACGATAACTATACGTAACATTCTTTGACATATATACCTATAACCTATAATGCTTATACAAGTATCGTATGGATACATATTTAATCACTTTTAAAGGGCTTAAATACATAAAAAAAATATAAGTATATTCACAAAAGATAGTTATATTTGAATTCTCGTTCCGTTTCCTCAAGATTTCTACACGTATACTTAGGGTATATGTACCCGTATTATACGCAGCTTCTAGATGTATTTACTATTGGTATATACCAATAGAAAATACCAATGATCAGCCATGAATGATTAAAAGACATGATAGCAACTTGTGGGAACCATCCTTTGTCATTAAACAAGACTTATGAACTAAAAATCAAAACATAAAATCTATATATATACATGCATATATCACGCCATATATACACATACATATACTTTCATATCAATTTTCTTCAAGCTAGATTATCTCTAAACTCTCTTATCTTCAACCTTCAAGAGTTCTTCAAAGTCTTCATAAGTTTCTAGCTCCATAATCAAGGTAAAACTATGTTTAAACTTTGATTCAATTCATGTAAGTTAATTATCTTAAATCAAGATATAAACTTACTTACAACCTTTGTTTCTTTCATGATTTCACTTCTTAATCTTCCAAGTCATCAAGAACAAGTTCATATCTTGTTTATTCAGTAACTTTCTTCATCATACTTGAGGTATAACATTTGTTCATCATCTTGTTCAATTATAACTATCTTATTAAGAATATACAAATCATAACAACAAGAACATAGTTTAAATGATTTCAAACTTGTTTGCAAACTAAATAGATCCTTCTAACTTGACTTTTAAAACACTTCAAGACCTGTAATATATCATAATGATATGCTAACTTAACAAGATACAACTTGATTTTACAAAGAACACCTTAAAACTGAATCTACATCGTTGGAGTGCAACCGGGGGCTGTTTTGGGTTGGATAATTAAAAACCATCTTAAACTTTGAATTGGAAGTTTATATTCTGGAAAAATGATATTTCTTATGAATATGTTAATATATAAAAATCTCATGGTGTAACTCAAAGTGTAAGTGTTTTTTGTAAAAATGATCATCTAGGTGTTGTTTTTACAACGGAAATGATCACTTTCATAAGATTCACCAAAGTTTGATCTATAACCTGTGATTTTGAATGAAAACTAAGGTATTTACAGTTCATATTCATAAATAATGACTCGATCCAAGGAAGTAGCAAGTTGAACCAACAAAAACGGAGTTGTATTGAAGAAACTACGGCTAAAACAAAATTGGGTATCCGAAGCTAGTTTAGCTACGAAATTAATTGGAGTAAAACTAAACAAATCATGTCTTTGCTAATTAATATGATATTTTATATATATTTACTTATGATTTGATTTTATATATTTCAGGACCACCCGTAAACAACACGAGAAGATTAATCATAAGACCTTATGATTGTACGCAACACGTCATTTGACAACACGGTACTTTATGTACGCAACACGTCATTTGACAACACGGTACCATGGGTCAAGATTAATTCTGATCAATACGAATACGATGAGGTCTTTATTTATTTTATTGAACAACTAATTGTGGACCACTAATATCAGACTGCTAACTACGGACAATTAGATATTAAAAGTATTATAAGTATACATGTAACGATTATTTGAAAAGAAAACATGTTGATATATTATATATGGTTAGGTTCGTGATATCTGTCGAAGACCAAGTCGTGTTATATATCCTCAAGGCAAAAGTGAGTATATAGTCCCACTTTTAAACTCTAAATATTTCGGGATGAGAATACATGCATTTTATGATTTACGTTATGGACACAAGTGATTAAAAATATATATTCTACGTTGAGTTGTACAACTGACATACTTCCCTGTAACTTGGTAACTACTATTTACATGAGGTATTATAAACGCGAATCCTGTTGATAGATCTATCGGGCCTGACAACCCCAACCGGACTGGACGACCAGTATTCAACGGTTGCACAGTACTTCGTTTCGGTGACTACACTTGGTACGGTGTTGTGAGATTTCATAATAAAGGGAATATGCGATGTTGATTAAATGTTAAGTATGGTTATCAAGTGCTCAACCACTTAGAATATTTTTATTAAAACGTTTATGTATATTAAATCTTGTGGTCTATATGTATAACGCTGCTAGCATTAAACCTATATCTCACCAACTTTATGTTGACGTTTTAAGCATGTTTATTCTCAGGTGATAATTAAAAGCTTCCGCTGCATTATGCCGAATTTAAGCAGGATTTAGAGTATGCATATTTGTGTCAAAAATAAAACTGCATATCGGAAGATTTGTAATGTGAAATATGTTGGAAATCGTATTGTTATTATCAAATGTAAAGTTTGTAAAACTAAGATTATCGCTAAACGATAATCATTATTATGCTGTTTGAACCTTTGATTATAATAAAGGTTATGGTTTGTATTATAAAAACGTATGCAGATTTTGAAAAATGTCACATTTAGAGGTCAATACCTCGCAATGACACCAATGAGTACGTGACGTTTATATTCGATATGAATGGGACGCTTCAGGTGGTATCAGAGCGTTGGTCTTAGAGAACCAGAAAATTTGCATTAGTGTGTCTTATCGAGTTTGTTAGGATGCATAAGTGAGTCTGGACTTTGACCGTGTTTAGAAAACTATTGCTTATCCTTGTTGGTTAAAAATTAATATGTAAATATTATGTGGTACTAACGTGCTAGTTGTTATGTGATAGATGTCTGGCTTAGAACTTGTTATCACATTCAGCGACTCTGAACCAGAATCCTCAGATAGTGTTCCAGTCATTAACCTATCTGATGATGAAAACGACACCTTTGGGGAAGACTCACAATTTCCGGATGAATCAATTGAAGAGGAACCGGAAAGTGATCATGAGGAGGAAGAAATACAGGAAATTACGAAAGACAAGTTCGAACGAGGAAAGAAACGAAAGGCTACTGAATTGAAAAATCCAAATCCCGAGTTTAGTGAGGATGTTGTGGCACCAACTCCACCAGACACTTTCACCCCTATTTCCACTATTCCTATTAGTTCTATCCTGACATCCAGTTCTTCGGCCCCTCAGCCAAAACGCAGGGAGACAGCCAGGATAACCTTTAAGCATTTCTTTGAACACAAACGTTTTGGGTTAAACGATGCGCTGTTGTTTTAAACCATGGGATCATATAACGTTTTGTATAACATTACTAGTGTGGTTTGCTTAATGTTTGATGTAAGATAAGTGAAAGGACCCATTCATATACATTATAAACGATTCACAATAGTTGATTACATTGCGAGGTATTTGACCTCTATATGATATATTTTACAAACATTGCATTCGTTTTTAAAAGACAATCTTTCTTTACATAAAAAATTGACAGGCATGCATACCATTTCATAATATCCACTATCCAACTATAAATTGATTTAATAATAATCTTTGATGAACTCAATGACTCGAATGCAACGTTCTTCAAAATATGCTATGAAAGACTCCAAGTAATATCTTTAAAATGAGCAAATGCACAGCGGAAGATTTCTTTAACACCTGAGAATAAACATGCTTTAAAGTGTCAACCAAAAGGTTGGTGAGTTCATTAGTTTATCATAATCATTTATTTCCATCATTTTAATAGACCACAAGAATTTCATTTCCAGTTCTCATAAATATACGTCCCATGCATAGAGACAAAAATAATCATTCATATGGTGAACACCTGGTAACCGACATTAACTAGATACATATAAGAATATCCCCTATCATTCCGGGATCCTCCTTCGGACATGATATAATTTCGAAGTACTAAAGCATCCGGTACTTAGGATGGGGTTTGTTAGGCCCAATAGATCTATCTTTAGGATTCGCGTCAATTAGGGTGTCTGTTCCCTAATTCTTAGATTACCAGACTTTAATAAAAAGGGGCATATTCGATTTCGATAATTCAACCATAGAATGTAGTTTCAATTACTTGTGTCTATTTCGTCAAACATTTATAAAAGCGCATGTATTCTCAGTCCCAAAAATATAAAGGGTAAAAAGGTAAATGAAACTCACCATACTGTATTTCGTAGTAAAAATACATATAACGTCATTGAACAAGTGCAAGGTTGGCCTCGGATTCACGAACGTATCAATATTGAGATTCAATATTGCAGTAAAGGTACGTAGACGCAACGGAGATGATAAACACTATATTGATCTCACGAGCATACCCATGAACCATACCCAATCACCTCCATAGCTATAACCCATAATTTCCTTAATCCAATCCCACTCGAAAAACAATTTCGAAATCACTCAGACAGCACTCTGACGTAATATTTTATGTATACTAATAATATCTTGAAATAATACAGAGTAAATATATATATGTAAATCGATTGAGAGAGTTTAGAGAAAAATATTTTCAAGTTTCTTATGAAATAATGAAACCTATTGAATTCTATTTATAATAGATTTTTGAATTATTAAAGTGAATTATTAAAGTATGAATTATTAAAGTAAATTATTAAAGTATGAATTATTAAAGTGAATTATTAAAGTATGAATTATTAAAATGAATTATTAAAGTATGAATTATTAAAGTGAATTATTAAAGTATGAATTATTAAAGTGAATTATTAAGGTTAAAGTAAAGTAAAAATAAAGTAAAGGTAAAGTTTAAGTATAGTAAAAGTATAAAACTATGTACGTATAATACATGTATAAATATATATAATATTAATTTAAATCGTTTTATATATTTAATAAAATAAAATATAAATATCGTTATCTTTATCATACTGGTTAAGTAATGAGTTGTCAAAAGTGGTTCTAGATATTTATAAAAGTTATATACGTTTTAATAATAAAGTTCTTTTTAAACTGAAAACGTTTTTGTACGTTTGAAACTAAATCAAATAAATATAATAATTTTGTTTTCCAAAACTAAATATATTTTTAAGAATCATTTTGTTTAAAGGTTAAAATAATGGAAATCGTTATATCATAAAATGTTTTAGAAAAGTAGAATCATATATATTCATAATAGGTTTCAAGTTTTTAAATTACAGTTTGTTGGTGAAGCATGGGATAAAGTTCAAAGGTTAAATAAACGTATGAAATCATCTTAATAAAAAATGTCGAGTTACATAACTTGTCGATATCCAACATCTAAGTTATTTACACTTCACGTTCTTACTTATAAATCACTTTACCATTTTCCGAATGTTGTCAAAAAGAATAGATTTCTTAAATCACAGTGGACCTCATAACATAGACCCGTAATCATATCATAATATATCTGATAAATCAATCATTTGATATTATCTTCTAATTCCATCGATAAACATATTGAAACAAATACGTTCATGTAAAGTATTATATGTTTAATACTTTATTAATATTCTCAAGTTATAATATATATATACATATATATACATATTTATTTATATATAACGGTTCGTGAATCGTCGGAATTTGGTCGAGGTTATAATGAATGTATGAACACAATTTAAAATTCTTGAGATTTAACTTAACAAACTTTGCTTATCGTGTCGGAATAATATAAAGATAAAGTTTAAATTTGGTTGGAAATTTCCGGGTTGTCACAGTACCTACCCGTTAAAGAAATTTCGTCCCGAAATTTGAGTGGAAAGGTCGTGAATGATAATAAGTATGTTTTCATGATGCATACAGGCTGAAAATTAGAGTTTTATCATCAGCGAATAATTTGGATAAACAATCCATTTATATGAAGAGTACGAATGAAGCTAACATAGAAGAGTGAAATGAGTAAGTGTAGATTCATCTTATCATTTGACGTAGATATGATTGATTTCCAGATTTCAAGGGATTTGAAGAAAATCTTTGTAATAAGATTTGATTCTCCGGTAACAAAAGGAATTAGGATCCGCTTTAAATGCGATCGTCCATTTTAATTCTTCTGTCGGAGATTTTCTTATAAATTCACCTCCTTCGTTTTCTTACAACTCACACCTTCTGTTGATGCATTTTATGCAAGTCCCTAGACATCTACCCACGTCCATTGCAGGTACAACAGTTTACAGGCCACCATGATCGTTCGTTATTATCCTATCCGTGTTTGTATGTGGTTACAGCAACTGCAGGAACGAGATTTGGATATTTGACTATGTTAGACTTAGTCAGATGTCCGAGTGAAGCCTCACTCGTACGGCTGATAGGCTCATACGCACAGTTGATGCTGAGCTAAGTCACAATTACAACCTAAATGAGAAGACACGAGTGAGTGATCAACCGTACGACTGATGAAGCCAACACGTATGTGTGATGGATAAATCATATGGGTGAGTCAACAGCAGGGGTATATAAAGTCTTATGTTCTTCATTTTAGGTTAAGCCTCTCATTTGTTACACACACACAGATCTGGTGAGCTCCTTCGATTCTCTCTCAACCCAAATCACCCAGGTGGTGAATAATAGCTCTAGGTGTTGATCTAATCACACTTGATTTAGTTGTGGTATGACTAAATTAATCCCAAAAAGCTTAACCTATTCACTAGAGGGTTTGATTCACTTATTCCGTCATTGTGTGTGTTAAATCTGTTGATTTCTAAGTTCCTAGTCATGTTTCATCACCTTCTATTCTTTCCCCCCTCAACTCATATTTTAAAGTATTCATCAATATGCTCCATCCAGTTCTGATTCTCGATATACTTATAACTTTCATATCGGTCATTCTTCTTTTTCATCTACCGCCGAAAGAATCTATTTACTTCTACTATACTCTTGGGTTTATAGTGTTTCTAGTTCTCCCGTGTCTTTATATTGCTATATGCATCGATATATATGGTTTATAATTTTTGGTTTGTAGTTGGGCTTTATATCTTCCCTTATATTTCAAAGTCTCTGTTTCTATCTTCTATAATCATTGTCATCCACAGTTAATGCTCTCTTTTATTTGCTGCAATTTATACCCCAATTTCTATTTCGGAGTTTTGTCCTTTCGTTTCTTCTTCTTGCGATTAAGCACCGCTTGTAATGGTCCAGAATTCACAGATATGAATTTCGGAATGAACATTGTTAATGTTCTAGGAAGGAAATTGTGATGGCACGATCTTGACTTGTCAAATTACTAAAATACCTTGTAAAAGGCCGAATCATCAAGAAATATTTTCTTGATATTTTAGAGGTTAAATAGAATACAAGAGTCGTATAACATGGCACATGATGATGTTATGATCTGTGAATCATCACGTTCCATTTAGAAACTCAGCATGAATTACTGTAATATAATCACGTTGATCAAGTGTCATTATATTATACTAACTCATGCTTCAGTTTCCAATACTACTTCAAAAACATTCATATTTTAAACTCAAAGGTTTACAGAGTATAGGAACTAAACAGTTTCCTTTTTGATGTAATACAGATAGCGCAAAGAGATAAATGATTCCAGATAAGAATAGTTATGGAAATATCTTCAGAAATATGGAGGATATTTATAATGAAAGATACGATGATATCTTAGAATTTCTAATATCAGAGGATGATGAAGAATATTGTCTGTAAGGGTTTAGTGTCAGGAGCAAGGTATTCGTTAATGACTTCAGCAGACACTGAATCATTTGGATTCTTTGAAGGCAGGTTCAGTCTTTGTGATTTGTCCACAGCCTCTTTCATACTTTGCTCAATCCGTTTTCCAGTTCCAAAACTTCTCTATTTCTGAGCTTTGTTAATACACTAATCTTTATCATCAAACTTTTTACTGCTAAGGTCGTTTACAGATTTTGTTGCTTCATCAGCATTTCAAGAACTAGTTAGCGGTTCAGAGTGTTTTTCAGAAACTTCACATTCGAAGTATGTAAGCCTTGGAAATAGACGTTATGTATAACTGTTGGCGTCAACATGCTGTGAGATTTCAAAATACTGATTGCTAATTCCCAATGATTCGTATGGCAATTCTCGTTACAAGAGGCAGATGAGTAAATGATGAGGTTTCGATAAATATAAAGATTCTTCAGAATGCCCAAGATCAGTGAAGTTGTTGGTATGTTTATTGCTAATGTGGTGGAATATGAAAGGTTCTCCGGTAACAAAAGGGTAATCACATATATCAAAATTATGATAAGGCTACTCCGAATGAAAAAATCGAAGTTGTCTTGCTGGAGCTGTGATATAATTTGCTACTTTGCAAAGGAATTGCAAGGTTATTTTGGCTAATAAATGCCAAAAGATCTTACACAGATATGTGTTGAATTATGACTTTGGTTTCGAGAGCTTTTTAAGTACATAACTGTGGGTAATATGTGGTTGGATCATCATCTCGATTGCTCATTATTTGAAGTGTCTTCAGAGATTTTCGAAGGGTTTGAACACAGATTGTAATCGTTTGTATACATTTGATGTTCTAACACACTTTTGAAGTCAAAGTATAGCTTTGAAAGATGTAGGAATCTAAAAGTGATGGTACCGGTTATATCTCGAATTGAATTCTGAGATTTTAAAATCAGAATATGTAATTGGGTTTGAATGAGTATGGTTGTTTTGATTTCTATGAAAGAATGTATATTATTGTGAAAGTAGGAAGTATAATTGATAATTTGCTTAATCTGATTCGAAGAATGTAACATATTAATTGTGAATTTATATATATCTCTCGGGTATTACCTACCCGTTAAAAAATTTTCACAATTAATATTTTGTACATAAGAATTTTATTACAGTCTTTATGAAAATATATATGTATATATTCTCCTCAGATGTAACATAGATTTTAATGAGTTAATACTAAATTAAACTCATTCGATTTACGGTTGGAACTAGAATTGAATAATTCCTTGAAGGCTTTAGAGGTTACATAAGTATTTCTTCAATAATATTGAAATTATGAATCAATACTTCGTTATTTGTTGAGATGTGATGTTGGTTTTCGTTAAACTCTTGTGAACTTCGCAAAGTACGAATGATGTTATCTGAAAAGTTTCGGTTACATCAATGATGAAGTGTAAAATCAAATATATACTTGATTTATTAGGAATTGGAACTTGTTGAATTGAGACAGAGATTGTAGTTAACGATGGTTAAGTTGCGGGCGAGGGACGTACATTATTGCATATTTGTAATATGAATTAATCGAGTAGTTAAGATTCACACACAATAGCTTAGCACGGAAAGATTTATTTTTTATTTCAAAATATATATATATATATATATATATATATATATATATATATATATATATATATATATATATATATATATATATATATATAAAATATATATATAATTTCTTCAGAGGGAATGAGTTAATTCTTCATAACTTGTTGATACAATATACACGTTATTGATTCGTACTGATGTCCACAGTGATTCTTGAACTGACGGAGTTTGTGATGTTATACGTGTTGTTGATTCTGATGTTGACTGTACTGACGATGATGGTGACGTTGACGGTACTGTTGATGCTGTTGGTAAAACAATTTTAACTTGTTAATCACACACCATTTTGTCAGGGTTTCTACTCTTCCTTCTATCATTTTGGTTCGCTTAACTGATTTATGGTTAGGGTTAGATTAGATAATCTCTAAGAATTTAGAGATTATATAATCGCCGCGGAATGTTTCTCCAATGAAGTTATGAATTAATACTTCATCAGTTATTGTTGTTGGTACTCCATGGTATCTATGGTGCGTATGACGTTGATGCTCGTGGGACAGATTGTGAAGTTGAGGTTTACAATGCGGTTGTGGTTGGAGGTGGTAATGGTACTGTTGGCGTTGATGATGGTGGTACTGGTTATGCTGCTGGTGCTGCTGCTGGTGTTTGTAATCTCTGCACCATATTCTCCAAAGCCACTACCCGAGCGCGAAGTTCGTTGACTTCTTCTATTATTCCAGGATGATTGTCGGTCAGAACGAGCGGATAAATAAAATCTAGAATTTGATGTAGTATATAATCGTGATGAGATACCCTGGAAATGAGAGAGAAAATGGTGTCTCGAACGGGTTCGCCGGTAAGTGCTTCAGGTTCTTCGCCAAGAGGGCAATGTGGTGGATGGAAAGGATCGCCTTCTTCTTGTTTCCAATGATTGAGGAGGCTACGAACCCATCCCCAATTCATCCAGAATAGGTGATGACTGATTGGTTGATCCATTTCGGTCACACTGCTTTCGGAGCTTGAGTGAGATTCCATTTCGGAATCCGAGTGACTTGAACTGATGACAAATTCCATTTCGTACGATTGGATAAAGGATTTTCGATATAAAGTGATTTTTCGGCTATCGGGTGGTATTCTATTTACATAGGATATCTATATATAGAGATCAAAAGATTTCATAGATTACGGAGGAATTTGCGGGATATGTCAGGCAAAGTTTAAGTAACAGATACGATAAGATATGATTTAGCAGATACGCTAAGATATGAATTTTGTCTATACACTACTCATGCAATTAATGTAGCAAGATGTGTCTAGACTAATAATGATAAGCAGGTAATTTCCTATAGATGATAAGCAGATGATTTCCGACTAGAAATGATAAGCAAAACTTTTGACATGCAGACACGGTCGAAGTCCAGACTCACTAATGCATCCTAACGACTTATCAGTTAGACACACTAATGCAGAACTGGTTCGCTACGACCACCGCTCTGATACCAACTGAAAGGACCCGTTCATATACATTATAAACGATTCACAATAGTTGATTACATTGCGAGGTATTTGACCTCTATATGATATATTTTACAAACATTGCATTCGTTTTTAAAAGACAATCTTTCTTTACATAAAAAATTGACAGGCATGCATACCATTTCATAATATCCACTATCCAACTATAAATTGATTTAATAATAATCTTTGATAAACTCAATGACTTGAATGCAACGTTCTTTAAAATATGCTATGAAAGACTCCAAGTAATATCTTTAAAATGAGCAAATGCACAGCGGAAGATTTCTTTAACACCTGAGAATAAACATGCTTTAAAGTGTCAACCAAAAGGTTAGTGAGTTCATTAGTTTATCATAATCATTTATTTCCATCATTTTAATAGACCACAAGAATTTCATTTCCAGTTCTCATAAATATACGTCCCATGCATAGAGACAAAAATAATCATTCATATGGTGAACACCTGGTAACCGACATTAACTAGATACATATAAGAATATCCCCTATCATTCCAGGATCCTCCTTTGGACATGATATAATTTCGAAGTACTAAAGCATCCGGTACTTAGGATGAGGTTTGTTAGGCCCAATAGATCTATCTTTAGGATTCGCGTCAATTAGGGTGTCTGTTCCCTAATTCTTAGATTACCAGACTTTAATAAAAAGGGGCATATTCGATTTCGATAATTCAACCATAGAATGTAGTTTCAATTACTTGTGTCTATTTCGTCAAACATTTATAAAAGCGCATGTATTCTCAGTCCTAAAAATATAAAGGGTAAAAAGGTAAATGAAACTCACCATACTATATTTCGTAGTAAAAATACATATAACGTCATTGAACAAGTGCAAGGTTGGCCTCGGATTCACGAACGTATCAATATTGAGATTCAATATTGCAGGAAAGGTACGTAGACGCAACGGAGATGATAAACACTATATTGATCTCACGAGCATACCCATGAACCATACCCAATCACCTCCATAGCTATAACCCATAATTTCCTTAATCCAATCCCACTCGAAAAACAATTTCGAAATCACTCGGACAGCACTCTGACGTAATATTTTATGTATACTAATAATATCTTGAAATAATACGGAGTAAATATATATATGTAAATCGATTGAGAGAGTTTAGAGAAAAATATTTTCAAGTTTCTTATGAAATAATGAAACCTATTGAATTCTATTTATAATAGATTTTTGAATTATTAAAGTGAATTATTAAAGTATGAATTATTAAAGTAAATTATTAAAGTATGAATTATTAAAATGAATTATTAAAGTATGAATTATTAAAATAAATTATTAAAGTATGAATTATTAAAGTGAATTATTAAAGTATGAATTATTAAAGTGAATTATTAAAGTTAAAGTAAAGTAAAAATAAAGTAAAGGTAAAGTTTAAGTATAGTAAAAGTATAAAACTATGTACGTATAATACACGTATAAATATATATAATATTAATTTAAATCGTTTTATATATTTAATAAAATAAAATATAAATATCGTTATCTTTATCATACTGGTTAAGTAATGAGTTGTCAAAAGTGGTTCTAGATATTTATAAAAGTTATATACATTTTAATAATAAAGTTCTTTTTAAACTGAAAATGTTTTTGTACGTTTGAAACTAAATCAAATAAATATAATAATTTTGTTTTCCAAAACTAAATATATTTTTAAGAATCATTTTGTTTAAAGGTTAAAATAATGGAAATCGTTATATCATAAAATGTTTTAGAAAAGTAGAATCATATATATTCATAATAGGTTTCAAGTTTTTAAATTACAGTTTGTTGGTGAAGCATGGGATAAAGTTCAAAGGTTAAATAAACGTATGAAATCATCTTAATAAAAAATGTCGAGTTACATAACTTGTCGATATCCAACATCTAAGTTATTTACACTTCACGTTCTTACTTATAAATCACTTTACCATTTTCCGAATGTTGTCAAAAAGAATAGATTTCTTAAATCACAGTGGACCTCATAACATAGACCCGTAATCATATCATAATGTATCTGATAAATCAATCATTTGATATTATCTTCTAATTCCATCGATAAACATATTGAAACAAATACGTTCATGTAAAGTATTATATGTTTAATACTTTATTAATATTCTCAAGTTATAATATATATATACATATATATACATATTTATTTATATATAACGGTTCGTGAATCGTCGGAATTTGGTCGAGGTTATAATGAATGTATGAACACAATTTAAAATTCTTGAGATTTAACTTAACAAACTTTGCTTATCGTGTCGGAATAATATAAAGATAAAGTTTAAATTTGGTTGGAAATTTCCGGGTTGTCACAATAAGCATATGTAAAATAGTGAAGTGTGAAATGCAATAATTTTCCATGGTTGAGTATTATTTGGGTGGTAGTAATTGATTTTCGTACTAAGCAATTAAGTATAAACTTTAACGGGTAGGTACTACCCTAGATATAATTATAAAACGCTAATAAGAATAAAAGACTTTTATAATAATAACTAGTTCATATTATTAATAAGCTACGATGTACTAAAAATACACACTACATCTATAATATTCCATGTGAATAATTATTTTTTTCATTCTTATTGAAGATTATGGCGCGATTGAACCGAATGACGGAACAAGAAATCGAGGAACTCATCAATCAGCGAGTGAATGACCATATGTTATGGGTCGAGGCTGCAAGAGGTGCTGCAGTTAACCCAAATCCTCGTGTGGGATGCACCTACAAAACTTTTCAAGGTTGTAAGCCCTCATCATTCAGTGGAACAGAAGGACCGGTCGGTTTAACCCGATGGATCGAAAAGATTGAGTCTGTGTTTAAAATCAGTGGTTGTATTGAGAAGGACATGACCAAGTATGCATCGTGTACCCTACAAGATAGTGCACTCACGTGGTGGAAAAATTATATGAAGGCCGTAGGAGGAGATGTAGCTTATGATACTCCATGGGAAGAATTCAAAACAATGCTAATCAACGAGTATTGTCCAAGGAACGAGGTTAGGAAGTTGGAAGCTGAATTACGAAGCCTGAAAGTTGTTGGTACTGAACTCACCAACTACAATCAGCGATTCATGGAATTAGCTTTGCTATGTCCCGAATTGGTACCAACCGAAGAACGAAAGATAGAACTGTACAAAGATGGTTTGCCTAAAAATGTCAAGGCAAATGTTACAGCATCGAAACCCAAGACTATTCATGAAGCCATCACTATGGCAAACGAGTTAATGGACCAGATTATTCTGGATAAGAACACCGATGTCAAGACATCGGAAAACAAAAGAAAGTGGGAAGGTAATCATCAACAATCCAACAAGAAACAAGAAACCACGCAAGGTGCGGGTAGTGGTTCAAGCTCAGGTTACAAAGGACGAAATCCTTTATGTAACAGATGCCACAAACATCACTCTGGTTATTGTAATGTGGTGTGCAACAATTGTAATCGAAGGGGTCATCTTGCTGAAGATTGTAAGATTCCCGTTACAAATACAAATGGCACCAAGACTTCTGCCACCAATGCAAATAGAACTGCCTTGGCCACTGTTACTTGTTATGGGTGTGGGAAACAGGGTCATTTTAAGAGCCAGTGCCCGAATCCAGAGAAGAGTAACAGACCTGCACGTGGAAGAGCATTTATTATTAATGCTAGAGAGGCATGTGAAGACCCGGAGCTTGTTACGGGTACGTTTACCATTAATAACTTATCAGCATCTATTATATTTGATACTGGTGCCGATAGAAGTTATGTGTGTAGAGATTTTTACGCTAAATTGAATTGTTCCTCATTACCCCTAGATGCTAAGTACATGATTGAGTTAGCTAATGGTAAACTAATTAAAGACGATAAAATTTGCCGTGATTGTAAAATAAATTTAGCCGGAGAAACATTTAAAATTGATTTGATACCCGTAGAATTAGGAAGTTTTGATGTAATAGTCGGCATAGACTGGATGTCCAAAATAGGATCTGAAGTTATGTGTGCCAAGAAGGCAATTCGCATTCTTCGTAAGGATAAAACGCCAGTAATGATTTATGGAGAGAAGGGTAACTCAAAGCTAAAACTCATTAGCTGTTTGAAAGCCCAAAAGTGCTTGAAGAAAAGGTGCTATGCTATCTTAGCACATGTTAATAAAGTCGAAACGAAAGAAAAAAAGAAGTGCATCAACGACGTGCCTGTAGCAAAAGATTTTCCTGAAGTCTTTCCGGAAGAGTTGCCGGGATTACCTCCATTTAGGTCTGTAGAATTTCAAATAGATCTAGTACCAGGAGCTGCACCAGTGGCTCGTGCTCCATACAGACTTGCACCATCTGAGATGAAAGAGTTACAAAGCCAGTTACAAGAATTACTGGACCATGGTTTCATTCAACCGAGCACTTCACCGTGGGGAGCTCCGATTTTATTCGTCAAGAAGAAAGATGGATCCTTCCGAATGTGTAAAGATTACCGTGAATTAAATAAGTTAACTATCAAGAATCGGTATCCACTACCGAGAATTGACGACTTATTTGATCAACTGCAAGGATCATGTGTTTACTCGAAAATCGACCTAAGATCGGGCTATCATCAACTACGTGTCAAAGAAGAAGATATTTCGAAAACTGCTTTCCGGACACGCTACGGTCATTACGAATTTTTGGTCATGCCGTTTGGGTTGACGAATGCGCCAGCTGTATTCATGGACCTCATGAATCGAGTTTGTAGTCCGTATTTAGATAAGTTTGTTATCATTTTCATTGACGATATTCTCATCTATTCCAAGAATGAGCAAAAGTATGAGCAGCATTTAAGGTTGGTATTAGAATTGTTAAGAAAAGAACAGTAATACGCCAAATTTTTTAAATGTGCTTTTTGGTTGAAAGAAGTGCAATTTCTTGGCCACGTTGTTAGTAGCAAAGGAATTCAGGTTGATCCAGCTAAAATTGAGGCCATTGAAAAATGGGAGACTCCTAAGACACCAACACAAATACGTCAATTTTTGGGCCTAGCCGGTTATTATAGAAGGTTTATTCAAGATTTTTCCCGAATAGCTAAACCATTGACAGCGTTAACACAAAAAGGGAAGAAGTACGAATGGACCTCTGACAGGAGAGTGCATTTCAATTACTGAAGAAGAAGTTGACTACGGCGCCTATTTTATCGTTACCTGAAGGGAACGATGATTTTGAGATATATTGTGACGCTTCGCGACAAGGTTTTGGTTGCGTCCTTATGCAACGAAAGAAAGTTATTGCGTACGCATCCCGACAATTGAAGATTCACGAGCAAAATTATACAACGCATGATCTAGAACTGGGAGCAGTAGTGTTTGCATTGAAGATATGGAGACACTACTTATATGGGGTTAAATGCACTGTGTTTACCGATCATAAAAGCCTTCAACATATTTTCAATCAGAAACAGCTAAACATGAGGCAACGTAGGTGGGTCGAGCTGATAAACGACTATGATTGTGAGATTCGCTATCATCCCGGAAAAGCGAATGTAGTGGCCGACGCTCTAAGTAGAAAGGAACGAGAGCCAATTCGAGTACTAGCGATGAACATAAAAATTCGCATGAATCTCAACTCACAAATCAAAGAGGCTCAACGAGAAGCTCTTACTAAGGAAAACATAGGAAATGAAATAATGAAGAAGTATGAGAAGCAACTCGTTATACGGGAAGACGAAATTCGATGTTTTGCAAAACGTATTTGGATACCAAAGTTGGGTGGATTAAGGAAGTTGATATTGAACGAGGCACATAAAACAAGATACTCGATACATCCTGGAGTTGGAAAGATGTATCAAGATCTTAAGACGCATTATTGGTGGCCTAATTTAAAGATAAACGTTGCAACATATGTCGGAGAATGTTTAACTTGTTCCAAAGTCAAAGCAGAACACCAGAAGCCGTCAGGGTTACTTCAATAACTAGAAATCTCAGAATGGAAGTGGGACGGTATTACCATGGATTTTATCACGAAGTTACCCAAGAATGCATGGGGTTATGACACCATTTGGGTAATAGTTGATCGTCTCACCAAATCTGCACATTTCTTGCCTATAAAAGAAACGGATAGAATGGAGAAACTATTACGATTATACATAAAGAAAATTGTTTCAAGGCATGGAATACCTATTTCCATTATATCCGATCGTGATAGTAGATTTACATCAAAGTTCTGGCAATCACTACAGGAGGCCCTGGGAACTCGTTTGGATATGAGCACCGCATATCATCCGCAAACTGACGGGCAGAGTGAAAGAACAATTTAGACTCTTGAAGACATGCTCAGGGCATGTGTGATTGATTTTGGAAATGGATGGGATAAATATCTACCATTAGCAGAATTCTCGTATAATAATAGTTATCATACGAGCATTAAAGCTGCACCATTCGAAGCACTATATGGAAGGAAGTGTAGATCCCCTATCTGTTGGAATGAAGTAGGAGATCGACGATTAACTGGTCCCGAGATCATACATGAAACTACTGAGAAGATAGTACAAATCAAGGAGAGATTGAAAACAGCCCGTAGTCGCCAAAATAGCTACGCCGATGTCAGAAGGAAACCATTAGAGTTTCAGATCGGTGACATGGTTATGCTAAAGGTGTCACCTTGGAAAGGTGTAATACGTTTCGGTAAAAGGGGTAAACTGAACCCAAGGTATGTAGGCCCGTTCAAGATCATCGAACGCATTGGATCGGTAGCTTATCGACTTGAGTTGCCACAACAACTCACCGGAGTACATAATACGTTTCACGTTTCAAACCTTAAGAAGTGTCTTACAAAGGAAGACCTCACCATTCCTCTTGAAGAAATCCAAGTCGACGAGAAACTACAATTCATAGAAGAACCAGTCGAAATCATGGACCGTGAAGTTAAACAACTCAAGCAGAGCAACATACCAATCGTTAAGGTTTGTTGGAATGCTCGAAGGGGTCCCAAGTTTACTTGGGAACGAGAGGATCGGATGAAACAAAAGTACCCACATTTGTTTCCCGAGAACGCAAAATAGGTACAACTTTAAAATTTCGGGACGAAATTTATTTAACGGGTAGGTACTGTAACGACCAGGATTTTTTCCGATCATTTTATACATATGAGATTAATATTTACATAAATTAAACATTACCAACATGATAAGCAATCCAAATTGTTGAGTCTTGTGTTTTTGAAAAGAGTTTTACACAACATTTGACCGTCCAATTTGACCGATGATATCACGAACTATATAACATACGATAATTATACGATTGTGTACATATATGTATTTATACATATTTAACATGATCTAAGGATGGTTTAACATATCATTTTGTACTAATAACAATGAGTTATAAGTATACTTTGAGACTACTAACTTAAGTTTTCAAAACGGTAACTATACGTAACATTCTTTGACATATATACCTATAACCTATAATGCTTATACAAGTATCGTATGGATACATATTTAATCACTTTTAAAGGGCTTAAATACATAAAACAATATAAGTATATTCACAAAATATAGTTATATTTGAATTCTCGTTCCATTTCCTCAAGATTTCTACACGTATACTTAGGGTATATGTACCTGTATTATACGCAGCTTCTAAATATATTTACTATTGGTATATACCAATAGAAAATACCAATGATCAGCCATGAATGATTAAAAGACATGATAGCAACTTGTGGGAACCATCCTTTGTCATTAATCAAGACTTATGAACTAAAAATCAAAACATAAAATCTATATATATACATGCATATATCACGCCATATATACACATACATACATTTTCATATCAATTTTCTTCAAGCTAGATTATCTCTAAACTCTCTTATCTTCAACCTTCAAGAGTTCTTCAAAGTCTTCATAAGTTTCTAGCTCCATAATCAAGGTAAAACTATGTTTAAACTTTGATTCAATTCATGTAAGTTAATTATCTTAAATCAAGATATAAACTTACTTACAACCTTTGTTTTTTTCATGATTTCACTTCTTAATCTTCCAAGTCATCAAGAAAAAGTTCATATCTTGTTTATTCAGTAACTTTCTTCATCATACTTAAGGTATAACCTTTGTTCATCATCTTGTTCAATTATAATTATCTTATTAAGAATATACAAATCATAACAACAAGAACATAGTTTGAATGATTTCAAACTTGTTTGCAAATAATGATACCGCAACCTGCATGCGCACCTCATATGCATGCGGGCGCTTACTTGTGTGCGGTATGCGGTATGCGGATTGTATCTGATTCCTTTGTTCCCGGTACGGCGGTTGCTTAGCTGTCAAGTAAATATCTTTTCCATAATTATATCCGTGATTCGGGGGAGTCAGTTATGGATGAGATTAACGTGATCTGGGACGGTTCTAGAATTAGGGTTTGCCTATAAATACAACCCTAATCATCATTTACCAGACACGGCATATTACGTAACTATCACACACAAGATACATTACGCAAAACAACATCATTCAGCATCTCTTCAAGGTTAACAGGTTAGTCTTTCGTAAGCTAGTACCTACGACCTTATTTGGGGCCTCTTGATCGACGACCATTATCAGAGGTGGACTTAATCACTTGGCCACCCCGCCGACATCATCATGTCGGCCAGGGTTATTCACGGTAGCTGGACCGGAGAGCCACGTTCTAAGATCCTTAAACCCCTCCTTATGTATTGAGCAGGCATATTAAACCCCACGGTTAAAATATGCATGATCAAGTGGTGCTTTCATTGAGAGTCGAATTAATTCAAGACTGTTTAATTGCTTTTTCTTTTAAGGTTTTGAATTTTATGACTCGTTATTTACAAAATTTTTGAATTTTTTCTTTAACAGTATCATGACTTTCGAGGAATCATCGGAACATACCCAAACAGATGTTCAGAACGCACCGTCTGGTAGTCAACATACACCGGTTATGACTACTGGAACCGCTATTCAGGCGGGGTACACGATATACCCTCCACCTATATCCGGCGAACCTTTTCAGAGGTACAAGCCGATATATTCAGACGGGGTCACACCGCCAAGAGCAAACTCACCAGTCACAACCACGCGGCTGGACTTTTCGTCAGTGGATCCAAGGGTCATCTTTGCAGGCACTAGCGGTGGAACAACGGGGCCGCATGTGGTTTGCTGCGGCCAGGTACCTATTTACAGTACCACTGTTTCAATACCTCTGCATACGCAGAGCATTCAGCAGAATTCGTCATTTACACCGTTGTAACCTTGGCAACCACCGCGCCCAGTTTCACAATTTTTAACTCCTGCGGATGCGCAGGCGTTACTTAATAGTTGGGGATTTGGTGTCATCCCAGATGCAAACTCTCATTGGGCGCCGATAACAGCGCAGCAGCAAAGCACAGCGCATACAGTTGGGCTTTTAAGTGTGTATCCTCAAGTTTCGTAGATATCTGCGCCACAGGTTTCGCTTCCTTTACAGCCACCTATGTACTCTGCATCTTCAAGTTATCCCTCTTTTCCAACGCAGCAGCCTTGGTTATATCCGCAGACGCAGGGTCAACCTTGGCAAAATGTTCAAGGGCAGGCAAATCTTGCAAGTCAATTCATGCAGGCCGCACCTCCTGATATGGTTCACTTATTTTCAAAACCTGACTTTGTTCAGGACATGATGAAGCGTTTCTTTGCAAACTTGAAAGGGGATCCTGTTAAACCACCCTTCGAGCTACCGACTACCTTTGACAAGTTTCCTCCGCATATATCCGCATACCCGTTTCCATCAGCACCAAAGATACCTAGCACGTTGGGTACTTACTGAAATGTCCCGTTCTTATTGATTAAAAACGTTCCATATTAATTGATTTCGTTGCGAGGTTTTGACCTCTATATGAGACGTTTTTCAAAGACTGCATTCATTTTTAAACAAACCATAACCTTTATTTCATCAATAAAGGTTTAAAAAGCTTTACGTAGATTTTCAAATAATGATAATCTAATATATCCTGTTTACACACGACCATTACATAATGGTTTACAATACAAATATGTTACAACAAAATAAGTTTCTTGAATGCAGTTTTTACACAATATCATACAAGCATGGACTCCAAATCTTGTCCTTATTTAAGTATGCGACAGCGGAAGCTCTTAATAATCACCTGAGAATAAACATGCTTAAAACGTCAACAAAAATGTTGGTGAGTTATAGGTTTAACCTATATATATCAAATCGTAACAATAGACCACAAGATTTCATATTTCAATACACATCCCATACATAGAGATAAAAATCATTCATATGGTGAACACCTGGTAATCGACAATAACAAGATGCATATATAAGAATATCCCCATCATTCCGGGACACCCTTCGGATATGATATAAATTTCGAAGTACTAAAGCATCCGGTACTTTGGATGGGGTTTGTTAGGCCCAATAGATCTATCTTTAGGATTCGCATCAATTAGGGTGTCTGTTCCCTAATTCTTAGATTACCAGACTTAATAAAAAGGGGCATATTCGATTTCGATAATTCAACCATAGAATGTAGTTTCACGTACTTGTGTCTATTTTGTAAATCATTTATAAAACCTGCATGTATTCTCATCCCAAAAATATTAGATTTTAAAAGTGGGACTATAACTCACTTTCACAGATTTTTACTTCGTCGGGAAGTAAGATTTGGCCACTGGTTGATTCACGAACCTATAACAATATATACATATATATCAAAGTATGTTCAAAATATATTTACAACACTTTTAATATATTTTGATGTTTTAAGTTTATTAAGTCAGCTGTCCTCGTTAGTAACCTACAACTAGTTGTCCACAGTTAGATGTACAGAAATAAATCGATAAATATTATCTTGAATCAATCCACGACCCAGTGTATACGTATCTCAGTATTGATCACAACTCAAACTATATATATTTTGGAATCAACCTCAACCCTGTATAGCTAACTCCAACATTCACATATAGAGTGTCTATGGTTGTTCCGAAATATATATAGATGTGTCGACATGATAGGTCGAAACATTGTATACGTGTCTATGGTATCTCAAGATTACATAATATACAATACAAGTTGATTAAGTTATGGTTGGAATAGATTTGTTACCAATTTTCACGTAGCTAAAATGAGAAAAATTATTCAATCTTGTTTTACCCATAACTTCTTCATTTTAAATCCGTTTTGAGTGAATCAAATTGCTATGGTTTCATATTGAACTCTATTTTATGAATCTAAACAGAAAAGTATAGGTTTATAGTCGGAAAAATAAGTTACAAGTCGTTTTTGTAAAGGTAGTCATTTCAGTCGAAAGAACGACGTCTAGATGACCATTTTAGAAAACATACTTCCACTTTGAGTTTAATCATAATTTTTGGATATAGTTTCATGTTCATAATAAAAATCATTTTCTCAGAATAACAACTTTTAAATCAAAGTTTATCATAGTTTTTAATTAACTAACCCAAAACAGCCCGCGGTGTTACTACGACGGCGTAAATCCGGTTTTACGGTGTTTTTCGTGTTTCCAGGTTTTAAATCATTAAGTTAGCATATCATATAGATATAGAACATGTGTTTAGTTGATTTTAAAAGTCAAGTTAGAAGGATTAACTTTTGTTTGCGAACAAGTTTAGAATTAACTAAACTATGTTCTAGTGATTACAAGTTTAAACCTTCGAATAAGATAGCTTTATATGTATGAATCGAATGATGTTATGAACATCATTACTACCTTAAGTTCCTTGGATGAACCTACTGGAAAAGAGAAAAATGGATCTAGCTTCAATGGATCCTTGGATGGCTCAAAGTTCTTGAAGCAAAATCATGACACGAAAACAAGTTCAAGTAAGATCATCACTTGAAATAAGATTGTTATAGTTATAGAAATTGAACCAAAGTTTGAATATGATTATTACCTTGTATTAGAATGATAACCTACTGTAAGAAACAAAGATTTCTTGAGGTTGGATGATCACCTTACAAGATTGGAAGTGAGCTAGCAAACTTGAAAGTATTCTTGATTTTATGAAACTAGAACTTTTGGAATTTATGAAGAACACTTAGAACTTGAAGATAGAACTTGAGAGAGTTCAATTAGATGAAGAAAATTGAAGAATGAAAGTGTTTGTAGGTGTTTTTGGTCGTTGGTGTATGGATTAGATATAAAGGATATGTAATTTTGTTTTCATGTAAATAAGTCATGAATGATTACTCATATTTTTGTAATCTTATGAGATATTTCATGCTAGTTGCCAAATGATGGTTCCCACATGTGTTAGGTGACTCACATGGGCTGCTAAGAGCTGATCATTGGAGTGTATATACCAATAGTACATACATCTAAAAGCTGTGTATTGTACGAGTACGAATACGGGTGCATACGAGTAGAATTGTTGATGAAACTGAACGAGGATGTAATTGTAAGCATTTTTGTTAAGTAGAAGTATTTTGATAAGTGTATTGAAGTCTTTCAAAAGTGTATAAATACATATTAAAACACTACATGTATATACATTTTAACTGAGTCGTTAAGTCATCGTTAGTCGTTACATGTAAGTGTTGTTTTGAAACCTTTAGGTTAACGATCTTGTTAAATGTTGTTAACCCAATGTTTATAATATCAAAAGAGATTTTAAATTATTATATTATCATGATATTATGATGTACGAATATCTCTTAATATGATATATATACATTAAATGTCGTTACAACGATAAACGTTACATATATGTCTCGTTTCAAAATCATTAAGTTAGTAGTCTTATTTTTACATATGTAGTTCATTGTTAATATAATTAATGATATGTTTACTTATCATAATATCATGTTAACTATATATATAACCATATATATGTCATCATATAGTTTTTTTACAAGTTTTAACGTTCGTGAATCACCGGTCAACTTGGGTGGTCAATTGTCTATATGAAACATATTTCAATTAATCAAGTCTTAACAAGTTTGATTGCTTAACATGTTGGAAATATTTAATCATGTAAATATCAATCTCAATTAATATATATAAACATGGAAAAGTTCGGGTCACTACAGTACCTACCCGTTAAATAAATTTCGTCCCGAAATTTTAAGCTGTTGAAGGTGTTGACGAATCTTCTGGAAATAGATGCGGGTATTTCTTCTTCATCTGATCTTCACTCTCCCAGGTGAACTCGGGTCCTCTACGAGCATTCCATCGAACCTTAACAATTGGTATCTTGTTTTGCTTAAGTCTTTTAACCTCACGATCCATTATTTCGACGGGTTCTTCGATGAATTGGAGTTTTTCGTTGATTTGGATTTCATCTAACGGAATAGTGAGATCTTCTTTAGCAAAACATTTCTTCAAATTCGAGACGTGGAAAGTGTTATGTACAGCCGCGAGTTGTTGAGGTAACTCAAGTCGGTAAGCTACTGGTCCGACACGATTAATAATCTTGAATGGTCCAATATACCTTGGATTTAATTTCCCTCGTTTACCAAATCGAACAACGCCTTTCCAAGGTGAAACTTTAAGCATGACCATCTCTCCAATTTCAAATTCTATATCTTTTCTTTTAATGTCAGCGTAGCTCTTTTGTCGACTTTGGGCGGTTTTCAACCGTTGTTGAATTTGGATGATCTTCTCGGTAGTTTCTTGTATAATCTCCGGACCCGTAATCTGTCTATCCCCCACCTCACTCCAACAAATCGGAGACCTGCACTTTCTACCATAAAGTGCTTCAAACGGCGCCATCTCAATGCTCGAATGGTAGCTGTTGTTGTAGGAAAATTCTGCTAACGGTAGATGTCGATCCCAACTGTTTCCGAAATCAATAACACATGCTCGTAGCATGTCTTCAAGCGTTTGTATCGTCCTTTCGCTCTGCCCATCAGTTTGTGGATGATAGGCAGTACTCATGTCTAGACGAGTTCCTAATGCTTGCTGTAATGTCTGCCAGAATCTTGAAATAAATCTGCCATCCCTATCAGAGATAATAGAGATTGGTATTCCATGTCTGGAGACGACTTCCTTCAAATACAGTCGTGCTAACTTCTCCATCTTGTCATCTTCTCTTATTGGTAGGAAATGTGCTGATTTGGTGAGACGATCAACTATTACCCAAATAGTATCAAAACCACTTGCAGTCCTTGGCAATTTAGTGATGAAATCCATGGTAATGTTTTCCCATTTCCATTCCGGGATTTCGGGTTGTTGAAGTAGACCTGATGGTTTCTGATGCTCAGCTTTGACCTTAGAACACGTCAAACATTCTCCTACGTATTTAGCAACATCGGCTTTCATACCCGGCCACCAAAAATGTTTCTTGAGATCCTTGTACATCTTCCCCGTTCCAGGATGTATTGAGTATCTGGTTTTATGAGCTTCTCTAAGTACCATTTCTCTCATATCTCCAAATTTTGGTACCCAAATCCTTTCAGCCCTATACCGGGTTCCGTCTTCCCGAATATTAAGATGCTTCTCCGATCCTTTGGGTATTTCATCCTTTAAATTTCCTTCTTTTAAAACTCCTTGTTGCACCTCCTTTATTTGAGTAGTAATGTTATTATGAATCATTATATTCATAGATTTTACTCGAATGGGTTCTCTGTCCTTCCTGCTCAAGGCATCGGCTACCACATTTGCCTTCCCCGGGTGGTAACGAATCTCAAAGTCGTAATCATTCAATAATTCAATCCACCTACGCTGCCTCATATTCAGTTGTTTCTGATTAAATATGTGTTGAAGACTTTTGTGGTCGGTATATATAATACTTTTGACCCCATATAAGTAGTGCCTCCAAGTCTTTAATGCAAAAACAACCGCGCCTAATTCCAAATCATGCGTCGTATAATTTTGTTCGTGAATCTTCAATTGTCTAGACGCATAAGCAATCACCTTCGTTCGTTGCATTAATACACAACCGAGACCTTGCTTTGATGCATCACAATAAATCACAAAATCATCATTCCCTTCAGGCAATGACAATATAGGTGCCGTAGTTAGCTTTTTCTTCAATAACTGAAACGCTTTCTCTTGTTCATCATTCCATTCAAATTTCTTCCCTTTATGCGTTAATGCAGTCAAGGGTTTTGCTATTCTGGAAAAGTCTTGGATGAACCTTCTGTAGTAACCAGCTAGTCCTAAAAACTGGCGTATGTGTTTCGGAGTTTTCGGGGTTTCCCACTTTTCAACAGTTTCTATCTTTGCCGGATCCACCTTAATACCTTCTTTGTTCACTATGTGACCGAGGAATTGAACTTCTTCCAACCAAAATGCACACTTTGAAAACTTAGCGTACAATTCTTCTTTCCTCAATACTTCTAACACCTTTCTCAAATGTTCACCGTATTCTTGGTCATTCTTTGAGTAAATAAGTATGTCATCAATGAAAACAATGACAAACTTGTCAAGGTATGGTCCACACACTCGGTTCATAAGGTCCATGAACACAGCTGGTGCATTAGTTAAACCAAACGGCATGACCATAAACTCGTAATGACCGTAACGTGTTCTGAAAGCAGTCTTTGGAATATCATCTTCTTTCACCCGCATTTGATGATACCCGGAACGTAAGTCAATCTTTGAATAAATAGACGAGCCTTGTAGTTGATCAAATAAGTCATCGATTCTCGGTAGTGGGTAGCGGTTCTTGATGGTAAGTTTGTTCAACTCTCGGTAGTCGATACATAACCTGAATGTACCATCTTTCTTCTTGACAAACAAAACAGGAGCTCCCCACGGTGATGTGCTTGGTCGAATGAAACCACGCTCTAAAAGTTCTTGTAATTGGCTTTGTAGTTCTTTCATCTCGCTGGGTGCGAGTCTGTAAGGAGCACGAGCTATTGGTGCAGCTCCTGGTACAAGATCTATTTGAAATTCAACGGATCGATGTGGGGGTAATCCCGGTAATTCTTTCGGAAATACATCAGGAAATTCTTTTGCGACGGGAACATCATTGATGCTCTTTTCTTCAGTTTGTACTTTCTCGACGTGTGCTAGAACAGCATAGCAACCTTTTCTTATTAGTTTTTGTGCCTTCAAATTACTAATAAGATGTAGCTTCGTGTTGCCCTTTTCTCCGTACACCATTAAGGGTTTTACTTTTTCTCGTATAATGCGAATTGCATTTTTGTAACAAACGATCTCCGCTTTCACTTCTTTCAACCAGTCCATACCGATTATCACATCAAAACTCCCTAACTCTACTGGTATCAAATCAATCTTAAATGTTTCGCTAACCAGTTTAATTTCTCGATTCCGACATATATTATCTGCTGAAATTAATTTACCATTTGCTAATTCGAGTAAAAATTTACTATCCAAAGGCGTCAATGGACAACTTAATTTAGCACAAAAATCTCTACTCATATAGCTTCTATCCGCACCCGAATCAAATAAAACGTAAGCAGATTTATTGTCAATAAGAAACGTACCCGTAACAAGCTCCGGGTCTTCCTGTGCCTCTACCGCATTAATATTGAAAACTCTTCCACGGCCTTGTCCATTCGTGTTCTCCTGGTTCGGGCAATTTCTAATAATGTGGCCTGGTTTTCCACATTTATAACAAACTACATTGGCATAACTTGCTCCGACACTACTTGCTCCGCCATTACTCGTTCCGGCACCATTTGTTCCTTTCGTTCTATTAACCCCTGGTCCGTAGACCTCACACTTCGCCGCGCTATGACCATTTCTTTTACACTTGTTGCAAAATTTGGTGCAGAACCCCGAGTGATTCTTTTCACACCTTTGGCATAGCTGCTTCTGATTGTTGTTGTTGTTGCGGTTATTATTGTTGTTGGGATGATTGTTGTAGTTGCTGTTGTTGTTGTTGTTGGGCTGTTTGTTGTAGTTGCGATTGAGGTTGCGATTGTTGGGATAATTGTTGCGATTATTGTTGTAATTGCTGTTGTTATTGTATTGGTGATTCTTATCACCGTTTTCCTCCCACTTTCTTTTGACTTGCTTTACATTGGCCTCTTCAGCAGTCTGTTCTTTAATTCTTTCTTCAATTTGGTTCACGAGTTTGTGAGCCATTCTACATGCCTGTTGTATGGAGGCGGGCTCGTGTGAACTTATATCTTCTTGGATTCTTTCCGGTAATCCTTTCACAAACGCGTCGATCTTCTCTTCCTCATCTTCGAATGCTCCCGGACACAATAGGCACAATTCTGTGAATCGTCTTTCGTACGTGGTAATATCAAATCCTTGGGTTCGTAACCCTCTAAGTTCTGTCTTGAGCTTATTGACCTCGGTTCTGGGACGGTACTTCTCGTTCATCAAGTGCTTGAATGCTGACCATGGTAGTGCGTACGCATCATCTTGTCCCACTTGCTCTAGATAGGTATTCCACCATGTTAACGCAGAACCTGTGAAGGTATGCGTAGCGTACTTCACTTTGTCCTCTTCAGTACACTTACTTATGGCAAACACCGATTCAACCTTCTCGGTCCACCGTTTCAATCCGATCGGTCCTTCGGTTCCATCAAATTCCAAAGGTTTGCAGGCAGTGAATTCTTTGTAGGTGCATCCTACACGATTTCCTGTACTGCTAGATCCAAGGTTATTGTTGGTATGTAGCGCAGCCTGTACTGCGGCTATGTTTGAAGCTAGAAAAGTACGGAATTCCTCTTCATTCATATTCACGGTGTGTCGAGTAGTCGGTGCCATTTCCTTCAAAATAGTTAAATGGAACAAGTTAATCATACAGAATATTAAGAGTAGTTAATAGTATTTCGTAGCATAATATGAACTCATTTATAAAAGCTTTTTCTTCATATTAGCGTTTTATAAGTTTAAATTCGGGTAGTACCTACCCGTTAAGTTCATACTTAGTAGCTAATATACAATTCAACTACTACAATTCTATATGAAAAACTGATTATAATAATATTTCGCGTTCAAACTTTTATACAATATTTTACAAACTTACAATACCGCTTATTTTACATAAAGCATGAAATATAGCACACAATAACTTTGATACAAGATAGTTGTGAAGACAATTCTAGCTAGTACACAAGTCGTTCAGCAAAGGCAATAAATACACGTAATTCATACGTCCAGAAACAAGTCATGCATTCTGGTTTTACTAGGACTACTTCCCATCCTTGGTCTTGTGCAACATAACCGTTATGGCCGTTGATAAGACAGCGTGTTGTAACGTCATCAAAGGGACGAGGGTTACGTAATGTCCAACAGTCCCGTAACAATCTAAAAACCTCATTTCTTACCCCAATTACCGACTCCGTCACTTGTGGAAATGTTTTGTTTAATAGTTGTAGCCCGATGTTCTTGTTCTCACTTTGGTGAGAAGCGAACATTACTAATCCATAAGCATAACATGCTTCTTTATGTTGCATGTTAGCCGCTTTTTCTAAATCACGAAGTCCAATATTCGGATATATTGAGTCAAAATAATTTCTTAACCCGTTGCGTAAAATAGCATTTGGGTTCCCCGCAATATATGCGTCAAAGTAAACACATCGTAACTTATGGGTTTCCCAATGTGATATCCCCCATCTTTCAAACGAAAGTCTCTTATAAACCAAGACATTCTTGGAACGTTCTTCGAATGTCTTACAAACTGATCTCGCCTTAAATAGTTGTGCCGAAGAATTCTGGCCGACTCTAGACAAGATTTCATCAATCATGTCTCCGGGTAGGTCTCTTAAAATATTGGGTTGTCTATCCATTTTGTGTTTTTAAACTGTAAAATAGACAAGAGTTAGATTCATAAAAAAAATACTTATTAATACAAGCAATTTTTACATATATCATAAAGCATAAGAACACTATATTCCATATATTACACCACACGAATACAACTATCTTATTCCGACTCGCTCGTTTCTTCTTCTTCAGTTTTGGTTCGTTTTTCCAAGTTTCTAGGGATATATGATGTTCCCCTAATACGAGCCGTCGTTGTCCACATTGGTTTAGAAAAACCTGGTGGTTTAGAGGTTCCCGGGTCATTGTTACAACTTAAGGACTTCGGGGGTTGACGATACATATAAAGTTCATCGGGGTTGGAATTAGATTTCTCTATTTTTATGCCCTTTTCCTTATTATTTTCTTTTGCCTTTTTAAATTCAGTTGGGGTAATTTCTACAACATCATCGGAATTCTCGTCGGAATCCGATTCATCGGAGAATTGGTAATCCTCCCAATATTTTGCTTCCTTGGCGGAAACACCATTGACCATAATTAACTTTGGTCGGTTGGTTGAGGATTTTCTTTTACTTAACCGTTTTATTATTTCCCCCACCGGTTCTATTTCTTCATCCGGTTCCGATTCTTCTTCCGGTTCCGATTCTTCTTCTGGTTCCGACTCTTCTTCCGGTTCCTCTTCGGGAACTTGTGAATCAGTCCACAAATCATTCCAATTTACATTTGACTCTTCATTATTATTAGGTGAGTCAATGGGACTTGTTCTAGAGGTAGACATCTATCACATAATATCAAACACGTTAAGAGATTAATATATCACATAATATTCATATGTTAAAAATATATAATTTCCAACAAAAATGTTAAGCAATCATTTTTAAAGAAAACACGGTCGAAGTCCAGACTCACTAATGCATCCTAACAAACTCGATAAGACACACTAATGCAAATTTTCTGGTTCTCTAAGACCAACGCTCTGATACCAACTGAAATGTCCCGTTCTTATTGATTAAAAACGTTCCATATTAATTGATTTCGTTGCGAGGTTTTGACCTCTATATGAGACGTTTTTCAAAGACTGCATTCATTTTTAAACAAACCATAACCTTTATTTCATCAATAAAGGTTTAAAAAGCTTTACGTAGATTTTCAAATAATGATAATCTAATATATCCTGTTTACACACGACCATTACATAATGGTTTACAATACAAATATGTTACAACAAAATAAGTTTCTTGAATGCAGTTTTTACACAATATCATACAAGCATGGACTCCAAATCTTGTCCTTATTTAAGTATGCGACAGCGGAAGCTCTTAATAATCACCTGAGAATAAACATGCTTAAAACATCAACAAAAATGTTGGTGAGTTATAGGTTTAACCTATATATATCAAATCGTAACAATAGACCACAAGATTTCATATTTCAATACACATCCCATACATAGAGATAAAAATCATTCATATGGTGAACACCTGGTAATCGACAATAACAAGATGCATATATAAGAATATCCCCATCATTCCGGGACACCCTTCGGATATGATATAAATTTCGAAGTACTAAAGCATCCGGTACTTTGGATGGGGTTTGTTAGGCCCAATAGATCTATCTTTAGGATTCGCGTCAATTAGGGTGTCTGTTCCCTAATTCTTAGATTACCAGACTTAATAAAAAGGGGCATATTCGATTTCGATAATTCAACCATAGAATGTAGTTTCACGTACTTGTGTCTATTTTGTAAATCATTTATAAAACCTGCATGTATTCTCATCCCAAAAATATTAGATTTTAAAAGTGGGACTATAACTCACTTTCACAGATTTTTACTTCGTCGGGAAGTAAGATTTGGCCACTGGTTGATTCACGAACCTATAACAATATATACATATATATCAAAGTATGTTCAAAATATATTTACAACACTTTTAATATATTTTGATGTTTTAAGTTTATTAAGTCAGCTGTCCTCGTTAGTAACCTACAACTAGTTGTCCACAGTTAGATGTACAGAAATAAATCGATAAATATTATCTTGAATCAATCCACGACCCAGTGTATACGTATCTCAGTATTGATCACAACTCAAACTATATATATTTTGGAATCAACCTCAACCCTGTATAGCTAACTCCAACATTCACATATAGAGTGTCTATGGTTGTTCCGAAATATATATAGATGTGTCGACATGATAGGTCGAAACATTGTATACGTGTCTATGGTATCTCAAGATTACATAATATACAATACAAGTTGATTAAGTTATGGTTGGAATAGATTTGTTACCAATTTTCACGTAGCTAAAATGAGAAAAATTATTCAATCTTGTTTTACCCATAACTTCTTCATTTTAAATCCGTTTTGAGTGAATCAAATTGCTATGGTTTCATATTGAACTCTATTTTATGAATCTAAACAGAAAAGTATAGGTTTATAGTCGGAAAAATAAGTTACAAGTCGTTTTTGTAAAGGTAGTCATTTCAGTCGAAAGAACGACGTCTAGATGACCATTTTAGAAAACATACTTCCACTTTGAGTTTAATCATAATTTTTGGATATAGTTTCATGTTCATAATAAAAATCATTTTCTCAGAATAACAACTTTTAAATCAAAGTTTATCATAGTTTTTAATTAACTAACCCAAAACAGCCCGCGGTGTTACTACGACGGCGTAAATCCGGTTTTACGGTGTTTTTCGTGTTTCCAGGTTTTAAATCATTAAGTTAGCATATCATATAGATATAGAACATGTGTTTAGTTGATTTTAAAAGTCAAGTTAGAAGGATTAACTTTTGTTTGCGAACAAGTTTAGAATTAACTAAACTATGTTCTAGTGATTACAAGTTTAAACCTTCGAATAAGATAGCTTTATATGTATGAATCGAATGATGTTATGAACATCATTACTACCTTAAGTTCCTTGGATGAACCTACTGGAAAAGAGAAAAATGGATCTAGCTTCAATGGATCCTTGGATGGCTCAAAGTTCTTGAAGCAAAATCATGACACGAAAACAAGTTCAAGTAAGATCATCACTTGAAATAAGATTGTTATAGTTATAGAAATTGAACCAAAGTTTGAATATGATTATTACCTTGTATTAGAATGATAACCTACTGTAAGAAACAAAGATTTCTTGAGGTTGGATGATCACCTTACAAGATTGGAAGTGAGCTAGCAAACTTGAAAGTATTCTTGATTTTATGAAACTAGAACTTTTGGAATTTATGAAGAACACTTAGAACTTGAAGATAGAACTTGAGAGAGTTCAATTAGATGAAGAAAATTGAAGAATGAAAGTGTTTGTAGGTGTTTTTGGTCGTTGGTGTATGGATTAGATATAAAGGATATGTAATTTTGTTTTCATGTAAATAAGTCATGAATGATTACTCATATTTTTGTAATCTTATGAGATATTTCATGCTAGTTGCCAAATGATGGTTCCCACATGTGTTAGGTGACTCACATGGGCTGCTAAGAGCTGATCATTGGAGTGTATATACCAATAGTACATACATCTAAAAGCTGTGTATTGTACGAGTACGAATACGGGTGCATACGAGTAGAATTGTTGATGAAACTGAACGAGGATGTAATTGTAAGCATTTTTGTTAAGTAGAAGTATTTTGATAAGTGTATTGAAGTCTTTCAAAAGTGTATAAATACATATTAAAACACTACATGTATATACATTTTAACTGAGTCGTTAAGTCATCGTTAGTCGTTACATGTAAGTGTTGTTTTGAAACCTTTAGGTTAACGATCTTGTTAAATGTTGTTAACCCAATGTTTATAATATCAAAAGAGATTTTAAATTATTATATTATCATGATATTATGATGTACGAATATCTCTTAATATGATATATATACATTAAATGTCGTTACAACGATAAACGTTACATATATGTCTCGTTTCAAAATCATTAAGTTAGTAGTCTTATTTTTACATATGTAGTTCATTGTTAATATAATTAATGATATGTTTACTTATCATAATATCATGTTAACTATATATATAACCATATATATGTCATCATATAGTTTTTTTACAAGTTTTAACGTTCGTGAATCACCGGTCAACTTGGGTGGTCAATTGTCTATATGAAACATATTTCAATTAATCAAGTCTTAACAAGTTTGATTGCTTAACATGTTGGAAATATTTAATCATGTAAATATCAATCTCAATTAATATATATAAACATGGAAAAGTTCGGGTCACTACACTTACAATGGCCTGACCGATCCAGATGATTTTTTACAGCGTTTCGAAGGCGCAATGCGCACTCAAGGCTGGGTGGATCCGGTTGCGTGTCAGATATTTCCTATGACACTACAGGGTATTGCTCGTGAGTGGTTTAATAAGTTGCCGGCGGGTAGTATTGCCGGGTTTATGGATCTGCGGACAAAGTTTTTGCTGCAATATCAGAATCAGAGACCACGCAAGCGCACTCACATTGAATGCCATGACATCGTGCAGAAGTCCAAGGAATCTTTGGGCGAATTTCTCACAAGGTATACTAATGAGTGCCTGCGTATACCAGATCTCAAACCAGAGCAACAGATTTCCGGACTCATACATGGTATAAACTCAGAACGTCATCCAACACTGGTAAGGCGTCTGCGCCATACAGTCCCAACAACTTATGCTGAGGCGCTTAATGAATGCCACGACTATATGCGGAGTGGCGAAGATAATGACATTCCAACAGTTAGCTCACGCAACGAGAGGAAGGACGATGATGATCGTTCGTGTGATCAAAATCGTGGTAACAACTCTCGTGGAAGGTATCCTAGCGGTGGTCCCATCAGTAATGATAAAGGGAAATCAAGTGGCAATTATCGAAACAATAATCAGCGCGGCATCAATAATCAGAACTATGCGCTGCTTAAAAGTTTGTCTAAAACGCCAACAGAAATTTTGGCAACCGAACCGGTGTGCGCGACCTTCGCGGTCCCAACTCCGCTTACGGAATTTGGTAAGCGGGACAAAACAAAGTATTGTGAATTTCATGACGATTATGGTCACGACACCAATCGGTGTAAAAACTTGATGGAACGGGTTCTGGAGGCGCTTCGCGCGGGCAAACTGGATCATCTAAAACCACCTAAAAAGGACAAGGGAAAGGCCGCAGAAGAGGCTTCAAAGTCTAAGACTTTCGCGTGGCAGAAAGTTGATAAAGCGAAAAATGCCGACTTAACCATTAACATGGTTGACGCAGAGAAAATCAGCCAGCGGAGAAGGTACAATGATCACCAAGATTGGGAGCTTCTCCCAATCACTTTCCCTCCTGTAATGTCAATTGATTCTATTAATGAGCCCATTATCATCAAGTGTCGCATCCCTGATTGCGGAATCCAGGTTAAGCGCATGCATGTTGACACTGGCAGCGGTGTCGATATTATATATGAGCATTGTTATCGTTTCCTTCCGGCAGAAGTCAAAGCGCAGTTACGCCAGCCTGATATTATGCTATCAGGGTTTTCCGGAGAAAACTCGTGGCCGCTAGGCCGAATAGAATTAATGGTAGAGCTTGCGGATGACAGGAACCCGCAGATGATCAGGCATGAATTGGTCGATTTTTATGTGGTTCGTTCAACTTCACGATATAATGCACTGCTAGGGAGAAACTTCATACGGCGTTTCAACATCATACCATCGGTAGTGCATGGTTTGATCAAGTTTCCCACAGTAGGAGGCGTTGCCACGGTTGCGTCACATCAAACAACCGAGTTGTGTGGCTCAGTTGCGCCTATAAGCACTCCTAGCGTGGGAGAACAACTGGCAAATTGTGCAGTCATAGCAAATCGCTTGCATCCGGATAAGCGAATTAAAATCGGAGCAGGCTTGTCAGCCGAAACAAAGGCCAAATTGCATGGAATTTTGTCCGCAAACGCAGATGTTTTCGCGTGGCGTGAGTCAGACATGACTGGGGTTCCGCGTGATATTGCGGAACATAAGTTAAATGTTAATCCATCATTGACACCCGTTAGGCAAAATAAGCGGCATATGGCTCTAGACCGCAGTGATTGGTTGTGCGCAGAGGTGGACAACCTTGTCAAAGCAGCATTCTGCGGGAAGTGCGTTATCAGACATGGGTTGCAAATCCTGTATTGGTAAAAAAGGCTGACGGTAACTGGAGGATGTGCGTTGATTTCAAAGATATTAATAAGGCATGTCCCAAGGACAATTACCCTCTCCCGGAGATAGACTGGAAGGTAGAATCACTATCGGGATTTAGGTACAAGTGTTTTCTGGACGCATACAAGGGTTATCACCAAATCTTAATGGCTGCGGAAGATGAGGACAAGACCTGTAATATATCATAATGATATGCTAACTTAACAAGATACAACTTGATTTTACAAAGAACACCTTAAAACTGAATCTACATCGTTGGAGTGCAACCGGGGGCTGTTTTGGGTTGGATAATTAAAAACCATCTTAAACTTTGAATTGAAAGTTTATATTCTGGAAAAATGATATTTTTTATGAATATGTTAATATATAAAAATCTCATGGTGTAACTCAAAGTGTAAGTGTTTTTGTAAAAATTATCATCTAGGTGTTGCTTTTACAACGGAAATGATCACTTTCATAAGATTCACCAAAGTTTGACCTATAACCTGTGATTTCAAATGCAAACTAAGGTATTTACAGTTCATATTCATAAATAATGACTCGATCCAAGGAAGTGGCAAGTTGAACCAACAAAAACGGAGTTGTATTGAAGAAACTACGGCTAAAACAAAATTGGGTATCCGAAGCTAGTTTAGCTACGAAATTAATTGGAGTAAAACTAAACTAATCATGTCTTTGCTAATTAATATGATATTTTATATATATTTACTTATGATTTGATTTTATATATTTCAGGACCACCCGTAAACAACACGAGAAGATTAATCATAAGACCTCATGATTGTACGCAACACGTCATTTGACAACACGGTACTTTATGTACGCAACACGTCATTTGACAACACGGTACCATGGGTCGAGATTAATTCCGATCAAGACGAATACGACGGGGTCTTTATTTATTTTATTGAACAACTAATTGTGGACCACTAATATCAGACTGCTAACTACGGACAATTAGATATTAAAAGTATTATAAGTATACATGTAACGATTATTTGAAAAGAAAACATGTTGATATATTATATATGGTTAGGTTCGTGATATCTATAGGAGACCAAGTCGTGTTATATATCCTCAAGGCAAAAGTGAGTATATAATCCCACTTTTAAAGTCTAAATATTTCGGGATGAGAATACATGCATTTTATGATTTACGTTATGGACACAAGTGATTAAAAATATATATTCTACGTTGAGTTGTACCACTGGCATACTTCCCTGTAACTTGGTAACTACTATTTACATGAGGTATTGTAAACGCGAATCCTGTTGATAGATCTATCGGGCCTGATGTAGTGACCCGAACTTTTCCATGTTTATATATATTAATTGAGATTGATATTTACATGATTAAATGTTTCCAACATGTTAAGCAATCAAACTTGTTAAGACTTGATTAATTGAAATATGTTTCATATAGACAATTGACCACCCAAGTTGACCGGTGATTCACGAACATTAAAACTTGTAAAAACTATATGATGACATATATATGAATATATAGTTAACATGATACTATGATAAGTAAACATATCATTAAGTATATTAACAATGAACTACATATGTAAAAACAAGACTACTAACTTAATGATTTTTAAACGAGACATATATGTAACGATTATCGTTGTAAAGACATTTAATGTATATATATCATATTAAGAGATATTCATACATGATAATATCATGATAATATAATAATTTAAAATCTCATTTGATATTATAAACATTGGGTTAACAACATTTAACAAGATCGTTAACCTA